>NC_135497.1:526425936-526725936 GCF_052857255.1 Amblyomma americanum
GGCGAAGGAGCAGGGGCGGATATCGCCGCCCCGCCAACGTCTCTATTGGGCCAGAGGGGCGGGCGCTTGAGCAGATCGCTTCGGGGGAGTGTCATGTATACATAACAGGAGAGGCTGGGGGGGGGGGGGGGGGCGCTCACAATGGAGCCCTAACAAACGTATAATTCACACGCCCGAGTCCCCGAACAAACCGCGCGTCGGCGCGGCATCCACAAAGCAGTCTCTCCCCTCAGAACACCGCGCGCTCCATGTGACAAGCCCACTCTCCGGGGACGGGAAAAGACCGAAGCGGGAACATATGTCGCGGATATGCGGCCGCTTTTCAGCGCGCATTAGCCGCGCTTCCACCCAGGCGCCCCCCCCCCCCCCCCCCCACCCCCCCCTTCTGACTCAAGAGCGGGACGAGCGGTCGCGCGCTTGCCGGCGACTAAATCTCCCATTCAGGCGATTCGAGCGTGACGGCCGCGTCCTTTGAGCGCGGGTCCCTGTTGGCGCCCGTGTTAGCGCTCTGCCACTACACTGCCGCTTTCATTTCACGAGGACCGACTGCGCTGTTGCGCGCATTTAATGCCCCCCTCCCCCCCCTCCCGATCGAAGCTGACCCCTCTCTCCCTTTGCTCAGCGATTGGCCCGCCCGGGCTGCATGCGCGGCTTCCGACCAATGGCGGCCGCGGCCATTTATTGCGTGCAACGATGACGACGCCAACTGGGTCGGGCTCTCCCGGCGCTTCGTTGTCCGAGCGGCGCAGGCGGCTCCGCGCGTAAAGCCGGGCGCCACATAAAATACCCTTCGCGCCGCCATCGCCGAGCTAGAAAGAACAGCGGGCGATGTTTCCCGAAAATGATTGCGCACACTTTTGTGACCCGAGGGTATTCTCCACAATTCTGCCCATTGGTTTGTCCTCCGCTTAAGGACGCCTTTTACGCCGTCCCGAACCCCAGGAAAGCGAGGAAGGGCCATAACTAATCGGCGTAAACCAGTCTGCGACCCGCAGCTGTGAATGGACCTTTCATCATTTGGAAGGGGCCCCGAACTGCCCATTGTGGCGCCAGTCGGCCTGCGCATGGCGGAGGACAGCTGCGGTGTAACGTTAATGAAGCGCGGCCTCCGCCGTGTCATTGTGCCGACCGTGTGCGCGCACGGCGGATTCCGCATTCACTGCAACCACCGCCAGTGCGCAGGACGCCTTATTTCAAGCGCTCACCGCGTTGTCGTGAATAAGAGGTTGCTTTCGCGGCATAAGAAGTTAGCGGTGAATTAAATACGGGGCTGCTGCTGCGCATGATGCCTCCACTACCGCACTCGCCCGTCGTCAATGAATGAACATAGCGTGGAAAAGCAGCAGACAATAAAATGTCGAGATAATGGCACCTATATCAACGCAAGCGCATCCTATACGCGTGTGGCGTCCATTCTTCCAACACACCAGACTGCGCAATGCAGAGCGCCAGCAGCGGTTAATCTTAGAAACGCAATATTTCAAATCGTAATACCGTGTCTTACCCGCAATCTACACTGCAAACTTGCCGGAAGCCGTTTGCGACGTCTCCTTCGTGCATTACCAATCTATACAGGGTCGAAGGTGAGCAGTGCACAAGCGGTGCATTCATTCACCAACCCTTTCGCTTCTTTCGATGACGGCACAACCGTGGCAACTGAAAGAGCTCTGTGATACGATAGTGTTGGGAAAAGGAAGGAAGGAAGGCCTCAGACGTTGCTGGCACATACCCACTACGGGGGAGTGGCCAAGACACAGGCGGTTAATTGCTGGATGCAGGCAAGTTTTGACGGGAAAAGGACTGGTAACAGTGTGTAGTCTGATAGATTGGAAGACGGAAGAACAGGGGATCGAGGACTTGACAATGGCTTAATGTTCATAATAGTATACAATGCCTGCAACGTTTCAATATCGTACTGACTGATAGCGGGAAAAAGAAATTGGAATGGGAGTCGCTGCGTTTCTTCAAGAAAATTTTGCACAGCAGAGCGCACACTCCTGTCCCTTCGTCCAAGCAAAGAAGCGCCAATGGAAAGAAGAACCGCGGAAGACACAGGCAAGCCAACGGCGCATGCTTCATAGCATTCCTTCGTCATCGTCGTCACCCATGCCTGACGCCTGGCAAACAGCTGCAGTGACGCGCCGACAGTTTTTTTTTTTTTGTTCTCCGAGATAAGAAACCAGTCGGAGAAACAAATGACAGTCGGCGCGTGATACGTATTTGAGAGCACCGCTGAGATTGATCAGGGACTTTTAGAATAGAGTGACGCTATCGGCTAGGGGCATAGCGGGGGGCCAGTGCGCAGGCGCAGGACAATAATTCCTGCTGCGCCGCGCAGGAGTGGCAGCTTGCTTTTCCCAGGACTGCGGCCGACCGCCGAAGAAACGTTTCCTTCTTCGCGGCAGCACCACGGATGTAGTGGAACGTATCGGCCACACAAACGTTGGAAAAAAGGCTTCTTCAAAGTCAAGGAATCATTGAGTTTTTAAGCGACATTTAGTTCCTCGGGCCATAATCGAAACAAATTGTCTTGCGCATGAGCTAGGAAAACTACGACCACAGTACTGTACGTTCACTCGCCTAAATGTTTGAGACATGCTCAGGCGCGGAACCAAGACAGTACTATTTATTGCAATGATCAAACACATGGAAATGAAAAAAAACGCACGCCGATCACCGCCAGTTGAGGTTTCGGGTAATTCATCCATAACCAGAAATAAATTTGAACTATAAAGTAGGTGCAAAATTTAAACGGAGGTTTGCTTGGGGTATAGCTTACCTTGCAATATTATTGACCTGCAAGCCCTTTGATTTGTGATCAAGTTGTGTCATCAGGCACAGTTGTTTTGTGAAATAAATTTGCGGCCCAAGAAAAGGCTAGAAGAGAGTAGCCATATAAAAAGAAGCTGTAGGACCTGAGTTTGAGATGATCTGACTTAACACGAATTGCTCAAGTGTTTTGTCATTCTACGCATTGCTGTTCTGCGCAATGTTGAAACATAAGTCAACCTTAAAGCTGAAATTAGCTAAATATTTTCTGAAGCGAGCTAGCCCTTAGTCACAACAAGCGCATAACTACCCACATTACGTAATGAGCTCTAATCAGGCGGTAATAAATTTTCAGTGACCGCATTTTTCTTGACGTCGTCTAAAAACCATTCTAACGCGCGAGACCTAAGCTCTCAATCTTGCCCTAGAAGTGCAAAGAAGCGGCAAAAAAAAAAAGGATTAGCGGGGTGGCGTGGCATTTGCAATTGGGACGGTGAAATTAATGCTTGCTTGCCTACTTCATCACGGTGCTGGATCGTCGACTTACTATTGTCATAGTTATTTCGCACCGATAAGGCAAGATGCAAAAGTGGCCGTTTTGACAAAAATTACGAACTTGAGTGCAGCCATCGATAAAATGGAAGAAGCAAACGTCGCGCACAGAAGCACACCACTTTTCGGCCCTTCTCCGTCACCTCTGACCACACATTACAGCGCACAGCTAACTGGCAGCACCACCGCACCATTCAAATTGCCCGCGCCGTCTGCCAGGCCATGTGACAAGCGGAACCTCCCTTGGAGTACAAGTCACCACAGCTGAAGACACGACCATACCGTTCCCCCGTGGTGCAAACGAAAAATTACCGTTAAAATTATAACTACAATTACAAACTCAACAGTATGAAATGCTTATGATGTGCCATAAAGTGCGTATGAAAAATGCACTATAACTTTGTTTCAATAACTTCCCTGCCCACGTAATGCGTTCGATGGAGCGGTAAACAAATGTAACAAGGCACCGGCGGTGCGGTCACAACATCAGTCGTACGCCCTAAACACGAGTACGCCTGTATAGGAGTAAAAAGCGAGTATGCTGTCCCCTGGAGCACTCCTTTGCATAAAAAGAGAGTGCGCTAGAGGGCACTTCACCCCCATTTTTGCACCCGTCGGTTTCTAGTGCAACCTATAAAAAGCGGCGGACAGGAGGAGGTGTGCGGGCGCAAAGTTGGAAACAACGCTTTGCACACCGTAAGACGAACAATCTGGGGGCACCATTTACTTGCCGCAAGCCTGCCCAACTTTTCGCTTTCGAATTCCCTCTTAAAGCACGCACAAGTCGCAGAAAATAATGTGCCAAATTCCTTGAGAACTGCAAGATATCCGCGATGAGGTTTCCAGGCCACAATGAGCGCCCCTTCTTTTCGTTATCTCACACTGTCCAAGCCAGGACGAGCGCCCTGCACATTGCAGCTGCCCGTTACTGTGACTAAAACTGCCTATTATGCGTCAAAGGAAAGGAAGGAGCACACGCTCGATCCCTTTTGCAGCGGCGGACTGCAATATTATAAACGTCTGCGTTATAAGGCTTACGACAGCTATATATCCCCGAGAAAAGTGTAAGCAATATACGAATTCAGCCTTTTGGTAGAGGTGACTTCTCCCCACTAAAGCTTCGCCACGGTGTCCGAAAGGGGCCAGCGAAGCAAAACACCGTTCGGCACTGTCTTTTTTTTTTTTTTCCACGGGATAAAAACCTAACTGCTCTCCGGAAGCGTGATTAGGGACTCGTTTCCCCCTTTTAACGCTGGTTTTATATCCACGACACCACACTAAGTGACTCCGCACTGGACTCCTCCTTCATCACTGCTGCATGCTTTCCCGTAACTGTCGACGTGGAGAGCCAGCGCTATGCGACTTTCCACCGGGGAAAAATCCAGGAGCGGCGTCCTAAATCAGCAGCGAAGTGCGTCGATTCTTACCAGAGTGTCGCATTCCATGTCCAATCTATGATGCATTGTTCTGTCACCAAGACGCTTGGTAGAGCTTCGTATTTTCCGTCACATTAGTTTTTCTGCCTTCTTTGCTGTACTGCTGAGTCTGCGCATTAAATGTGTGCAATCTTCATTTCTTCAGCTGCTGTTGTTGAGTGTTGTCAACCTATCAGTGTCTGCGGTGACTGCAATTATATTGCTAATGCTACTACTACTACTACTACTACTACTACTACTACTACTACCACCACCACCACCACCACCACCACCACCACCACCACCACCACTACTACTACTACTACTACTACTACTACTACTACTACTACTACTACTACTACTAATAATAATAATAATAATAATAATAATAATAATAATAATAATAATAATAATAATAATAATAATAATAATAATAATAATAATAATAATAATAACAACAGAAGGAAAGGAGCAGCCACTAAAAAGCTGCTCGGAAGAGTAGCTTGACGGGGCGGCTGCCCCGTCATGTATGTATGTATGGGTTACTTTTGCCCATTCCCATTTTTTATGTATCTTTATCCCCCTCTACAATACTGCGCGTCCGGCCGTGGTAGGTATTGCAAATAAGTAAATCCGGGCTTGGCTATAAAAGCGCACGGACGTTCGTTCTGCTCGATTGGAGTGACCGACAAAGGTCATTTCGGAAGGCGCAGCAGACAAGGTGGGCTGTCGGCCGCACAAAAGTCGACTGAAAATCGAGCTGCGCCTGTGGCGCATTCTGGTGCGCAAAGAAGGAAGTAAACCGAGAGGCCAAGCAGCGCACGAAGCGTGGGCTCATTGCCGCGGACGCCGCACAATGCGCGCGGAGCGAACACAAAGCGACAAATGCCGCCAATACGACCGTGCCTCGGCACCGCACTCGCGGCCGCTTCTTTCTCGCGAGCCAAAACAGTGCACGGGGCATCTAAAACATGGCCGCCCACACGTGCCCACCTGGGTCGCATTACACGTGGTTCCCTTTCGCTTTTTCTCTGCCCAGGAAAGCGCAGTGTTCCCCGGCGGGGCGAGCATGCGAGATATTGTTCGCGCGAGGCCTCGACGAGTGGCCTCTGTTGCTGTCTTTACACAAAAGACAACGGCGGCTGACCCCCGGCTTAAATGGGCCACTCGAGCGGCAGCTGCGCGAGCCGACGTTTATGGACTAACTGAAAGATGATGGATGGCGCGTTGCTCTTCGCGAGTAACAATGCGGGAGGCTATTTTGCAAAACTGCTATAGGAAGGCGCGCAAGTGTGCTCGCCACTAGGTGCACCTTAACAGCACGCTCACTAGGCAGCGGCACTCCGATACCAGCCCATGGTGAAATACTCTTTCCTGGAAGCATGAGCGACAACAACCGAGTTTCTTTCTAAGATCAGGGCTTGTGTCTCGTCGGATCCCGACCAGATTCCACTTGTGTCGAGGTGGAGGCGGTGCCAGGAAATGTAAACATTCACCTTCTTCAGCACCTCTGCAAACAGCCACAGCCGGGGCACCACACACATCGTCGCATGCTCATTGCCTCGAGTCGTCTTGGTGCGCGGCTAAAACCAGAGCGCACAACTAACGCGGTGTCATCGGCCTACTGCACTCTAAGCGACATTTCGTCCTTCCGGGAGTGTACGGCGAGCGTTACTCCGCGGATACAACGCTTGGCCTTCAAAACGACTATGGTTGGGTGCAACCCAAGAATGAGGCGACAAATGCCCCGCAAACGAGCCCTCGAGCCAATGGCGTTGACCGATTCTCCCTTCAACCTTGACAGAACCCCTTAAACACGATAGCGTGAATTCGTACGGGGTGGCAGATGAATGGAGAATAACCACGGCTCAATCAGTTTAACCGCGGCGTCGTTAAACTCCGTCGACGACACTGGCTGGAGGGCCTCCTTTGAGGCGCATTTGGCGCTTCGTTCTTGGTTCTAGAGTTGTAGAAGGATAAGAATGGGGTGGAGCGCATATGGCAGGTTCTCTCAGATCATGAATAGCAGGTTACCCATATCCCTAAAGCGAAAAGTGTACAACAGCTGTATCTTACCGGTGCTCACCTACGGGGCAGAAACGTGGAGGCTAACGAAAAGGGTTCAGCTTAAGTTGAGGACAACACAGCGAGCCATGGAAAGAAAAATGATAGGTGTAACGTTAAGAGACCGGAAGCGGGCAGAGTGGGTGAGGGAACAAACGCGGGTTAAAGACATCCTGGTCAAAATCAAGAGGAAAAAATGGGCTTGGGCATGGCATGTAATGCGAAGGCAAGGCAACCGCTGGTCCGTAAGGGTAACGGGGTGGATTCTAAGATAAGGCAAGCGTATCAGGAGGCAGCAGAAAGTTAGGTGGGCGCATGAGGTTAAGAAGTTTGCAGGCAAAGAGTGGCTGCAGCTGGCAAAGGATAGGGTTAATTGGAGACAAATGGGAGAGGCCTTTGCCCTGCAGTGGGTGTAGTCATGCTCATGATGATGCGTATAGGGCACTGATAAAAAATCGAGCATGGCCTTCACGGAAAAGTATAATGTCGTGGCTTCCGCAATGACTGAGCGGCATTTCCATCGCTGGCACGAACCACGTGATTCCAGCAGCCCTCTCGCTCAACGCAGCGCCGATAACATGCCAGCCTTGTTCTTGCAACCGAACCTCCCCTTCCGTTTTTGCCTGCCGGCTATCTCATTTAACCGCGAAACTTTTTTGATGAGAGCAGCAGTTGCTTCTGCATGCACAGCTCCAAGTACTAGAGCTAGTGCGGTAATTACTCGTAAATAAACGGCTCACGCTGACAAAAACGCCGACATTGACTCTAATACCCCTGTCACACGGCCAGTTTCAATTGCCATCGAGTCGAGGGCCTTCGAAATTCTCAATCGCCATGGAACTCGAAGGAGTTGTGTCGCTGCTTCACGGCAAATCTCAATGGCCATTGAAATGGTTTTCCTGTCTTACGCCACGCTTGTATGGCGTCACAATCGCTAGTTTGGATTTTGAAAAAATAACAAAATATTTGATAAATGTATACAAATTCAGAAATACATGCATACGCGCATGTCGTTTAAAACCCTTTTAATTGCACGTACGCGACGGACAGATGCAGACATTGCTGTAACCACTCCAAGACAAGACGAGCAAAACCAAGCCAGTCCAACTGCGTCGGTGCGCTGCTTCGTCAGGCTTAACACCTGGGAAATCACCTTGATATCTGAAAAACAAGAGCTATTTGTCTCTTGAAACTTTATGCGAGAGTAAGAATGGACAAATCGAAGTCGAATACAACAGCTTAGAACACGAAATCGCTTCGAGGGATTAGCGACGAAGCTATTATCGCTGTGAAGCGGGCGGGCAGGGCGCCGCCATCTTGTCAACGCCAAGTACGCAAGCAACGCAAAGACCGCAACGCAAAATTAATGCGCTAAAACCAGTCTTATACAATTTTAAAATTATTATACTGACTGCTTGCATTAAAGTTTAGGTTAATAATGCTTGTTCATGCGTTTGTACCGTGAATGTGTCGTGTACGAAAATGCGCTTGGCGCCGCTCGAAGCAACGCTAGCAACCTTGGGCTGCGCTCGAAGGCCCTCGAAATCTCGATGGAGTTCCGCGCTGCTCCGTTGACTGGATAGACTATTGACTCGATGGCCATTGAAACTGCCCGTGTAGCAGCGCTCGATCGCCTTTGAGTCGATAGACTATCGGTTCGAGGGCCTTCGAAATGCCCGTGTGACAGGGGTATAAACGACTTTCCGCAACACAGGATTGTCGCAATAAACCACCGAAAAATATCAGTATCTTCGTACCTCAAAAGTAATATTCGTTTAAAAAAAAACGAAAATTGCGTTCAGCAAAAAATTTGTTTGGACAAAAGTGCGCCGAATGTCGAAAAAAATCAACACCAAAAAATGGAAGTCCCAAGATATCACCCACGTTGTCGGCGCCCTGCGTCAGCTGTGGCCGGCCTGCTGAACAGGCCGGACAAATCTATTGCGATGCGCCCGAGGAGGCGGCCTTGGCTTCTCCATTTGTTTAGCAAACAAGTCGTAGAATGTTTCCTTTTTGCAGAGAGTTGTAAAAGATCTCCTTTTAACGTGAAGTCATGAAACTAAGATCACGCACACTGCTGCCGGACTGCAGCTTCCGACAGCATGCCATGTAGTTACTTTAAAGGAAGTCCTTTCTAAGTGTGATTTCTTACGGGCTAGGTTTGGTTTCCTGCTGAGTGTTTGAGCGCAGCGAAGAGAACAACGAGCTGCACGAGGACGCTGCAGTCGTTGTTTTCTCCGTTCCTTTGTAACGAGCTTTGTACACATCAAACAACGGAGGAGACATGTCAAAATTCCTGTAGAAAAAATTACGCGACTGCAGCGTCAAAATCTTTTTACAGGCTGCATTCAGAGACATTGGAGGTTAAAGCATAGAGGAAAAGAGACTTGTTTTCTCGGGAGTCTGTTTCATTTCTACAAAGCCAGAAAAAGTGGGGCATGTCTTCCTAGACAGCTGCGAAGGCATGTTCTTCTGCCATATCCTCCAAGGAGCTTTAAATAGGGGACTTAGCGCTGGATTAATACGGGGGCTGTATTCTATAAGGATCCATTACCCATTTCGCACGCATTCTATCTGGGGCGACGTCAGCGTGACGACAGCATCAGACGAAAACAGCGAGTGACATATCACGGAAATCTCAAAGTATAGGGTCCCTTTGTCAAAGTTGGCCTTCGCCACTCCCCACAGTCACCTGGTTACTGTTCACGCATATACCAGCCAATGGCGACGTCCAATCGCTCACACCCGACGTTCGAAAGCCGCGGCTACGCCACCGAAAAACAGACACCAAAGACAGAGGACCATATGGGGAACTTGCGCTGAAGTTTGCGGCGCCGATTGCAGCGCCATAACACACTGCCCAGCGAGATGAGCAAGCAGTTTTGGGTAGTGCTCTTAGTATTTTTCCGCGCCACCTTCAGGCGCTTATTGGCGTGAGCCTCCACGCTCTATCGAAGGCGCTCTTACCGTGCGTCAGCTGTCTGGGCTACGCCGACAGAAGCTAGGCAATGATTGCTGTCACCCAAACGAGGGTATCTAATCGCGCAGAATGTGTTCTCGTGTTTGCAGCGGCCCAAGCGGCTGACGAAAACAGTTTTGAGTCGCAGAATGGAACAATTGCAGTGCCACCTTGGCAGCGCAGGTTCCCATAGACCCGCAGTAGAAAATGAATAACCGACCGTTTTAGAGTATACTGCGCCAGTTTTCTGCCAGTCGTAAACGAAGATGGCGCCTTCTTTGACGCGATAATGCTCCTCGCGTGTGCGCAACATGCGGCGCGGTCGGATGACTGAGCGCTACGCAGAAGGACCGGGGGTACTTGGGCAAGTCGATTAACCGAGATAAAGGAGCGCTTGGCACCCCGGAGTGGCTTTCTCTAAACACGAATACGCCTGCATAGGAATGAAAAGGGAGTGAGTTGTCCTCTAGGGCTCTCCCTTTTAGGAGCATGGTATGATGCCGGAGTAGCTTTCGATCACAAAATATACGGAGGTACGGGCAATATACGGGCAACGGAGGTACATTGCCACTGCAAAGCATACATTAACTTGATACAGCTAGTAATGGGAGGAGGCTTTTAAACGCGGCATCAGTGGTCTTCAGATCAGCAAACAGAGGTGCTTGAAAAATCAGTTAAACCCTTCGCAACTACGACAACTTGGCAAGTTTTGATGAAGCCATTTGTTTCCAACCTTAAGTATTAAAGAATTTCAGTGACAGAAATATACCCCAGGGGTTGGGCAGAATGCCCTGCCGCGTAAAGGGAATGCGCATGAGGACAGCTTACGCTGTTTTTGCTCCTTCTCTGTTAAAGTGTACGTAGAATCGAGCCGCTTGCGGATCTAAAGCATACTCACCTTTTGCTCACCAGTCCAACTGGAGCCGCCTTTCTTAAAGCCCTCAAATAACTATGTACCGTGTTTACTGCAATGTATTGGTGTGTTTGCTTTTGAATTGAGACACGCTAAAACAGGCACAAAAAAAAAAGAAAGTGGCGGTGACATAGTCGACAGTGCGCCCAGCTATGCACTCAACGGTGCGATCCCCACCGCAGTGGCGAGTCTCTCTTTTTCAACAGCTTCTCTCTCTCAACGAGCGCGTTACGTCGCGCGCAGCAGGGGAACGGTTCCATCCATTGTCGCACCCCACGTAATAGTTTGCTAAAGGAACCGGAGCAGTGGCCCAGTCGTTTGAGCCTCGCATATAGGAGGTGAGGGGTTCGACGACCGCCTTTGCCGCCGGGGTACCCAGCGGTGAAAAATAATGAACACAAGCTTTGCCGTGGTCTGGTGCTCGGAATCTTTGGGGTGAACTGCTTGTCTTTGACGTCACATTGGGCATATATAGGGTGTTTCCAGGAAGATTAATTTTACAAACAGGCTACTTGGGGTACAAATATCACTTCTGCAGCGTGGTAATACCGGTGTGCCAGACAGCCCAGAAAACCGGTGCACCGTCTTAACTATAGTAAGCTGGCTAACAATAATGAAATTTTTAACTGTCAGTGTTAAGCAGCTGGTTGTAATTAGAGGTTTGTAGCCGCCCGTCAGCAATGCCCATATAAGCGCTTAGAACACCGAGAGCGCGATTGCAGCTGGCGGCGTCGGTCAGCCAATTTTGGCCACTTGTAGAGCAATCCGGAGACCGTGCGGCGGTGTCTATCAAGTCACTGCGTGCCGCGTAATTTTTCCTGTCGCGTCCGCGCCTCGGCGCTCCCCGCCCACCGCTCCTCGTTGGGCCATCACCAGCGTGGCAGGAAATGCCACGTGGCATGTGCTCCATAGAGTTACGCGACTTGATAGGCACCGCTCAGCGCTCGCCGCAGGCGCGCTCCAGAAATGGTCAGAATTTGCTGAGCCACGGCACCGACTCTAATGGCGTTTCCGAAATTCTAAAACAAATATGCATATTAACTAAAAGTCGTCTACAAATCTGTAACTGCAACCAGACGCCTGTGAAGCTCGGATGGACCAGGTGAGCATAAACGTAATTGAGTTGACACACGGTGGAATAACGAGTTTGTTTATACTAACGCCTTCGTCAGAGATGAGGCAAAATGCACAGCTTTTGCAAGGACACGTGCGCGTTGAGGGAACATACTGGGTGGGGGTTGCAGCGGCGAACACCTCACAAAGAATCGGCAGTGAAAGAAAAAGTGTTAGTCAGCACAGTAAGAAAAAAAAAAAGATTAATGCATCATGAACGGTCCCCGTGATCACGTCATTGCGAAAAGATTGGTTGTGTTATAAAATGCACCAGCAAAGGCGAACCACAGCAACAGAAAAAATCAGGTATATAAGGACACAGGTGAATACCAGTGGAGATTAAACAAGACGTCGCGTACAAGACTATGGGGCATGGTACTGAGATGTGATTCTGCTGCTGCGAGAGGCAATACAATAAACAAGCGGAAAAGGGAAACAGTCGAAAAGCCGACAAAAATGAAGATCAGTGTCGGTGAAACATGGCATCCCGTGTGAGACTTTGGGATATGATACTATGAAGTAATGCGATTGTGACGACAGGCAAATAGCTTCCCAACATTAGCTTCCCAACATTTTAATTCAGAGTGCACGAAACGCTATTAAACTTGGGTATCAGGAATGACTCACTAACTTGGCGTTCAAGGTGGACCTTGAAGCCTGATTCCAGAAAAGTTACTCGAAATTTTCAAAAGGGTGCTTAGTATTGTTCACATGTTTAGAGATAGGAAGGTAGGGCAGTGTTTTGCAATGAGTCTTACGATTATTAAAGGGATATCTGAAGGGTCTTTCTCTTTGACCAAACTACTGAATTTTACAGATTGAGCGTTCAAGTCTTTAAATTACGTATTTGGTATCACAAGAGTAGTTGCCCCGGTTTTTTTCCATGAAAGTTCGATGCAGAGCTGGAAGTCATTACTGATGTTTTCATCTGCGCCCAAACATTACAACGCGATTTATTGAATGGATGGCAGTCGATTGGCACACTTGGGCTTGGTTTAGCTGAAGTTAAAATATTACTGAGCTTTTTGCCACGGCAGTAGACAACAGGAGTGCTTGCTGAAAAATGTGCTTCAGTCGATCACTTTGCATAAGAATAACATGGTGTTTATTCAAAATGCCAGCGACGTTTGGGACCGATGTTGAATAGGACTAATAACCGCATCGTTTAGTAGTCGCGCGGGGTATTTTCTTTTAATGACGGCGCTATGGAGATCGATGCAGTTTTGTTCGAAGTCGTGCTCGTCAGAATATATCCTTTTAAAGCGGACGGCTTGTCCATATGGGATGCTAGTCACACAAAGTTTAAGGTGCTGCTTTTTAAATGTAAGTATTGAAGTCTGTCACTAGCTCTCCAGTATAAATTACTGTTAAGTTTGTTATTCTTAATTGGCACTGTCATATCTAGAAAACTAATTGCGGTTGACGAGTAAGAACGACAAAGTAATGACCTCATGCGTATTAACAAAACTAGAGATGAATGATAGAAGTGCTGGTTCATCATGCTGCCAAATATGAAAAATTCCACCACTGAACCTCTCATAGTTAAATGGCTTTAATAGATGCTTAGCAAGAAACTGGTCCCATAAACACATGCTGGCATAGTTAGGGCCGACCCGTGTACCCATGGATGTCCCGTTTATCTGAACATAGTGCCTTTCACATAGGGCTCTCACTGCCAATTCATATTGAGGTGTTTACCTCTGCCCCCACCAACCAGAATGTTCCCTCAACGCGCACGTCTATTTACGAAAGCTGTGCCTTTTGTCTGTATCAGATCACTCTCAGGAAGGCAGGCCCTGGCCGAAGCGTTATAATAAAGTTCTTTTCCCAATGTATGTTAACTCAAATACATTTATATATGGCTGTATGGGACTTAACGTCAAAAAGCAACTGAGGCTGAGGGACGCCATAGTGGAGGGCTCCGGATATTTTACACCACCTGGAGTTCTTTAACGTGCACTGACATCGCACAGTACACGAGTCTCATCTCATATATATATATATATATATATATATATATATATATATATATATATATATATATATATATATATATATATATATATATATATATATAAGGGAAGGGAAAATGAGGGGCTCGTTTCACACACATATTAAGGACGCCACCAGCCTCCGAAACCAACCAGAGAGCATAGGGGCATGCTTCCTCTTTTTAATTTGTAGTTTTGATCAATGGCAGAATAATATTGCGATTAATCTGTCGCTTAAAGACAATTAATTACAAAGGAGAAGAAAAAACAACCATGCCACAGGTAGGTTCAGATCCCACCTGCGGCATGGTTGTTTCTTCAGAACTTCCCGATTAGTGCTACGTGCTATGAGCGTGCAGTGCCGCGGGACGAAGCGCTCGCGCTATGCACATACACGCAAGAGACGATTTTGCTAGGCTCTGAACGGCCGTATTAGTGATTTCGCACCAACAGCACGGGGAAAATTTAAAGCGTTCTCGTCTGACCAGCCGAAACCGTGGTCGCCATAACCGCAGGTCCACCAGAGCTGCATCCTGCGCTTCGGCGTCACGCCTTCGACGGCGACGGCGTGCCACTTCTGAGGGAGTCACTTTGAGCTTCCTGGCCTGGGAGGTGCACAGCTGCGTACGGATGCACACAGGGAAGCGCCGTCGGCCGAGCGAAGGGGGCCTCGATTGCTTCATCCGGCGACTTTGACCGCTCCTCCACAGCGCGGACACGGCAGCTGCTTTCTTTGTCGGCACACGGAGAAACTGCTCTGACGATGCTGCGCTGCTGCTGGCCCCCGTACACAGACAGCTCACTCTTCATCACGAGTTCCAACCCGTGTATCAGTGGAGATATATATATATATATATATATATATATATATATATATATATATATATATATATATATATATATATATATATATATATATATATATATATATATATATATATATATATATATATATATATATATATATATATATATATATATATATATGCGGGGCATGTAAACTGTTACCACTGGACAGCGACCTCAGCAGCGTGTCAGCTAACCCAGCACAGCAGGTACTCGAAGGGACAAAGCGATTTGCACGGAGACCGTCCTCCAAACATTAATTTTTCTCAGGCGCACTCCCCTCCTGACGTTACCGATGACGTCTGCCTGGTCGGCTTCCGACCGCCGCGCACACGACGACCGGCCCGGCGTGTTTCCAAAGATATCGACAATGGCGCGGCTCTCAGAGCCGGCCGCCCTCCGGAAACGCCAGGGTTGCCCCCAATTACCGGGGCGAGAAAACGCGCCTGTGTACACACACGGCGGCAGTCGGACCCGCGGTGTGAGGGCGGGTGTTTTTGGTTGGCTGACGACGAGCATTGTGCGCGGTGTTCTGCCGGCGGCTATGCAAACGGCGGCTCGCTTGGCCGGCACTGCGCGCCTTCTTGGCAGCGGATGCGACCGCGCTTCCAGAAGGGACGCCACGCAACGGCAGCATAGTCGTCACTTTTGCCGGCTGGATCCCGCGTTCAACCTGCTGCCCTGCTCGCTTCAGTGCGAAAGGTAATCGTTAACATGAGCAGCGCGGGGCGACGTGCAGTCCAGCTCGGACCCAGCCTGTCAGCAACAGCTGACGGAAAAGGCCAGGACCGCAGCAGGGTCCGATGGTGTCCTGGACTGGAGATTTGAACCGCGTCGTTAAGAATGCTGTTGAATTAAGTTTTGTGCATTCTTTCAAAAAAGTCGAGTTCCGCTCGGCCAGCATATTCCCTGCCTACGCAAACCAAGAAGCCAGCAAACCAAACAGAAGACAGAGCGCACCAGGCAGCAGGGCGGGAACGATTTTGGAACAAAACAGTAAGGTGCTGGTGGCAAGCGCAACGTGTCCGAGCGTACGTGGTCCCCGCAACTAAACGGTTAGAAGTACGCCAAAAGTTATCAGCGCAGTCCACGAAGCCCATTAAGCCAGCTTTTTCATTGCGATGTCCGAGAAATTGATTGCTCTCTGGACGCGCAGCACGTCTGGTAATGCAATGAGTCACTAATATCTGCTCTTCCCGAACCCACGGTGGCAGCAATGGGGTCGACCATCAAACTGGCTCACCCCCTGAAGGGCGACAGTTTTAAAGGTGTACAAACGAAACACGGAATTTTTGTCTGCTTTGTGTAGGTGTTCATTTGAAACTAGGGACCGCCTTTTCTTAATGCCACAAATTGTGCCTGGTGACACTAGAGCACTGCGCGGGCTCGCGCTAGCCCGAAAGCTCGGTTCCGGCCTAGCAAAATGCGTTGTTTCGCCGGGTCCGAGCTTGAAGCTGCGGGCTTGGATTGGGCTCGGGCACGTACAAAGTGTGTCCGGCTTTTGATTCATTATTGCAAGCCGAAGTTCACTTGGGGAGTTCTAGCAACGACACGGATGAAAATGGGCCGCGGCGTGGGTGGAGAAAAAGATCGATGAACGCTTATTTACTTATTTATTTAGTGTGTGCTACAGCTGCATTCTTCTCGTGCGAGATAAGTTACAAAGAGCACTGTTTTCTTTCATTTTTCACCTGAGATATGAAACGTCGTACAAATAAAAGAATGTGGGCGCTAAAATATCTCCCGAGAGTTCTCAACTACGTTAATTGTTGATGGAGTTTAATCTGCGTCACTCAAAGAAGAGAAGGAGGAAGAGGAAGACGAAGACGTTGTTCGATCTACTGTCGCCTCAGCTCTGTTTGTTTACCTAATTTTGCCTAAATTACCTAGTTTTATTTGAATATTCGAGGACAGCAGCATCTTCAAGGCGGTACTATCCCTGTGGGAAGAGTACGGCTGCTCCGGCGCCGGCAAGCCTAAAGGGACCACGCCATTCAAAGGAGGCTGACTCGGAAAAGGCGGCCATGGCTTCCCAGGCTGTGGAGCGACCAGAACATGGACACGACTACCCGTCTAGCGAGACCTCATCGCTTAGTGGGGGTGAGTCAACGATCGTGGACGGTGACGAGCCAGTGTCCGATATGGTTGACGTGGACAACGAGGGCTTCAAGTTGGTGAATCGTCGCAAGCAACGAAGGGTCGGGATCCCAGTAGTGGTTGAGCCCACAGAGAAAGGGGTTGATTTAAGAGAGAAGAATCCCATCTTATTTTTCGCGGCCATTCAGTCACTGCTGGGATCAGCTCCGATTCGTAGTCGGTTCACATGCACGGGGCTCTTCAGCTGGATGTCTCGACGGAAGAGCAGGTTGACAAGCTCCTGCAGAGCTCTCAGATTTTTGGCATCAAAGTTTACGTGATGTTGCCCTATTCCTACATGAAGAACACCTGTGTTATTAAGGGTATTCTTAAGGGTGTTAAGGGTGTTATTAGCGGTATTCAGAACGCGACCTACTTGATTATTTGAAACCACAAGGTGTACTGCACGTGAAACGACTTGTGCGTCGTGTGGAGTCTCCAGGAAAAGAATGGGCAGCGAAACCTACCAACTCTATCATGTTGACATTCGCTCCCAACTCAGAGCGCCCCGAAAAAATTGATCTGGGATTCACGAAACAAGCAGTTGCAGATTTCACTGAAGCTCCCCCACGGTGTTTAAGATGCCAACGGTTTGGGCACGTGGCCAAAGTTTGCACAAAGGATCGACGCTGTAAGCGGTGCGGAAGCGACCACGACTTTAAAACCTGCAAGGCCGATTTGGCTTGCGCCAATTGCGGTGGTGATCATCCAGCGAGTTTCGGAGGCTGCCCCTTCCGTGTGAGCGCTCTGCACCGTCGGATATCCTTTATTGCTGGTCCCAAATCCCAACCGACTGAGACGCCTGTCCCAGGATTAGACGAATTCCCAGTGTTAGAGTCTGATGTTGCCTTACCCAGCAATGCCCCTAAGAGACCTGAGTCCAGCAAGACGCCAAGGTCCAGTGAGCGCGAGTCGGCTGTTCGATCTCCAGCAAAAAGTGTCCATGTTCCTGAGCGACCGGATAAGAGCCAGACTCGACGGCAAGGGGGACTCTCATATACACAAGTGACAAACACCAGCTACTGCGGCCAAGAGTGTGTCCCCGTCGGCATCTTTTGTCGATGTTGTGAGTGCGTTGCGCAAAATAAGGAGCTCAAAAATCAAGGTATGTCTGACCTTCTTCATGTTTTGTTTGGGGACCTGCGTTCCCATGTGCCAGCGATGGCGCCTGGTAACCTGAAGAACTTCCTACAGCTGGTGCTTTCTTTTGAGTCCCTATTTAACACATTCGCAGCGAACTTCCTTGCGATCTAATATGGATGGGGTTAAACCTCTTGGATCTCATATGCATCGAAAAGTGCCGTTTATATTGCACTGGAACTGCGCTGGGATTTTAAGTCGGTTAGCTGAACTAAAACTATTCTTCAAAGAGACTTGTGTTCCAGTATTGGCTCTGCCAGAAGTTGGCCTGCTAAGCGAGAGACGTGTGACTGGGTATGTCGCCCATAAAAACTGCAGCATAAAGACATTGCCTGCAGGAAGTGCCGCGCTTTACATAAGGGAAATTTCACATGATTCTCTAAGCGTTGCCGATCTTTGCACGGATAACATTGAGGTAGCGGCGGTGAGAATACATGATTATGATCAATTTTTATGGCGCAAGGGCATCTGAGGCCAAAGAGCGCCATGACACAAGTTTGTTTCTGTTACTCAAGGTGGGGTCAAAGACCCATTTCCCAAGCATTTCAACTTAAAGAAGGCGCGCACCAGGCAGGAAAACGCTTGTGCCCATTGTATCACCGGTTGGTGCAAGGAGGCACTGGGGATCGAACCCCGCACCTACCCCATGCGAGGCGGATGCTCAACCACTAGGCCACCGCTGCGGTCAACACGGAACCCTCTCGAACCCTTTCTATTGCATCCGTGTACGTGTCCCCGCGGAAGAAGGTAGCATTGGATTTGTTTCTACAGCAGCTGTGCGACCGCTGCCCAGCTCTTCGGATCATCTGCGGTGATTTCAACGCCAATCATGGCGTCTGGGGTGACAGGAACACGGATTCCCGTGGACGCAAACTCGTAGACGTTATTGACAGTTTGGACCTGTGTGTTGCCAATGACGGAAGCCCCACTTTCTTCCGGCCTCCAGCCTCAGCGACAGCTATAGACCTGACACTGCATTCACCTGACGTCCGCAAGAGGTGGTGAAGAGCGCCTGACCGCATGAAAAGTGATCACTATCCGATTTTTGTGTTTGCTGCCCACTTCCGTATGCATGGTCCTAAAATTAGCAACGTGGTCAACTGGGACAAGTACAGAAAGCACCTAGAACGTGTTTCTGGTGATGTTGTTGACAAAATGATTTCTAGTAAGCTAGCAGCAACTATGGCGGTCAAGTTGCCTGATCATTTTCCGGCCCCGGATTTAAAACTCAGGAACCTTTGCGCAGCGAGAAGGGCGGAGCGCCAACTCGTGCGGAAGAAGGACGACAGGCAACTGAAGACGACCTTCAATAGGCTGAATTCTGCTATTAGACGGCACCCGAACAAGCTGTACAGGTCACAATGGGCCTCATTCTGTGCTAGTTTGACTGTGTTCTCACCAATGACGAGAATATGGTGAGTTATTGGCAGCCTTACTGAAGAATCTCGCCCTTCAAAGCCTCCTGAAGCTGTTGCAATACGCAAGGAAAAACCTATTGCGTGCTTGACAGAGGAATTGCAGGCGCACTCGTACGTGCTAATATATATATATATATATATATGCGATTGCAGTGATGGCGTAGAGGTAGAACATCCGCCTCGCGTGCAAGAGGACCGGGGTTCAAATCCTGGTGCCGCGCAATTCTCCACCGGGTTAAAAAAAAAATCCGCGTGTTGATGGAATTGCATAACCAGTCCTGGAGTGCGGCCTAATCTCGGTGACCAGAACCGACAACGCACTCTCTCACCAGAGCAGGATTTGGCCACCCTGGTGTAGTACTTGGCCACAACCTTCTATGATCAAACCACTTAAACCTCGGAACTCAGTCCCCAGCGGCTGCAGAGCAACTGACCACGGCGGCGGTCAGACCTGTGATGCAGCGGAGGGTGCTAAGAATCTCTGGCTCCGGACAGGCCGCCATTGGAATCTGAACCTGGCAACGTTTAACGCTAGAACTTTAGCTAGTGAGGCTAGCCTAGCAGTGCTGTTTGAGGAACTAGCGGGAATTAAATGGGATGTGATAGGGCTTAGCGAAGTGAGGAGGACAGGTGAGGCGTATACAGTACTAAAGGACGGACACATACTGTGCTATCGCGGGTTAGAGGATAGACGAGAACTAGGTGTGGGATTCCTCATTAATAAGGATATAGCTGGCAACGCAGAGGAGCTTTACAGTATTAACGAGAGGGTAGCAGCTATAGTAATTAGGCTGAATAGGAGGTACAAGCCTCAAGTGGTGCAGGCCTACGCACCCACATCCAGCCTTGATGACCAGACCGTTGAAAGTTTCTATGAGGACGTAGAATCGGCAATGAATAAAGTAAAATCGCAGTACACTGTACTGATGGGCGACTTCAATGCGAAGGTGGGCAAGAAGCATGCTGATGACCACGCGGCAGGTGACTATGGGATAGGCTCTAGAAATAGCAGGGGAGAGTTATTAGTCGAATTCGCGGATAGAAATAATTTACGGATCATGAATACCTTCTTCCGCAAACGAGAAAAGAGGAAATGGACCTGGAAGAGCCCCAATGGTGAGATTAAAAATGAAATCGGCTTCATACTATGCGCTAAACCTGGCATCATTCAGGATGTGGCCGTCCTCGGAAAGGAGCGTTGTAGCGACCACAGAATGGTAAGGTCTAGAATTAGCTTAGACTTGAAGAGGGAACGGAAAAAGCTAGTGAAGAGGAAGACCATTAACGAGTTAGCCGTAAGAGGGAAAGCACAGGAGTTTAGGATAGCGCTGCAAAACCGATAGTAGAAGTAGGCGGTAGGACAGTTCGAAAGGATACCGGGAAGCTATCTCAGGTGACGAAAGATCTGATTAAGAAGCGCCAAAACATGAGGGCATCTAACCCTACCGATAGAATAGAACTAACGGAGGTATCAAAGTTAATAAATAAGCGCAAGGTAGCCGACATAAGGAAGTTTAATATGGAGAGAATCGAGCATGCTATGAAGAACGGAGGTAGCCAAAAAACAGTGAAGAGGAAACCAGGCATAGGTAAAAACCAGATGTATGCATTAAGAGACAAGCAGGGCAATGTCATTAACAATATGGATAAGATAGTTAACGTAGCCGAAAAGTTCTACACAGACCTGTACAGTAGCCAATGTAATCAGAGCGCTAATGAGAAAGACAGCAGTGCACAGCAATGCGTCATCCCGCCAGTAACGAAAGATGAAGTAAAGAAAGCCTTAGAAGCAATGAAAAGGGGAAAAGCAGCTGGGGAAGATCAGGTAACAGCAGATCTGTTGAAGGATGAAGGGGACATCGTGCTTGAAAAACTAGCCACCCTGTATACGCAATGTCTTATGACCTCGACTGTACCAGAAGCTTGGAAGAATGCAAACATTATCTTAATTCATAAGAAGGGAGACTCCAAGGACTTGAAAAATTACAGGCCAATCAGCTTACTATCCGTTGCCTACAAAGTATTTACTAAGGTAATCGCTAATAGAGTCAGGGCAACGTTAGACTTTAATCAACCAAATGAACAGGCAGGCTTTCGTAAAGGATATTCCACAATAGATCATATTCACACTATCAATCAGGTGATAGAGAAATGCGCAGAATATAACCAACCTCTATATATAGCTTTCATTGATTACGAGAAAGCATTCGACTCAGTGGAAACCACAGCAGTCATACAGGCATTGCGTAATCAGGGGGTAGAAGAGCCTTATGTCCAAATACTGGAAGGTATATATAGCAACTGGACAGCTACTATAGTCCTCCATAAAGTCAGCAATAAAATTCCAATAAGGAAGGGCGTCAGGCAAGGAGACACGATCTCGCCAATGCTGTTCACCGCGTGTTTACAGGAGGTATTTCGAGGCCTGAATTGGGAACAGTTGGGAATAAGAATAAATGGAGAATACCTAAATAATCTGCGATTTGCTGATGACATTGCAACGAGGACAACGCAGCGAGCCATGGAAAGAAAAATGATACGTGTAACGTTAAGAGATCGGAAGCGGGCAGAGTGGGTGAGGGAACAAACACGGGTTAATGACATCCTAATCGAAATCAAGAGAAAGAAATGGGCTTGGGCAGGGCATGTAATGCGTAAGCAAGATAACCGCTGGTCCTTAAGGGTAACGGAGTGGATTCCAAGAGAAAGTAAGCGTAGCAGGGGGCGGCAGAAAGTTAGGTGGGCGGATGAGATTAAGAAGTTTGCAGGCAAAGGGTGGATGCAGCTGGCAAAGGATAGGGTTAATTGGAGAGACATGGGAGAGGCCTTTGCCTGCAGTGGGTGTAGTAAGGCTGATGATGATGATAATATATATATATATATATATATATATATATATATATATATATATATATATATATATATATATATATATATATATATATATATATATATATATATATATATATATATATATATATATATATATATATATATATATACCACCTGCTTCCTCCAGGTCTATCATGGACGTCCCGTTCACGGTTCGTGAGATTCAGACTGCGCTCAGTGGCCTGCGGCGCCGGTGTGCACCAGGTCCCGACGGCATCACCAATCAAATGTTGAATAATCTGCCCTTGCAACTCAGGAAGGAACTCCTCAACTTCATCAATCGAGTTTGAGAGACTGGCGATGTTGCTCCGTCATGGAAGGTGGAACATGTAGTTCCAGTACTGAAGCCTGGCAAAGAAATGACAAACCTTGCCTCGTATCGCCCTGTCATTGACCTCCTGTGTAGCTAAGGTGATGGAGAAGCTGGTAAATGAACGCTTATCGTGGTGGCTTGAGGACAGCAAGGCACTGCCCACATGTATGACCGGATTCCGACGAGGTCTTAGTGCCCAAGATAGCGTCTTAGACTTGGTGAGTCACATTGACACCAGAGAGCTTTCGGCCTTTCCACCTTAGCCATATTTCTTGACGTTGCGAAAGCTTGCGACTACGTGCTTCAGAGCTGAATTCTAAACAGTTTGCAAGGCATGGGCATATAGGGCCATATGTTAAGATTCATTTACAAGTTTATAAGTGATCGCGCGGTTCGTGTACGGTTAGGGAGTACGTTAAGCACCGAAAGGGTTCTATCACGAGGAGTGCCGCAAAGAAGTGTTCTTTGCCCCACGCTGTTTAACGCCGTAATGGCTGGCCTTCCCGATCCATTGAAAAAAAGTTGCAGCCAAGTGCGTATGTCACTTTATGCTGACGACATCTGTATTTGGATTTCTGGCTACCAACAGAAGCGATTAGCCCTGATAGCTCAACAGGCTCTACTTTCGGCACAAGCTTACCTTCAACGTGTGGGATTGTCTCTGTCAGTGGAAAAATCCTGCTTTGTTCTGTTTCCAGGTGTAGGAAGCGCGGTTGAAGATAGACCTCGGTCACTCTTGCATCCGTCAATTCAACCACACGCGTTTCCTGGGCGTCATTATTGACTCCCGTCTACAGTGGCGAAAAGCTGTAGACGCGATTATTTCATCTATGTCTTCGCGTCTTAATGTGATCTGTAGAATTGCACGTGAGCAATGGGAAACCATCCTTCTTCAATGGTCAGACTTCATGAATCGCTGGTGGTCAGTCGCATAATGTATCAATTACCTTTCATTTCCCCCTCGTCATCACAACTTGAACGTCTCGTAGTTGTCCACAGAAAGGGCCTAAGGAGAGCCATTGGAGTTCCTCAGGCGGCTGCGAATGAGGCAGTACTTCATGAGTCTTTATCGAAACTTCTTAGCCTTGTCGCTTCTCAGAGACTACTAATGCATCTTGGCCGCCTAGGAGAGACGGTAGCTGGGCGACCCCTTCTCCGGCGGCTCTGCAAGAGATATGAGTCGAAGGCTTACTTGGCACTCAATACTCTTAGTTCTTTAGGCCTTAATGTCCGAAGGCAAAGGAAATGGTTGAACCCCCCCCCCCCCCCCTGGTCTTTTCCAACCCTCGACTGTAAGGTCACAATTCCCCATGTGAGCGCAAAGCGCAGCTCTCCTTTGGCAGCAACGCGTTCGCTTGTACTTGAACACTTGGAAACAGTATGCCCACCATCTTCGCATTTTCACGGATGGTTCTGTGGACAAGGTCAAACAAGCTAGCGCAGCGGCTTTTTACATTCCTTCTTTGAACTGTAAGTGGTTCGTACGCTTTACTGCTGTCGTATCCTCCACAACGGCTGAAAGTGTTGCTATTGAGGCGGCTTTACAGAAGTTAGGGTCTTGTCCGGCTCAACCTGTTGTCATCCTGACTGATTCAAAATCTGTCCTTCAGAGGTTAGAGCGCGATTCCCTACTGATGCCTTGTCTATAACTCTCTGCGCTTGGTGCAGAATCTGCACAACAGAGGCTTTACTCTATATTTCCCTCTCACATAGGAGTCAACGGTAATTAGGTGGCGGACAATCTCGCCCGTAAAGCTCTCTCAAGGAGTCCATCAAAAAAAGTATCTCAAGATGGGAAAAGTCTCTCAAGGAAAACGGTGCTCGATCATTTCAGTACCCTGTGGAGTGCGCCCCACAAGGCATGTGTGACCAAGGGACTGAGAACATCCCAGGCGACTCTACTACATCGAATTCGCACGGCCTCTGCTCGCACTGCTGCCTGGATGCATAAGACGGGCATAGCATCGTCTCCGCTCTGCTCATTATGCGGTGTGTGCGGGCATATCAAACATTATATTATGTACTGCCCAGAGTACAACGCGGAAAGGTATGTGATGTTCGCTTCCTTCAAGAAGACAGGAAGCTGTCACAGTACAGTTCAGGACATTGTCTACACAAGTGCAAACCAGACATGCAGAAGGGAGGCTGCCCGCCTTCTTTTAACATTTCTGCAGGACACGGATCTTGTTTCTAAATGGTGACCGCAGGAACGGACTATGGCCAACTGTGATTGAATGTGTGCGTAGATGGTGTCTTCCGGAGTGGACTACGTTATGCTGTGAGTGAATGTGTGTATGGATTGTGGCACTGCAATGGCCTATGTTCTACTGTGACTGAATATGTGCATAGATGGCGACTTCTGGAGTGGACTGTCATGTGGACTGTGTGGATTGATTGTGTGCATAGATGGTGGCTGCGGGAGAGAATGTGTGCTATTATAAGAGACTGTGCGCACAGCGGGGTAAATGCGACAGGCTTTAGGACATTAATATAGAAGGGACGCTACGGTGGAGCAATTGCCGGCAGATAAAGCAAGGCTAACCCCACCTGTAGCATTCAACACCTCAACTCAACTCACTCGAAAGTGCAATGTCCAAGTAGCTTCGAACTCGCCTGACCAGCCACGCAGGACGCTGCTGGAGAAGTTACGTGGCCTGTTGTGCTCGCGCTTCCTTCCTGCTGTGGAATTCGGCGAAGTTTGGCATGGGGAGGATTCCCTGGAGACCACCGCAAGGGTGGGTGAGCCCTCTGGGGGAGATGTGACTGCAGGACTGCCGGAGGCAACGACGACAATAGCGTCCCCACGTGTTCGAACAGGAATGCCGGAAGCAGCGTCGACAATTGCGTCCCCACGTGTTCAACAGGAATGCCAGCGACGACCATAAGCGCATTCGTTCCGGTCCTCGCCACGACGAAGTGCGTTATCAGTGTGGTCCCCTTCAGTCACGCTGAATTTGAACAATTGCCCGGGTGCCGCACCTTCGACAGAGCTTCCGCGTTCCGGTCACCAGTACAAGCTCTTTCGACACCTGCGGGGAGACAGCCTGCATTCCTGTGTCATGCAGGTGCTCTCCGGACGCACGTGCGCGGCCACCTGGAAGCCGCGGGGACGACAACGTGACCAGGTCCTGTTCCCTTTCCCTCGACCGAGCTGCGAAGAAACATCAGGACCGCCCTGCCGTGGGTGGTACCATCAGTGCCATCGTGTGATTGGACATTATTCTTCGAACTGTATTCCCCAGCTAGGGATCTGGGGAATACGAAGAGTATTTAAGGAGCTGCTGGTTTGATGCCAAGAGAGCCCCCTTCTTGAGAGGTATCAGAGACTCCCGGCTCCTAAGAAACTCTCTTAACTGAGAAGCACTCTCAGTTGCCCGTACTTATACATAATGTAAATAGTCCTTGTATAAAGTTTTCCAAGTTTTCTTCCTCCGATCGTCCTCGCCTCTTCTCTGGCCCAGTCAGGCTACCTGAATCCCAACAACTAGAGACTCCTGACTCCTAAGAAGCTCTCTTTACTGAGAAGCAATCTCAGTTGCCCGTACTTGTACATAATGTAAATAGTCCTTGCATACAGTTTTCCAAGTTTTCTTCCTCCGATCGTCCTCGTCCCTTCTCCGGCCCAGTCACGCTACCTGAATCCCAACAGGCCCTTCTAAGTGAGTGAAGGATAGCAGACAAAGAGGGCTCTCGCTGGTTCTCGAGCGCAAAATCGTGCAGTGCGCGGCACTACCGCGGCGCTCTTCGTGAAGCGTTGTAGCCCCTCGCACATGGGTAATTTCAGCGAGTGCTTTCGCCAACTAATGTACAAAGCACCGCTTACTTTGGCAGTTTCGGGTACGAGCGAGCGCGCGCCGTCGGTTCTACCAAAAGGCGCTTCGCATCTGCTGGGTTCTGCGTTACGCTTAACATTCGAAGCCACAGAAACAGGTTGAAAAGGGCCTTCCTTGGAGGGCCCGGCTTTGAGCGTCGGCCTCAGGCCCCAGGGTGAGGCCCGTGCAGTGCAACAGGCGGTACACGCTTCACAGAAAGTGGCTGGAGGACGAGCGCTGAGGCAAAAGATTCAGTTCAGCAAAAAGGCCAGCTTCTTATCGGAGAGGGCGATGGAAACCGGGCTCACGCAATGCTCCCCAAGTCTAAAAGGATGCGTTCAGGTTATACAGAGTGTCACGCAGGAGATTGTAGAATCTGAACGCACTATACCTTAGACTTGGGGAGGATTGCGTGAGCCCGGTTTCCATCGCCCTCTCCGATAAGAAGCTGGCCTTATTGCTCAACTGATTCCTTTGCCTCGGCGCCGTCCGTCGCCCCGTTTTTCACGCTGTAATAGATTTCTATGAATAAACCTTTTAGTGATCCTTCTTTGCTCACTTGCTCTTTATTTTTGACTCGCATCGGCTGGGAAGCAGACTGGCGATTATCTCTCCAGATCACATCGACTGAATGTCTGTTCTGTCTGTCGGCAGACACCTTTTCAGTTTCACGGTAGGAGCGCTTTGAAGTGTGTCCAGCCGATGTGCACCAAAATTGCCGCGGCCCATTCCTTTCCAGGGGCTTCAACATGGCCGCGCGCTAAGAGGTTGTCCTGTCGTCGCCACACGTGCGTTCTTATGGGCGGCTGCCCAACGGATCTTCTTGCAACTCTTCACTTCGTGCCACTAGAGACACACTTGACTAACGCTTAAACTTGTGATGTAAGTGGGAATTTTCTGTTTCGTCACAATGCCTGGCTCCACCTCCCTGATTTTAGAGCTAGTTGAATCGGCCCTTTGTTCTCCCCCTCCACCCCCCCCCCCCCCCTGTTCATCAGCTTTTGTGCTTGGTCCGCACGTGCGGCAAAAATTCCCAAAGCAGGGAAACGCCAGCGTTTGCAGGGAATTTTCGTAAAGCGCTGAGCTTACAAAGCCTGTGGGCTTTCGTCCAGGACCAGCATACATACGAAAGGTACGCGCTGCTTGCAAGAGTTCGAAAAGTACTGGTTGATCTGAGTGCCGGTTCACGAAGTTAGCTGGTCTGCCCCCTACGCACAAGTTTCATTTCTCACCTAATAAAACGACGTTGATAAGGCGGATACGCAGGGAACCTTGGATGCGATCTCAGTGCTGGGAACATCATGCAGAGGCAGTCGTGAAGCTTCAAAACCTGTGGCGGAGAGAGAAGCATCGCAGTACTCTTAAAACTTATCCAGTGGCTGTAGTTGTTCCCTGTAAGGTGGCGCCACCTAGCGACGAGTAAACCATCTTAGGCGTTCAGACCGGTCCCATTGCGTAGCGAGAGGTGTGGTGTCATTGAAACAGAGGGGGCGTTATTGCCACGGTCGACGCGGTGTCATTTTCGAAAGCAGTGCTCGTACGCGACGCTGAGTTGACCTCCCGGATGGAGGCAACTTCCAGAGGCTTGAGCGCGTCTCCCCAAGCTTTGTTCAGTGCGCACTAGACGCTGATTACACGAGGTGGGAGTATTAGGGTCCGCCATTCGCTTTCAAACTCCGCTTTGCCGGAAGCCGTGAAAAGCAGACGCGGGTGCTTTGTACAGTTCTCTCTTGTTGCAAGGTCACAAACTTGCTAGTTGCAAGTTTATAACAAAATGATTTTTTCAAGTAAAGATATGTGCTCAAACTTGGTAGTTGCAAGTTTGAGCACCTCTTCTTACTTGAAATCACGCTGCCACTATTCCTTAACTGCGTCTACCATGCCGTCAGAGAAAGGAGGCTTGGCGTCACGGCCGCGGTTCAGAAGACTGAGGAATTCGATTACGGGCCATCGAACAGAGCTAAAAAAAAAACCCAGGCAGCAATTAATACATGGTGCTTTTCAATTGCTATGGGCCACTGATTTCGTGAGGTTTGACGCTCACGCTAAAAAAAAAATCACGAAGCAACAAACGCACTGTCAGCGAAGTGGCCGGATTCTTCTCGATTAAAAGCAAACTGGTTTATTTGAACTTCCGGATGCAGGGGTAAAACGAACTGGTTCATTAATACGTAGTAGGTTCGAAGGATCTGCAGAGCTGGGAGGACCGTGCTGACGCGTCTCGTTTCGTCGGCGTCTCTCGTTCGTCTCTCGGAAAATGCTCTCGCTCGAAGCTTGGAGTCTCGCAGCGCGCCTGTCGACGGCTCACGTTACGCCGTTGTTCTTCGCTTGCGTGATGCCGAGGCTTGGGAATTTTAAGAGTTCGGAGTACGCATGCGGGCGCTGGCAGGCCTCTTGATCGCGTGGTTTATGTGGCGCGGAGTCGAATGTCTTGGGCCACGGGGTCTCCGCTCGGCGCTCACCTCGTGAGCCGGATGAGGGGCGCCTCGTGGTCGCTGCGCAGGGGCGTTGTCTTGTGCTGGCGTGTTGGGTCCGCGTGGCGTGCAAGTAATGCGACCGCTCGCAGGAGCAACGGGGGTACCGAACCCACGAACTCCGCATGTCTCTCCTGGCGCTCAATCAATTGCTGTATACATGTCTCCGCACACCATTTCGACAGCAGCGGCGACCCAGCTAACCTTTCCTGTTTTAGCAGAAAGTTACGGTACAAAAAGAACAAAACGAAGCGAAAACAGACACGTTTTCTGTGAGCCGGCTTCGCTAATTGCTGGGCGCTCCCGCAGTCCCCAACCCAGAGCGTCCCCTCGACTTAATCTGACGACGCCAGAGCGATAGCATGTGCGAATCGCCATTTTCGCACTCGAGCCATCGGAAGAGAACTCTGGCGCGAGCCGTCGGGCCAATTAGCGGCTCGCCTGCAGCGGCCGGAGAGTGAGTGACTGCAATGTGCGCCACCGGGGCAGAAACACCTGCTAATGAGACGGCGCCTTCGACGCTCGGCGGCGCGGGCGGGCGGCCAGGCTCTCGTCAATGGAGGACGACAAGGCAGCTGCGTCGGCTGACGCGCCTTGACCGATGTGTACGCCGCTGTGACGGCTGCCGCGAGAGCCGCCTTGGAACCGTCGTCGCCTCCAGGGAAGCGGGAGACTCGAAAGCGTCGCTGGTTAGGACCGAGCGTCGCAGATCATCGCGCTCACAGCGATATTCGTCGAGAGGTGAGATCGCCTTCCACACAGAGATGACAGCCACTGAGCCACAACCGCCACATCGTGCGGCCGTACAAAGAAGATGGCTGAAGTCAGCTGCACAGGTCGGACCTGCGCCAGACATCGGAATACGGCATCGGCAGCATGACCATCTTTCAATGCCTACAACAAGCGTTCAGCTCCTTTACTCATGAATAGCCGTTCACCCGAATAAGGCAACGGTCGACTTTGAAAACAGTTAAGTTGCAGTGTAGACATGCCGAAATCTGCGTGCATCTACCCCGCAAGCCTAGGATGCACGGCGTTTGGTTGCCTCGACATTTTTGGACATCTACACGCCACTTTTAGTTCTAAAGTGTGGGTTGCGCATGCGCCGCGACCGGAATGTCAATCTCCTGCACTCTTCCCCGTCCAGCAGAATGTCAGCTCAGATACGGTGCCGACGCGCAACCTATGCAACTGAGACTCACGCGGTCCAAGCACCGTGCTTTCCAAATTCCCTCGGTTGGGGCGCGCAACAGCCCGGCCGGCGCACAACGACACAAGCGGCGCCATTACAACGTTTAAGGTGCTAAAAAGCCATCCAGCGATCATGCAGGTCACGCACACATCCGACGCTTGCCTCTCATCATTAAACGAGCGCGCACGTCCGGTCAGCCGGCTTTTGTATCCGCCAGGCGGCGGGGGAGGGGGCAGCCCCGAGTTCAGGACTCATAGCTCGCCAATTAGCGCCCGCATAATGGGCGTGCGGACAATCGCTCGCATGCGGCCTAATTGGCGCCGGAAAAGGCGGGCAGCGCACGCGCGCCTTCGGCCGGCACTCATTAGCGAGTGGCCGAGCCCCGCTCGGACGCGGGCCGCCATCGCTGACATTAGGAGCGTTTAAAGCGCGCGCCTCAAGGGCGGACGCCGGCGGAGGAAGCCCTTTGTCGCGTTCATCGCTCCGCCGCCCACACGCTGCCGATGGGCAGCGGAGACAATCGGGCCCCCGAATGAATGTAATTGCAGGCATAAAAGTGACGCCGCTCTCTCCGGGCCTTTTGTTCCGGGATGCGACCCCGAAACAGTTTCTGCTGCAGCGACACGACTGCTCCTCAAAGGCGCCATATTATGCGCGCGCCGATGCTATTTCTTTGCGTACGCCTTAAAATTAATTCCGTGCCAGAAAGGAAGACAAAATGCCACTTACGAGTAGCGATCAATACTGCCGGGGTTTTAATTGCTGGAATGCATTACACGGCTCCATTCTACCTCTCCTTGTTCGTCCGTTCCCACACGCCACGAGAAAACTCGAGAAAATGAAAGAAAAACCCGAAAGATATAGCTTTCAGTAAGATTCGAACGTATGCGCCTCATAGGTGCCAGTCCTCTAAACACGCGATCATTTTTTGTCTTCTTCTTAAACGTGGTATTTATTGCCGCCAAATAATGCACGTGAAATATTTTCAAAGCATTTAGAAAGCCTCATGAAATGCAGCTCAAAACAAGATACGTCCAGATATCGAAGCTCTAGTACTACTAATAGCTGAACGATGAACAACGTTATCCAACCCATCTCAATATATGACAAAGAAAAAAAGAACTATTACCCAGGCAAGGTTGAGCCCATCCCTAATAGGGGATGTCCCTCTGGGCATATACACTTCCCTCAGATGAACAATCATTGGGCTAGGATGGGACATTGTTTATGCCACTGAATCGCAATGCCGGTCTAATATTAGAGTTTCCCGTCGGCTAGCAGTCCAACAAAAGCGAACGTGGGTCTGTCATCCCATGCCAAACGCACCACAGTTAGTACTCGACCCTCCTCGATGTGTACTCGGAAAATGATGGCTCTTTGCGGCACTGTGGAAAGCGACTTCCACAACTATTTTGGGAAAAGAAAATTTTTCCGCCCTTTGAATTTTCTAGAGGAATGCGAAAGTGTGTCTGAGTAAAAGAAATAGAAAAAATTAGTTTATTCTTTATTCAATAATTACCCCGCATTGCCCGAAGGCGTTACAGCAGAGGGGTTACAAATTTGCAAAAAAGACATCTTCATTAACAGAGCACACGTGCACTTCCGATAATTGATTTCACTATTGCACAGTCTTGACAAAAAATGAATTGGCAAGCAAGTTTGTCCTGGCACGGAACTCTCGAGTTTTGCAAGGATGATCACGTCGATTTGAAACGTAAAAGGGCTGTTTAAAATAAATCTTCAGATTTATGCCGGTTCTATAGTGAAATATTGAGTAGAATGATTTTAACCTTAGTTTCCTTCTACGGGAAGCAAGGGATTCCCATTGCAAATAATTTTTCATTTCCGTGCAGCTATCTCCTCGCCCGTACCTTCCCAAGACAAACCTTGCTGCCCCGTTGTGGATTCTCTCCAGCTTGTCAATCAACGACTGCTGTGCAGAGTCCCATACAACACAGGCATATTCCATGATAGGTCGCACACGCAACCTGAAAGCCGTTTTCTTGAGGCTTTGTTGCGGACACTTTAAATTACGTTGAAGGAAATTCAGCGCCCTACCAGCTTTGCTAACCGCATGATCCACATGTAAACTCCATGAAGAGTCATTCGATATTATAGCACCTAAGTATTTATGTGTGCATTATATTATAGTTATATATTTCACAGTTATATTTCAAAGCTCGAATTTTTCGTCAACATAGTAGAACTATTGCACTATGGTGTCGGCTAAGAATAAGCTGCCAAGAGGGAAATTTTATCTACATGTATTTTCTCAGTTTTTTTTTAATTTAGCACGAAAAGTGCGATTTTTATCATTTTTTCAGCAAACGTACGCGAAATTCGAGAGTCATATAAAGCGCTTCATCGGCTGCCTGGGACATGTACTGCATGGCAAAACAGAGAATAGAACATCTCCCATTTCCCCCAAAGCACTGGAACCTCTGACACGCGCAGTAATGAATAGACCGCCGCTTTCTTAAAACAGAAAAAGCAAAAACCATATATGTGAACGAAGGTCTCACAAATTTTTCATACTACCTTGTGCATTCAGCCTGCAGAAGCCTACACAGTTTTACTACACCTTCCAAATCCTGTCAACTATTGTTAGGGCTCCTCGCTGCCTTCGAGGTGAACCGCAAGCGCGAATACTCGGAATGTGACCTGATGCGTCAAGTATGGAGCGGCTCGTTTCCGCACCAACTGCTGCGGATTATTGGTTGCACGCTTCCAGCAGAGCCCCGTTTCGGCTGCCGCGCTCTCTTCGAGAGTTGCCCTGCAGCGCAGTTCAGGAGAGAGCTTCTTCATCCACCATCATGCAGCCGCATTACGAAGCGGGGCGTGCGGAATCAAGGAACGGGTGAGCTCGCGATGGTGAAGAGTATACGGTCGCCGCGGCATCGTGTCGCGACTGAAACAGCACACGCGTGCAGTGACTGTCTGACTCCAGCCGCGCTTCCATTAGATGACGCTTCTTGAGAACGTACCATTCGAATCCGGTCATACTTGAGACACCACAGCGGGTTCCCCCAAACATTCTCCAGGCCAGGGCTACAGCGGCTGTCCCGTCCATGCATCGAAGGTCGCCGCGAGAGGCGCCGCTAATGAGGCCGCGGACTCGGCACGCGGGGGCTGCGCGATGAGACTGATTGACAGCTCCAGTTACGCGTTGCTGGCTTCGTCCCATTGTCCCGGTGGGGACCGCGCCTTCTTTGACGGGACGCGGCGGCTGGGTTGTGTGGATACACGGGGCAGCCCTCGCGGATGGCCTGTCACAGTCGACGAAAGGCGTGCGCCACCTGCCAGCGCCGATCTGGCCGCCGCCAATTAGGCTCGTCCTTTTGTTCCCCGGCCACGAACGGCTAGTGTCGCGGCAACTGCGGAGAGGCCTTCGACATGGCCCAGCTCCCGAGCTGCAGCTGGTGCGAGTGATTCGGGGGCCCTGCTGTTCTTCATGGTGGGAGCTTCCAGTGGGAGCTTTGGCGCTGGTGGCGCCATGTGTATATAGCTTTCACTCAGTGACGATACACTCCTCTTTCGACACGGATATCGCTTTTCTATTATCATACGGAGGCCACTTGATCCAGCGTGCGCGACGCAGCTCCGGAATCAGGCGTCGCTGCAGTTTTGCATGCTGTGCTGCGCGACCTCACCAGCGCCGCAAAACACGGGGGGAACTCGAGGCCGCGTTTTTAACTGCGCCGTGTAACATTTTCCTCCGTCGTGCGCGGCAATGGGAGACAAGGCCTCATGCGCGAGACCGCGCTTATGGGACCTTGCCGCTTGCTGATGCGCGCGTATTGGCACTAATTGCAATTGCGGTCATTGGTTTCAAGTGTTCCATCTCCCCGGGAAACCGGCGGCACTAAATAGTGTGCGTTGGCGGTATCGCGAGGTCGACCTCACCCGACATCAACCTCGCGGCGTGAGGTGAGGTCGGCTCGGTTAAACTACAACATGAATGAGGTCAGCGATGTGTCGACCTCAGCCTCACCGGATGAGTTTGAAGTTGACTGAGGTCGAAGCGGCCTCCACCAGCACACATGAGCCGTTGCAGTTGCAGCATGTACCGTTCGAGAAACGTAGAGGCTTAAAAATAAAACTACCTCATAGAGAATTCTTGGCATACGTTTGAAAGCACAGAAATAGCTCGAGCTGCCAAGAACAAGCGCACAAAGTTGCCCGAATGGGGCGCCTACCTATAGTGAACTGGAATAGTATTCTAGTTCACTGTACGCCTACCCAAGGACGCACGTAAAGGCTGCACGGCGACTTCTCTGGAGGGCTTCTCAGTGAGCACATGAGCGACACCTGGTATCGGGTCTGCACATCTGCCTGGAGCCCCGCAGGTGTGAGTCGCAGCAGTGAAACATCTTCAAAGTGCAGGACCCGTCCAGTCCTGTCATCGTCTGCCTTCTCCTGGGCTTTGAATATTCAAGTGTTCAAGTTTATTAATTCACGCGACGTGCAACATTTCACTACCGCGTCTACTTACATGCCTCATGACTCAACTGTCAGTGCCCTTGGGCAACAGGTCAACTCGGGAGTGTTTTGCCGCTGGCGCCATTCAGTTGTACCGGAACTGCCGCTCATCTAGCTTATGGCACTGAAAAAACGAAGAGTACAGGAACTACTCAGGAATAGCTTAATTAAACAGAGGAAAGTGAAGCGTCTTTTATCGCGGGCCAGCGCCAATCAATTGAGCCAAATTGAAATGACGGTAGCGGCATCTCCGTCGGGATGCACGCGGACACACGCGCCGCTTCGTGCCCTACGAAAGCGCGTTTTCTTTTTCTGATTCCTGGGCTCAGCACGCAGCTGGGCCGCCATTAGCGGAGATTGCCTGTCACGCTGCGTGATCGCAGTGCTATAGGTGCGCCCAATAGCTTAACGCACACTACGCGCCCCGTACGGGTGTAATACCCCTGTCACACGTGCACCGCAAATGCCTTTAAGAATCAGGTCCTTATATCCAAAGGCGTAAGGTGTGCAGCTATATACGGCACAAATGTTGCGCCTTTGCCGCTAAGGGCCTTGGAGGCGAAGGCGCTCGTCAGAAACCTTCGGAGCCCAAAGGCGCGGCCTTCGAGAACCTGCGATTGGAGTGCCATCCAACATCAAAAGTAAAAGCAATAAAAAAAATAGATACGGCCAAGAACGTTTGAAAATATTTTTTTAAATACGAAAGGTGTGTCTGGCTTTGCTTTTGGCGTGGGTGTTTATATTCTATGCACAGATTTCAAGACAGTGAAAGTGTTGCATGCAGCAACACCGAGTGCCCCTGGTGGCCAAGGCAATACACAAAACCACCTGCTGATGATGAGAGCAGCTCTTGCAGTACTTTTAAGGAAGCTATCAGAATAAAAAAAATTGTCTGAGCTCAATTAACGAATGAAAAGAATACCCCACTTTAATTTTAAAACACTCACTTCAGCCGCCTCGAGCACAGCAGCGGGTGCTAAGCCTGAACGACTGTTTCAACTTTGGGCTGCACCGTGTAGCTGCGTCGCTGCTCCTTTAAGCTTTCGCTCCTTTCATGGAAAAAGGTCCCTTTGCTGGAAAGGCCTTCGAGGAATGCTGTGTGAAAGGGGTATTAAGCGCATACGATAAATGATATCGCTGCCTGTATGCTGCGTTTTAAGGGAACACCGCGCGCTATAATCGACCGTCGGTCGATTGTAAGAGGACTCGAGGGAACCTGGCAGCAAGAGTTTACAGGACGTGCGTGAGCAGGGGAATATATTTACTACAGCGAGGCATGGCAACCCAGTTGATGCCAGGACATGCACGTTCTCTCATATACTTTGCAAGCAATATACTTTGCAAGCAATACCGGCGATTTGCTAGCACGACTTAGCTGAAACTCTCATCCGATGCAACGTTTTCTGTCCAGTCCTGGTTTGAAGACGCCAGTGATGTGGCTGAGCCCCGGATGGCCATTGCGTCCGACACATCAAAGCAAGGTGGCGCAAGCGTAGAGCAGCTGGTGTTACTCGGCGTCTGCCACTTGGCTTTGATGCACACCTACAATAGACACTGGCGCTCTGAAGAAACCGCTCGCGTGTTCAAGCTGGGGGGTGGACGACCCTGTACATACTACAATGCTTCCACAGCTAATCCATGTTGCCAGAGGTGATGCACTCGCAAACGCCGACCAGCCGACCACTACCGTAAGTGCCGAGCGGGGCGTGGGACGAGGGAGATACGCAGGGATGAGGACTTTATGGCAGCGATGAGGCCGGCCCGCAAATCATTGTCTCCCTAAGGTGGCAACAGGAGACCGGGCGGCCGTACTACGTGCCATGGCCACCGGTTCAGAAGGAAATTTCTCTTTTTCTTTGCAGAGCACTAAGACGCGGCTGTCCACCTCGCGCGCTCTGTCTACAGTGGAGAAAAGAATTTCATAGCAAAGTCAGCCACTCGCACTGTGCAGCTGCGTCGGTCACGCGCTGGTCGAGGGCGGCCGTGTCACCATCCGTCGAGGTCGCGCCAACACGAACGGGCTGCGGCGGTGTCGTTTTGCGTCCCTTCTCCGGTGACCGAGCAGCCAATCTCCACATACCGAGAGTTCCGCCGAACAAGATGCGCGTTGCTAGCGCTACCAGCGAGCAAAATTCTTCGCCCGCCTGCACCGAAATGCACACATTCGACGCGCCCGCGGAGCTGTCGCGACGGGCGAGCACAACCTCCTCTTGTACTTCTGGCGGCAAGAAATCGAGCCGACAGAAATAGGCGCACAGTTGGAATCCCACCGAAGCTGCTACCGTTATCGATCCGCCAGCATCGAGCGGACCATCGTTCATCGTGAATTCAAATATCACTTTACGATTCGTGTAATGCCTCGGACCGTGAGGAAGTGCGGGCGTGCCACTGACCTCAAAACGCTGAAAGGGTTCACTGCGAGCGAATCCCCTCACCTTGCAATGGCGGCAAAGCCAACGTTGTGGCCAAAGGGAACAAAGCGAGCGACGTCGCGGTGCTCTTCGGCAGACGCACGCCATCCACGCGGCCGAGAGGCTTTCCCGAAACCCGTGCTGTGAACAATCGCGGTGCAAGCGTGACCGCTGACACTCGCGGCGGCAAGCGGCGAATAAAACAGCCGCAGACCCGCCGGTCGACAAACGAGGCATCTCCGAGGCGAGCCGGTGATTGGGTGTGACGTCGCTGTCACTGGCTTAGGGCCCATCACGCCGGACGGCGCGCGCAAAAGGTGTCACGGGGAGCGGGGCTCGTTTGCGCGCCGATCGATTCGTCACGGGTGCTCAGGGGGAAGCTATCCCGGGGAAGCGCCCCGCTGCTGCCTGCTGCGCTACTCCGACCCCCGTCGTCGAGTGGACCCGAGCTGATGCGATTTGTTTCGCCCGACGCTGCCAGGAAGCCGCATTCTCGTGAATTCCCTTAATGCGACGCTCCGCCGGGACCTCCACTCATTCCTTCGTGTCCAAGCGGCGAAAAGTTCGCCATGCGGTACCTAGTGCCAGGGAAACGCACACTGAGAAGAAGCTACCACGTGCATAACTATTGTAGACTTTCTTCGGCAGGTGCTGCATCGGACGCTTCATCGTGACACGGGCAGTTCAACTGCAAGCATAGGTGAACCATCTGGATGTGTGCGGGACCTGCGCAAGCAGCAAGTTTCCTCGCCAAGTTTTGTCTGCAAGCTGGTACCAACGCGTCGACACATCACCTAGCCTGCATTCCAGAAGCCTGCGTTTGTGTTTGCGTATTGGTAGCGCGCACAGAACGGCGTCTGCGACTGCAATTCCACTATTCCTATTTGCTCATTTTCCCGTACCTCCCCTTGCCTTCTCATTGCGTGAGCGCCAGTCTGCGTAGGTTTTCACCATATTGATGAAAATGTCTGTCCTGCATATGTTCTAAAAGGCAGCCAAGTGCTGCGCTACTTACGGCATTCTTATGCCGTTTATGCACAGCAGGCCAATTTTTTACCCTCCGCACATGCAGCTGGTCTCTAAAGTTAGTTCAGGCACTTGTTACTGCATAACTATTCAGAGTCTATTGCCCGTGCAGACCTGCCCTTAATGAAACCTCTAGGTTTCAGCTTACGGAACCCCCTTAGTCTTTTTGCGCTGAACTCGTTGCAGTTCAAGAAGCACTCTGCTCCGTGGCCGCCACAACTATGCTCCCTGCGGTCCGCGTTGTCATCCGCACTGACGCCCTTCAGGTTGCCCGGTTGCTACGACGTGCATCACACCTTCGCCCATCACTGATGCCCTGAGGCAATAAATGTCACTTAAAAAAAACTATTCAGAGTCTGAGTTCGTGCTCCAGTTTTATGCGAATAAACTGGCTTTTATAAAAAGAAAATTGCACTCTTATCGCTTTATTTGAGCAAAAGTCCATCAACACAATTCTGTTGCAGTGGACTGCTCGCATACTTGGGCGCAGAAACACAGCTCCAAAACAAGAAGCTACAAATATGCCTAATAGTGTATCTCTCGGACGTTAAGGCAAATAGCTGGCTCTGTTGGTACGTGAACACATTGGAAATTCAGCACGGAGCACGAGGCGACGGCAAAGGAAAAATACATAACCAGAACTAACTGCCGAAAAATGGCGTTTGTAGTAGGCACCCGTAGTGTATTCTTCGCCCTTGTCTGGTGTGTCGCACGGGACCTCGAGGCGTTCGAAGATTTACTTTTACCGTCCAAAACCACGTGCTTATGACGTCGCGTGTTTTTGTTGTGTGCACGCGTTGCCCAACACGTCTCGCCATGACTGCATTCAGGCGAAAGCCATAGCGAAGCGATTACATGCAGCGCTACAGTGCAGAAGGTAACGTATAGGAACAGCACAAGGGGAACAGAAGCGGCTGTATACCCTAGCAGGAGTGCAGGCGCAACAAGCTTAGAAAGGGACAAATTAAATGAAAAAGGAAAGTGTAAGTCAGCGTGGCTCATAGAAAAGAAGTTGCGCGCACGATCAAAATGCTAGATCCACGGCTTGTACTCGTCTTTACAGTGTGAATTTCCGCGCGTGCAGAAACGCTCGCTACAGTTTCCGTGCCAGAAGTGTATGAACAGCGCTAACGCTGGATGGGTAGCGGCTGAAAGACAGGGGGGAAGTACAGGCTTCGCGGGATAAGGACGGTAGCACGAGCGAGCGCTATTAGCTGGTTCGTTGCTGCATGGGAGCTCCGCAAGGGTCAACGATTAAGGGGCGGGGACGCTGGCTGACCAGGAGACGCTTTGCAAACACGCTAATTGATAGCGAACGGCAGGCTTTTCCATTCTGGTGTTTCCGTTACCGAGGCGGTGTCCATCACACTCGTTTGCGGCGAGGCTACTGGAGGGACGCAGCGGGACGCAGGCGAAACGCGAGCCGCTGGTGAGGAAACCCAACGCGACGCGGTCGGGTCCAGCCAGCGGAGAAGGAAAGAAAACCACGCCGCCGCCGCGCAGAGACCACCCCGCTGGGGACTTGACGCTTCGTTTCGCGCCATTTTTTTTTTCTCTTCTCTCCCACCCCTCGAAGACGTGCTATCGGAGAAGAACACGGCTCGTCGAGCGCAGACCGGGGCAAGAGGAGGGGTGGAAATATGTCGGCCATTTAAACATGATGGATGACGGCCCTGCGAATAGCCTGACATGTGTTTCCTCCGCGCTATTTATCACTGCCCCTCTGTTTCGGAGCCCGACCTTAGGAATACGCGTTCCCCCGCTTTTCGGTCGACGAGGAAGGCACGCGTCGGCCGCGTCGCTGTCAGCCCCTCGAACAACGCGGCGCCTCGTCGACAACCGTAATTATTTCGTTTCCTCGCCTCTGCAGCGCTGTTCCCGCAGCGTCCGCAGCGCGCGCGTTAACGACGGATACGCGGTGCGCGTTTCCAGTGAAGTTACTCTGGCATCGGCGATGAACAAGTCGGCGGCCCAACCAGCCGTTGTTTTTCGTCCCATTGCAGCATGCATGACGTTTCCTTCTGCTTGCACAAACTCAGCCGGCATTCAAATGTGCGCCCGACGGACTGCGAGCTGGCATGCTCGACGTTAGCTTATACCTTATAGCTTATATCAACTAACGTTCGGTACAATGGTCGATGGACTGCTTATGAACTGTGGCCGACTGGCCTACGGCTCGGTCGAGTTTCGTGACAAGGCTTTTGTGACTATGTGGCAAACGTTACTTGTGCAATGCGACGGCTTCCAAAAGTCTGCTCTTTTCAAGCGAGCCGACCACATCGGTCTGGAAGCCATCGCGTCGCGCTCGTAGCCTCTACGATGTAGGAAGTTGTCCTAAAAAAAGCACCTTGTTTCTGATTTTGAACGTCGCCGCTGTGCACTTGCAAGCTCTTCGCTTGGCCCAGCTTCAGTCCCGATATAGCCCGCCAAAGATCCGGCTGTTATAATCCATGGATGAAAGACAGTTTTTTTTTTTTCAGCGAAATATTCTCGTATTAGTGCGCGGTAAGAAGTCAGTTATAGTTTTGCTTGACCCTTTTCACCCTGAGCAAACGATTAGCAGCTAATTAGCGGTCAAATGGTCATGCTTAGACCCGTGCTTGTAGGAGAAAATGCTTTCAGCATTAAAAGCAACAGAAATCAAATGATAGAACCGTAAGACAAAAACTAAAGGGAACTTGACTGTCCAGAGGCTAGTTGTCACATTATCATTTGGTTATTGCGTGGAGCTAAGCGAGGGGTATCGCGAGGTCTGCGTGTCGACGGCAGCGATCAGACTAATAGCCGGAAGGTGACTCTCTTGCACGCAAGTTAGTGTCTCCACATGCGGTAGAGAAGCCTACTTCACCGAACCCCAGGCGAGTTATGTGAGCACAGAGCCTTCCATTCTGCAGAGGCGTGTAACGTGCACCAGAGCAGAGCGTGAAAACGCACGACTGCGCTGCACCGGTTCGTGCCACCATCCCACCCTGCCCCTGTACTGTGTACTCTGTTAACCTCCTCCTTTGAGCTGCGCGTAACTCGGATTCAATGGCCAATTAGCTGCAGCGTGCATGCCGTGGGTACTGGGCTTTTTCGGTCAAAACCGAAACCGGAGAATAGAATTCGGCCTAATTTTGCCGTTTTTTTTTCGGTTCAAACCTAAAGGTCACACCCCTACAGCTGTAACCTTCACCACTGGGCGTGCAAGTGTTGGCAGATGCACGTGCGTTGCCAAGAAGAATCCAGCGATAAACGCTCGCGTCTCCCGGAGAGCCAGACTCGGCGGCCGATTGTAACAACGTCCGTCCGCGCCGCTGAGAACCGGCGGTCGGCGCCCTCCATCCATCAATCGAAATCTCCTCATTTGGCTGTTTGTACGGCCAGAACGCAGCTGCATTCGGAGACACGCGCGCCGTGACACGGCGCACTTGTGGAGCCCCTGGGGTGCGCATGCGCCGTGGACGCCGCCTGGCTCTCTTTAGACGCTGGCAACGGGAAGCGGCAAAGGATGTGCAACCCCGCGCAGCCCGCCTCATGAAGTGGCGCCTCAGTGTACTCGGCCGCTCTTCTGCCTTTTCTGTCGGCTCGCATTATGCAACGTAATCCAATGTATTGCTCGGACGGCACCGACTGAGCCTGCAGGAGTGCTAGGAATGCCGGCACACGGATTCAGCCAGGTTTTTTTTTTTTTTCGGGTGAGAAGAGTGTATAAAGATTTGAAACTTGATTCCGTTAGGGGGCGGTTAGTGTCCCTTAAAGGGGCTGTGAAGGGGGCTCTAATAAGGTTGCGGCATGCCTGGGATATTAAAGCACGCTGCTTCACGAATAGTGTCCAGCGAGAATTTTTTTAAATGCGCTTTGTAGAAGCTGAGTTATCTGTAGTTAAAATTTGAATTTCAGCGTTTTCGCGCCTTTCCCTCTCCTCTCGTCACTTTTTGCACGCTGGAAGGTAGGCGCTCCTTCGCCGACCCCCCTCTGAGAGCGGAGCTTCCCGACCCACCGGAAATAAGCGGCTTATTGGCCGTGGCCACAGTAGCTGCCTGACATCTGAAAGAATCTAACCAATGGCCACCTCTCACCTTGTCTACGCAGATGCGTGGGACGGAGGTGGATGCGGTTATGAAAAAGTCGCCGGGAAGGGCTCGCCAACTTTTAGGCGTAATTTCGAGTCGTCTGCTGCGTGTAGAAGAGTATTATTTGGCTCTGGTTTTCATGGCAACGCAGTGCAGGGAAATAGCGAGTTAATGTGCTCTCCTCGGAAGGCGTTTCAGAGCCCCTTTAACTGTAACCAAGGGTTTTGAAACGACCAAAATATCTGCTCGGATGACGTCGCATGCTTCTGCTGGGGTTCACCTCGAGTAATGTGCATGTCAAAACGGCCTTCCGTTCTGACAGGAATATTTCCACTGAGGTTGTCCGCGAAGACAAACATGTAAAAATGTCAAGATTCACGTCTTTTTGATTAAACATGTCGACTTAACGTAGTTACAACATGCAGCGCAAAAGTATGACGGAAGAAAGGAAAAGGCAAAACAATCCCTTCTTCAGAAACATTTAAGTTTTTGTTATGAATAGTAAGTTCACAAAGGAAAACCAAAACAGGGCAAACAACACGGCGACGATAGAGACAGAAGGACAAAAACGCGCGCTGACTTTCTTTCTCTGTCGCCGTCGTCTTGTTTGCGCTGCTTTGGTTTTCCGAGACAATCCAACTAGCCCAAATTGCCACTCTTCACAAGGGAACCCGGAAGCCTGTTTGAGAATTGTCGGGAGCAGACGTCACCAACTGGCGCCGTCTATCGGGCACTGGCAGCGAACACCGCTGAAATACAGAGACATCAGAGATATTACGTAGCTGCAAATGTGTCCAGTTGACAGCGCGGTGATATGCTGCGAAAACATATTTACAATGATGGCGGACGCTTCTTACGCTCTTTGGATGTTTCTGCGCTAGCATCGGCTACGGCCGTAGGCGACTGCTGTTGTCATTCAGCGGGACATATATGGTCAGTGGAGGATGGGTCGTTTGCTCCGTTGCATGAGGCACACTGATACGTTATTGCCACAGTTTCGTTGCGATTCTTTCTCTAGGAGGGGAAGGGGGATGACCCCTCCCCCCTTGAATGGGTGTCTGACTCTTGCAGTGACGAGACAGAAGACGTGTCACTGCGGGAGTTGTCTGGTGCCGGTAACATAGCGCTGCGAACCGCGGGTCAGTGGAACGCTCCCAAGATTTTCATGGAGACCAGGCGTCGTGCCACATCAACGTAGTTCGCTTACGCCGAAGGCCAATCGCCGCGCAATAATGAAGCCGGTGTCGCGACAGTCTACGAGAAACATCAGCCGTATACCTGCTTTCGCTGCAAAACAAAAGAGTCGTAGCAAATCATGACCATACTGTGTGGTTCTTGGCTTCCGCCCCGTGTTCAGTCACAATTACGTCGACTCAACGTTTGCCTTCTGCTGTCCAGCCACATGAGCAACGGGAACGCGAGGTTGCGGGTTCGATATCGAAAACAGTCGTGTATCGAAACTTGTCTTTCGCTGTAAAGGTGCCGCAAAATCTGGTGTTTCGCTGCACGATAAAAACATCCTGGGTGATCGAGATTAATCTCCGACTACAACGTTATCATAGCATTTATAATTAACTTTGACAAGTAAGAATTCATTTCGTACTGGTACCGCAACCTCACCGCGTAGTTTTTTTTTTTTTTTTGCATACACCAAGCCTGTTTCTAATAGGATGATTTGTCCACACTTGAAGGCGTGTGTGAATATTGCTTGCTAAGAAGCATCGCTGGACACGGATCCCAAACGTTTCAACTGCGACTGATATTGTGCGTGGCTGTTCCAGTGTCGAACATTACGGCAGGCATGTGTGGTCGCGTGCCCTCCACGCAGGAATAATGGCGAAATATATATCACCCGCAACCATGTAGGCGCTGAAATGAAGATCTTTAAAAGTGAGGTCAAAACGCAGAGAATAAGAAATGGATTAATTGAGTGAAAGGAAAAGCAGCAGCAAGGCCTACATATAAAATAGAAAAGCAAATCAGATAAGAATCGTCCTATGACAGCTCAAGAGGCTCTCTGAAGCGGGGTTAGGGTTACTTAACACGGGAAGCTACAAAAGGAATTTGACAAAGAAGATGACACATGTGCAGTGTGTAGTAAATCCGCTGTAATAATCGAACATATTTTATTTCAGTGCGGCGATATCCATCCAGATGTCGATGCAGGCCCAGCCACTCTCCCTGAGTTAATTCCCAGGGTTTAGAGATACCAAAGTACTATAAATAAGCCCGAGGGACGTGCGGGACGAGAAGCAGCTCGGAATAAAGCGGTAGTTCTTAGGAGATCTCGGGTCGTCCCGTTGTGGAGTTCGCTGACCGTTCTTCGAACGAAGACTGAGAAAGGCCGCGCCAGTGTAGGCGCCGCGTGCCGCATCAAAGGGAGCAGTCTGGTCCCTACTTCCTCCGTCTTTCAGCGGACGTCCTTGTTTACCCGCGCCGCCTCGGGCATAATCCGCCTTGAAAAAGCCTAACCAGACACACCGGTCGACATGTGTGCGTCGTCAAGGGGTGACGAGACTTCGGCGATGCGGGAGAGATACAGCTGGGTGGGGACCTAGTGCTGGGTGTCCAGGATACGGATTATTCCCTTAGCGACTGTGTTCTCTTTGTTGCTGTCAACAACCTGAGTCATCGCCTCGTCGGCACATGTTTCTAGCATCTGTGGTGCCGTGGGTGGCGTGGCGAACGGAAGTCGCATTTGTGTTGTTTGTGCGGTTATCTGAAAACTCCTTCCAAAATGTTTTAATCAGAACTTTTTCCCCAATCTCTGATCAGTGGGCGGACCTTATTTTCCTTTCCCTAACCACTGATTGGCGAGATGGGTCGTTTGTTATCTTATTGGTTGCTGTCACCGCTAAGGGCGGAGACACAGGGTTTAAAACCAAGCGCTCTGGGTTGAGCGGGGGCTGAATTCGTCTGATCCACGATTTAGTCATGTAAATAGTTTTCTCCTTGCTTTGTTTCTTCTCGTTTTTTTTACCTATGTTGTAAATAAATAGTTAACCTTCTCCTTTCCTTGAGTAATGTGAATGTTTCCGAGTAGAACCACCGGGTCATCAAGAAACCCCGATTTCATCATCAAGTAGTTTCCTCTCATCGCCACCGGAAGGGGAAACTCAACTCCCGTACTTTGCACTAATTTATAGCTAAGCCAAACCAACTAGCCCCACCCCACGCTCTGACGAATGTGGACGAATCTGTGGCAGACATTTCTAAAAAGCGTTTCGAACAGTGGTGACTTAAAAGGAGGGCAGTGACGCATGGATACAAGTTAAGGATAAAAGAAAAGGTCAAAAGCAACACACACACACACACATGCGCGAGCGCGCGCACACACACGTGCACACACACACGCACGCGCGCACACACACACACACACACACACACACACACACACACACACACACACACACACACACACACACACACACACACACACACACACACACACACACACACACACACACACACACACACACACACACACACACACACACACACACACAACCTCCATCAGCACTTAATTCCATCGAATACTCCCCCCCCCCCCCTGGTCGACACAGCGAGTCGCGCTGTATACGTGCTTAGAACGAGGCCTGGATCCTTTGTAGTACATCACAGGAACACAGCCAGCCTGTCTGCGACACTGTAGCGGTCAGTTTTGTCGGAATCCCCGTCTCAGCCGCAGCGACCAGTGCGGCAGGAGGCAAGGCAGTTGCGCTCTATGCGACGCACATTACGGCTCGACATGGCGCTGGAGGCGCTGCGTCCGACACCGGGTCACGCGTCGTTGGTTGGCGCAGCCGGCGGCCGCGATAAGATAGCGCCACCAACTGCCGAAGCCACGTGCCGCACCACCTGTTGCCCCGCTGCGCGTGCGTCGGATCCGCGCTAACGCGGGCGTTCACTGCCTCTGGGGCGAAAAATGCAAGCCGCGCGGCCAAAGCATCTATAAACAAGAACAAAATAACAAACAGCGAATTTTGCCACAGGGAGTTTGCGGCGATGTGGCAATAACGGCCACGGGGTGAATTTAGCACCGCGAATGCCTGGAATGCTTCAGCCTGCACCACCAGAAGGCGCCCCCTGACGTCGCACCACGGAGGAAGACTATAAGGAGTGGAAACTCCGCCGCCTGCGGCGACCAGAAAAGGTCACAAGACCGCGGCGCCACTATCCTGCTGGCGGCTCCTGGCGGCCTGGAAAGAAACTACTGAAATACAACGTCACGGCGTGCCCGCTGAAGCAAACACCCGCTCGTCTGCTTGTGGTCTGCTCTGAGTGCGGGCCCCCTGCCCGGGCGCTGCATTTTTTTATTTTTTTTCCTGCCGCTTCTACGAGGCGCCGCAAGGCGCCGCCACTGCATGCGCCCCCCGTCGGCGCATACAAAAACTGTGACTTTATCTGGTCGCCTGCGCTCGCTCGCGCAGACGGGAGTTTCACCTCCTGTATAGTCTTGCTTCGTGCGTCGCACGAATACCCCGGATACTTGGTTGTCGCTTATAGCCTCGCTCCGTGCGTCGCACAAATACCCCGGATACTTGGTTGTCACTTATAATCTTGCTCCGTGCGTTGCACGAATACCCCGGATACTTGGTTGTCGCTTATAGTCTTGCTCCGTGCGTCGCACAAATACCCCGGATACTTGGTTGTCGCTTATAGTCTTGCTCCGTGCGTTGCACGAATACCCCGGATACTTGGTTGTCGCTTATAGTCTTGCTCCGTGCGTCGCACAAATACCCCGGATACTTGGTTGTCGCTTATAGTCTTGCTCCGTGCGTCGCACAAATACCCCGGATACTTGGTTGTCGCTTATAGTCTTGCGCCGTGCGTCGCACGAATACCCCGGATACTTGGTTGTCGCTTATAGTCTTGCTCCGTGCGTTGCACGAATACCCCGGATACTTGGTTGTCGCTTATAGTCTTGCTCCGTGCGTTGCACGAATACCCCGGATACTTGGTTGTCGCTTATACTCTTGCTCCATGCGTCGCACAAATACCCCGGATACTTGGTTGTCGCTTATAGTCTTGCTCCGTGCGTCGCACAAATACCCCGGATACTTGGTTGTCGCTTATAGCCTTGCTCCGTGCGTCGCACAAATACCCCGGATACTTGGTTGTCGCTTATAGTCTTGCTCCGTGCGTCGCACAAATACCCCGAATACTTGGTTGTCGCTTATAGTCTTGCTCCGTGCGTTGCACGAATACCCCGGATACTTGGTTGTCGCTTATAGTCTTGCTCCGTGCGTTGCACGAATACCCCGGATACTTGGTTGTCGCTTATAGTCTTGCTCCGTGCGTCGCACGAATACCCCGGATACTTGGTTGTCGCTTATAGTCTTGCTCCGTGCGTCGCACAAATACCCCGGATACTTGGTTGTCGCTTATAGTCTTGCTCCGTGCGTCGCACAAATACCCCGGATACTTTGTTGTCGCTTATAGTCTTGCTCCGTGCGTTGCACGAATACCCCGGATACTTGGTTGTCGCTTATAGTCTTGCTCCGTGCGTCGCACGAATACCCCGGATACTTGGTTGTCGCTTATAGTCTTGCTCCGTGCGTCGCACGAATACCCCGGATACTTGGTTGTCGCTTATAGTCTTGCTCCGTGCGTCGCACAAATACCCCGGATACTTGGTTGTCGCTTAAACTCTTGCTCCGTGCGTCGCACAAATACCCCGGATACTTGGTTGTCGCTTATAGTCTTGCTCCGTGCGTCGCACGAATACCCCGGATACTTGGTTGTCGCTTATAGTCTTGCTCCGTGCGTCGCACAAATACCCCGGATACTTGGTTGTCGCTTATAGTCTTGCTCCGTGCGTCGCACAAATACCCCGGATACTTGGTTGTCGCTTATAGTCTTGCTCCGTGCGTCGCACAAATACCCCAGATACTTGGTTGTCGCTTATAGTCTTGCTCCGTGCGTCGCACAAATACCCCGGATACTTGGTTGTCGCTTATAGTCTTGCTCGGTGCGTCGCACAAATACCCCGGATACTTGCTTGTCGCTTATAGTCTTGCTCCGTGCGTCGCACAAATACCCCGGATACTTGCTTGTCGCTTATAGTCTTGCTCCGTGCGTCGCACGAATACCCCGGATACTTGGTTGTCGCTTATAGTCTTGCTCGGTGCGTCGCACAAATACCCCGGATACTTGGTTGTCGCTTATAGTCTTGCTCCGTGCGTCGCACAAATACCCCGGATACTTGGTTGTCGCTTATAGTCTTGCTCCGTGCGTCGCACAAATACCCCGGATACTTGGTTGTCGCTTATAGTCTTGCTCCGTGCGTCGCACAAATACCCCGGATACTTGGTTGTCGCTTATAGTCTTGCTCCGTGCGTCGCACAAATACCCCAGATACTTGGTTGTCGCTTATAGTCTTGCTCCGTGCGTCGCACAAATACCCCGGATACTTGGTTGTCGCTTATAGTCTTGCTCGGTGCGTCGCACAAATACCCCGGATACTTGCTTGTCGCTTATAGTCTTGCTCCGTGCGTCGCACAAATACCCCGGATACTTGGTTGTCGCTTATAGTCTTGCTCCGTGCGTCGCACGAATACCCCGGATACTTGGTTGTCGCTTATAGTCTTGCTCCGTGCGTCGCACGAATACCCCGGATACTTGGTTGTCGCTTATAGTCTTGCTCCGTGCGTCGCACGAATACCCCGGATACTTGGTTGTCGCTTTCCACAGGCTGATTAGCTTGAGCGTCCGATGCTCGCATCTTCCAGTTCACAGAGCGCGGGCGTGGTTTCTTTCCTTCTTCGGCATCGCATTGTTTGCTGGGCGTGAACGTGTCGTCAAACCCTTCCCCGTTTTTCTGCTGCTCATGGCCGACATTTCAATCGTTTCTATTGACGTGGTCTCTGTAATACGCTTGAGCAGTTATACTGACTGCAACCAATGCGTTTCGCCGAGATTTAGCGCAAATTTCTGGCAACTTTTATCTTAATTCGCATTTAATTTATTTCGTTAGTTCGTTTGCTTAGCCGGTCACTTGGAAAATTGCAGAACGGCCGTGAATTTGATCTGACCTCGTTATTCAGAAGACACCGAGCCAAACATGCGGATGCAGCCCTTATAAAAATGGTCTATAGACAGTCTATAGACTTCTGATTGACTGTATTGTCTTCCTATATATATATCTATAGGATATGTATTGCCTGTAGACTATTTCTTAGGGTTTGCATATAGAGAGTCTATAGACTTTATAGACAGAAGTCTATGGACAGTCTATAGACTGTCTAAATAAATTTTTGTACGGGAGTGACGGAATATGGACTTGCACGCAAGCTGGCGCGAATAATTTTCTTTCTCCCAACAGGACTGGCAGCGGCGGTGACGCTATCTAGAAACCGCGGGCTCTGAGAAATGTATGCAGGCGTAAGCATGCCGCGGTGTCTGAATAACGAGATAATTCTTGTTTCCTTTCTGCCCAAAATGCAGACATTGCGGTTTGGAAATGCAACCGGGGAACGCGCAGCTGCACCTGAGCACACACGGACCAACTGTGCTGGCTGGGCGAAGATGGCGGAACGCGCTCGCTCAAACACTTGTCTCCTGCTTCAAGGTGCAGGCCGCATCAATCTTCCGGAAAGGCAAATCAAACCGCAAGCAAACAGCTGCGAAACAATGTATTTCTGCAGTACGCGCGCGGACTTCCTGGGGAAGAAGAAAACGCACGAAGCTATGGAAACGAAAAGGGCGCTTTCGGAGCCTTTCGGCGTTCGCGATATATATATATATATATACACGCACACAATCGGTCGCAGGCGCGTGGCTCAGCTCAGCGATTTGGGGAGAGAGAGAGCGTCGCGTCGAGATATAGCTCCCCGTGTGGTCGAACAAGGGCTTCCACCCTTTCAGCGAGAACAATCGGCCGCGGCGACAGTTGCGCCTATTTGCCCGGGCCATTTCCAAAACAGCGCCGCTCTGCTGGCCACACAATGGGAGGAGTACACTCATTGTTGCGCAAAAAGAGCCGCGTAATAAGTGACAACTGAATGCTCGCGCACGCGCGGGTTGCGGCAAAACAGCAGCTGCTGCGGCCTCCGGGTTGTTGTTTCTCGGTGTGCGGAAAGGCCGCCGCGCGAGCCCCGATGCCGGTGCACGGCGGCCAATCGAAGAACGGGTACAAACAGCGCGCCTCGTGTTCGATCGGCCGCCATTTGAGAAACCGAATGCCACTTCCGCTTAGCCTTGCACACAGACCTCCGCATCCATCTGTCCGGATTAAAAACAGAAAAATCTTGCGCCCAAAGTACTGGTCTGATGATGAATATGGATTTTTTTTGGTGCAAGGGCATCTGTGGCCAAAGAGCGCCATGGCACAAAGTATTTTTTATTTTCCTCATGGTGGGGGTCAAAGAGCCGTTTTCCAAGCATCTCAGCCCTTACTAGCCGAGCACCAGACCAGAGGAAAGCTTGTACCCATTGTATCACCGGTGGGTACCCTGCGGCACTGGGGCGATATTGAACCCCGCACCTCCCGCATACGAGGCGGATGCTCAACCACTTTGCCACCGCTGCGGTTCAAAGCAGCTATTCTAATCGAGGGCAAACATGGCTCATAAGGCAGCGTATTATGGTGTATGTTGTTTTAGATGTAAATAAACACTGGCAGTGGTTTGCATTTCCTTGTAATAAGGAGCAACTGTTGTCGGCTGCGAGTACCATTTTCGCAGACGAGAGCCAAGCAGCCGATCAGACAGGCTGTTCCACGTGCAGGGCGAAGAAACAACCGGAATGGCAAGTGGCCGAGTTAAGCGTTTGTTTGGAGCTTATTGTTACATTTTCGAAATGTTTCAGGGAGATGAGAGCTGGTTGTTCCCTTTGAGTTTAGTTTTAACGGGCAGATTAAACGGTATATCCAAGGAACCACGAAATGCATACTGAAGAAGTTGGCGCGGAAAAACGAGGACGAGCTTGTCCTCGTTTTTCCGCGCCAACTTCTTCAGTATGCATTTCAACCAACTAGCCCAACTTTCTGCTCTCCTAAGAACCACGAAACTTGCACGGGACACAGCCCCTTGTTTTGGCTGCTCAGCTTTTCGGAACAACTGTACGCGTAGGCGACACCAGTATTTCAATTATTACAAAAAAGTCAAACGAGTACCGATGTTGCATTACATCTCAACCAACGTAGACAATAATGTGCTGCCTACAGCGCGGGACCTTTAGATGCGCATCCCTCTCGTGTTTGAGCAATATCACGCCAGTTCTACTCGGCGGGCGTTCGCCGTTCCTGCGACGGAACGCGTTGGCGGAACGGAGGAAATTACGAGCACAGGGCGCGCTCATTACCAGTTGTGTCGTCTGCTCGCACGAACAGACGAGTGGCGGGTCACGTCAGCAGAACAGCCGCGCAGACGACCCAAATGCTGCGACAGGCATTACGCGCGCTCGTAACCTCGTCCGTGCGGCACGATGAACGACCGCCTGGCGGATGCTGCCGTGGACGGTGGCCCTCGCGACAGCTTCAGAACAGGGGGCCGATCGCACCTGGATTACGGCGCACGGACGCACATTTAAACGAGTACCAACATGCGCAGTATTTTTTCTTTTTATAGTTTGGAACCAACGTGGCGAACTCAACAATATTATGTATAAATTCGCCATTTTTTAACTCCCTCGGCCGCCGCGGGGGATCTGTGGCTATGGTGCTGACCCGAGATACGCGGGCTGAATCCCGGCCGCAGCGGTCGCATTTCGATGCAGGCGCAACGATAGAGGCCCTTGCACTCTGCCGTGTCACTGTGTGTTAAAGAAGCCCAGGTGTTCGAAATTACCCGGAGGCCTCCACTACGGCATCCCACATAGCCCGAGTCCCTTTTTGACGTTAAAACCCATAAAACCAAACCTTCTCTTATTATTTTGATGTTTACTTTTGACTATTCCTGAACTTGCATCCTTACGCTACTGTCATGCTTTGAGCCACCAAGCTTCCAATTGCTTTTCGCTAACGTGTACCGGAGATCCATTCACACGATCCTTGTTATCTCTAAACCCTGGGGGGAGAATGACTGACTGTATTGACATCTAGATGGATATTGAGTGAATATGTTCAATCGCTTGTGCGCATGTACTGCACACTGCCTATGTGTCATCTTCTTGGTAAAATTTCGTTTGCAGCTTCGCGTTATGAGACACACTAACCTATAAGAAGAGGGTGCTGCCTCTTGAGTTATCACAGGTCGATTCCTTCCAGATTTACCTTTTAAATTTCGGTACATTAGCCGCTCGCAGCGCCTTTTCGGCTGGAAAGAGGTGCTAATTTGGAAATGCCACCAGTTGAATTTTATTGCAACCTTTTCTACGCGAGCATAAGCAAGCGACCGTAAAAAGTACCAAACACCGTACTGTGTATGTTTCAATAATTTGTAATCCCTTTTTCATGTGAGCAACACCAATCTGCTTGAACATCCCGCGCTTTCCGAAGCCGTGTCTCGATGGCGACCAAACAACGCGAAATCTCTAAGCTTAGCCGGTGTCCAAATTCGGAAACAATATGAATATTCACGGCTTTCTGCAGTCAGAATTTTGTGGTGCGCGCATGTCGAGGCCCATGATAAGCTTCGTGCAACTTTCGTTTGCCGTGAACGAGATGCACAGTATACTGCACCACGTTAGCCGACCCTATCCGGTGACGCGCTTGGAGAGTGTTGCCAACTCTAGCGGGAGGCCTGCACCTGTTGGGAAATGTGCAGCGCTGAGTGCCGTTGGAATGCATGCGGACATCTCTCATGCGCTGCCGGGAGACACGACGAACGTCGTCGTAGTTTTTGGGACCCTCTGTGTTCGCGAGAGCTGGCGTGCAGTCAATTTCTCGGATCCATTTTCTGTTTATGTTTTTGGCCCTTGGGTTAAGGAAGCCCACGCGAGTACGGACACTGCACATGGCGGGGGGGGGGGGGGGGGGGGTTTCTAGAGGTTCAAGTGGAATTTGGCAAAAGCACCTTAGTCGGCTTCGACTCGAATCGCTGGAAGTGACGCTGCATATTCCGCATTCATTGAAAGTTTTCTTGAGGCGGCACAGGGTAGAAGGCCACCGCATGCGAGGTGCAATTGTGATGGATGACAGAAAAAAAAAAGCTTGGGGACGCTTAAGCTTCGACTTTAAGAGTAGAACGCGATAATCAGGCCCAGTTCGCGAGCAGCTATCGGCCCGCAGCCATTAATTTGCCCGCCGCTATCGGCCGCGGGCGCACGACCGGGATCGCAGCGCCCTTCGGCGGACTCCGCGACGGATGGACACTTTCCGCCAGGGAGAGGAGACCTAATGTCAGCATCACCACGGGCGGCACACTAGGCAGCCTCTCTCTCTATTTCCTCGATTAGCGATGCCCGAATCACGCATTACACATCCATACATCACACATACACACTCATCACACCGTTCGGGTACAGCGAACCATCTCAGAAATCGGACCAATCTTGTTTAAGTACATAATAACTAATTAGCATAGTTATGACTATGCAGACATCAGTGCATGTCCCCAAGACACCACAGCAAGCCACAGACTCCAAAGCATCTACCAGGTACATTGTTGCAGTGTGGCCTCGGCTGGCGCCGCACTCTTAAAAATTTTTTCATCCCTGTGGGTGCTCAAAGGGTATTTCCACGAAATGCAAGTTTCCGCACCCTTTCCACGCCAAAATTCCTTTATTTACACCCCCCCTACACTGCCCAAAATGGTGTTCATCCGCGCTGCACCCCTCATTTTTCATAACGTGTAGAAAGAGTGTGAAAATGAGAGCTGACAAATGATCAGGTATTGCTTTACAAGGCTTCCCCAGTTCTGGTTAGATACACGTCTTATCGACCTTGATAAATGCAACTTGACAAATAACTTCCCTATGGGTCATTCCACGACAAATGGCCGAGACTTTGTGCTCCACCATCCTCGATTTTTTCCAAAAAATAGTGTTAAACGGTGTTATGCTCCTCAGCTCCAGAGGAAGCAGTGTCTCTTGAACCAGTGTCTGCTTAAAAATGCACTTCACTTGCTTTGTGCAACAAGGCGCCGTTCAGCAGCTACAGACAACCGTGCTCGAGACTGTATGTTTGTTTTTTCTTCGTATGCGCCGGGATCCCAGGCTGTATTCCAAGAGTGAGCGCCGAGGGGCTAGTTGGTATGACATGATTACAAAACATAAAACTGAGCAGGGGACAAGACACAGGGGCTCGTACTGTTTTCTTCTCTCCTGTCTCTTGTCCCCTGCTCAGCTTTATGTTCTGTACCCAAGCTGGAGTTGGCTCCGCGACGTCAGCGCTGGATTTCTCCCCTGGCGAAGACACGAAACCGCTTGAGCGCTAAGGCTATCGGACGCTGCCGGCGGCGCTGGCTCAGCCTGTCTCCGCACGCGCGCTTCGAAACGCTCGTGTGGGGAGAACGGGAGAGAGATAGGGAGAAAGAAAGCGCGCGCAAAACCGGCGCTATTCGCCAAAGAAGAGGTGCTTCTGATTTTTGTATTTTCGATTCCTGGACTTAAAACGAATTTAACCGGACACTTGTCTTTATCTGCGCTCCAGAAAGCGAGAAGTAATCATTAATCTGCAATCCGTGACTCGTGCATGAAGCTTCGAGTCCTGGAAACCCAGCTGCGAACACCGCTTTCAGAGTGTGCGTGCGGGGCGCGAAATGGCGTGCGGACCCTCGTTTCAAAGACTGTTATTCCCTTTTTCTAACGCACATACTAAGCTTCGTCAGGAGCACTGACATGAAATCCCAAGGGCTAAGATAAAATTTTACAAGTAGCGAGGCATCAGTGGCTAGGAGAAAGAAATTCGAGATGAGAACGTTAGCGCAAACTTCAACACGCGACCAATCGAGCATTTCCCCTCCAACACCGTTCGTTCATCCCCTTTGGAATTGTCTTGATAGCCTTGCAGACTGAATGTGCATCTTTTCACCCGAAAAATGTCACCTACGAAGAAGCCTCCTCGGCCATATTCCGGAAACAGGAACACGGAATCGCTCCACCAAGGCCAGAGGAAAGCGGAGCAGCCGATGTGGCTGTGCTGGTGCTGTTTCCTTCGTGAGCTATTCTGTGCCCAGCAATAACGGGAAAACAGGGATATTTACTTAGCTATGAGGGACAAGTTTTCCTATTTCTAGTTCGGAAGCTGTGACCTTCGGAAATGAACCCTTTCATATCAAGCAGCAAGAATATCCCAGGGGACCTCTCCTTGAGCCAAATTTCGTGAGAAAACGGGCCGCGAGTTGGGTTATTTGATATTTGTCATTCATCACCAGGAAAACTTCAAATTTCCAGAGAACATTGAGAGCAAAAAAAAAAAAGGAATGTTGCACCCTTGATCAGTGCTCTTTCTACAGAAACTGAAGCGTTGGAATGAGAATGCGCAGCATCCTTTCAAGGATATTTCTAATAATAACACACAAACCCCAGAGATTTATCTGTTTTTATGAAATGATAGATTTCAGAAGTAACAACACTCTCTGAATGTGCGTAATTTCTACCAGAATGAACCCGCAGTTGAAAACTCTGAAAAAAAGAGTGTCCACAAATTTATTTTTATACGCAAAGTTTCAGTCTAAATGAGCGGGCTTCAAAAATTGTTTTTCTTTAGGTAGTATTCCGCTGAAGGTTGGAGACAAAGTCAGAGCCTCGGTCATAATATAGAGCTGGGTGAGTTGGCACATATTTGCGAGAATAAATCCAGCGGAATGGACGCGCATACAGAGCGATGAACACAGGACGACGCATCGTCAGGTTCGAGACCTTTTGGCTATTTGGGGAATTCGAGGTGGCATCTCTTGTGTTGGAGGGGGTCAACATATATTCGACAGCCCGGCGCCGCCTTGTGCTATGTCGAGACAGCGGTGGAGTCTAGTTCAGGGGATGGAAAGGGGTATCCCTTACTCGCAGACGAGCCATTCACGCGTGTGTACGCAACATGGTGAGTGCTGGAGAGCGCCCCTCTTATCGACTGCAGGCGTTTTCGGGAGCAGCCCCACAAGGTCAACGGAACTAGCGTTTGCCGCACGCAACTAACTCAGCCGGAGTGACGACCACACAGAATGCAATCGTACCGCAATGCGTGTCTTACGCGAGGTTAGGACGCCTTCCCGAGAATAGCACAAAACGTGCCACCTTTTTTCCCTTCGCTCGATGCAGACAGCGGGAGGGGAAGGTGAGTGATTTCTAGCGATCAGGGGCATGACATTCCTGCGGCAGCTTTCTCTCGCCATCAGAGCGTGATGATCGTTCTATGCGGACGGGGGCAGTTCTACACGGAAGCTTTCATGTTCCCAGTTTCACAGCAACCCTTTAATTCCCCTGCGCACAGCTCCGATATCTTTTTGAAAGCACACCGTCATTTGGTCACGGCCATTTTCTATATTGGATTGCGACGGCGGCCAAGAGTCGGGAAGAAAAGGCACCAACGGCCTGGTGCGGGGCGGCGCGAGGAAAGGGAAACTACACATATACCGTGTGCACAGAAAACAAACACCGAAATGTTGCATGGAGCACACGACGCGGCTGTGCGCCGCACTGCAGTTTTCTGGGTCTTCCCACGGAGGCCACAATCACCTGTAATCTTATTAAAACTCTATTTCCGGCGAGTTGGTGCATAATGACCGAGTAAAATGTTTTCCGCAAGCAGACGCACACAAACAGAAAGACTACACAGACACAAACTTGTCTATGTGTGGTCTTTCCCGTGGTCTGTGTCTTTTTGCGCTAGAACTGTTTACAAGGACGCTATAGCCTTGATATCGTGGTTTGGAGACGCTTTTTCCCTGAACGACTATAACCGGCAGGCAGTAGTCCCCTGCACGAAAGGGTTGGAGGGCGCTGCGACGCTGGGCTTTGAGAGACATCTGCTCGTGGAGCAGGAAATAGATAATAGATGTAACTGGTACGTAGGCTCCACACGCTCTCCCTGAAAGCCAACCTCCGCGAGGGTCGCGAAGAGGGTTATAAAGGGGGAAGTATTGCTGAGTTCTCAATTTCTTGAAATTTCTCGCGCCTGAGAAGACAGCAGCGTGCTCCAAAAAAGTTGGCGCAGTGCGGCCTTATTGTACTTTTTTTTGACATTCGAAAAGTAAGGATACTACAGGCAATGCAGAGCTTGACCTAAATGAGAGTGTCCAAAACTATAGCATTCTTCCTTTAAACATTGTCTTGTGTTTGTGTGAGGTGCCCTTTGGTTTATTTGTATCACGTAAATTGAGGGCCTCGATCATTGGGCGACAAACATTAAATATGTGTCTGCTCACGCAGCGGTTACTCATTTTGTCATTTTAGGTTATATCGTTGGACGAATCTTGTGTGGCTGCAAGAAAATTGAAGACGGTGTAAACCATAGCTTGTACAACATACAAAGCACTAAGAGTATTTTCACCTTTTACCAAATGCAGAAATTGTAATGCCGATGTTGTGCAGGTGAAGCCCTTCTGAAGAGGCCCGAAAAGAGCGATCGGCAGGCAGCTAGTCTCCATAGTCCTGCCGTGAGGCTGCTTTTCCGGGCTCTCCAGGGCACAAGTGTGCATCAAGTTTTTTTACGAATGCATTGAGCAATCCCAGTTATTTTTGAGTGCTGTATTTACTCGGAGTTTTGGGAGTCTGCACAGTGTGCCCTCAAACTGTATTCGGTTACATTTGCATTTCGGGTTCTGCAGGAGTTTTGTTGATGTACATAAATGTTTTATGATGTTCTCTCTCAAATATGACTGTTCTAGCTTCAAAAACGCAGTATACACAATTAGGCATTTACCTGCTGTCTGATGCTGTCTGCTGTCTGTAGCCTTCGTTACAACTGCGCGATGAGTGTGTTATAAGTCACAATAGCGTGTAATACGAAGAAATAAGAGCACCAGCGTGCCTTTCTCTAATTTCGGCGCTGGAGCAGGCATAAAACGAGTCTACATAGCAGATAATAGAGAACTTAAAGGCAAGGAAGCATCTGTAATCTTTAGCAAAAAAGAACAGATTACAGAAAACGATAGTGCAATTACTTTCTATAATATGCATAGCAGGTGCTGCTTTCGCACTCATGAGTCGACTGGAAGGAAATCCAAGTTAGCTGAGAGAAAAACGTGAATGCCTGAATGCGCAGAGCTGATTTCAATCCATTTATCTCATAAATGCAAACCGGTAATCAAAAATAAATTCAATGTCAAAGATATGGTGTTTCCTTTTTATATAGTTACAGAACAGATTATTTTGACTCTAAACTTGGTTTTTATGTGAAAAGCAGCATTAAAGTATTAGTCATGCTGAAGTCACGAATGATTTCACGTAGCTGGGGTTTTTAACATTCGCCGAAACGTGGGTATTCTTTATGCATGAACTGACTGTAGTGTAAAAACAAGCGGCGGATATAAATACGCAGTATTTTTGGCCGGAAATAAAATGGAGAGCTTCGAACCTTTTAACATGTGAACCTTTTAAAACAATTGCAGCGCTGATCCAAAGTAAAAATGGAGATAAAGTCCATGGTATCTCGGCCGTAAGCACAAAGATATAAGATTTCAGTTAAAAACAGTTATTTCCAAGGGTAATTAATTTTCCTGTCACCTATACATCACAAGGAAGCGTTTTACAAAATTCTATGCAGCAGACTTTGATGAAGCTTGTGCTCGCGCTGAATATATATACAAAAGAAACAATATTGCTGCAAATCTTTTGTAATGTTAATTTGTTCACACTCAATGTCTCCGGCACACGGCCTTATCGCTTTGTCTGTGAGGCAAGATGCGACCAGATTTCTCTACAATGATCGCGGACAGGCGGAACCGTTTCTATGTAGCTCCAGACTGTTCAGCTTTGCATGCCCTTTCTGGAAAGTACATTGTCAGCTTTAAATTGAGCACGGCCGATAGCGGCGGGCATTCTGTTCGACGACCTCCGGGCACGTGTGTTGCTACGCCACCGCCGAATCATTCTGCTCTTTGTGGGCGCAGGTCCGCCCAATAAACAGTTCCTTTTAGAAGCCCTTTTCAGTGTCTTTCGAACTGCCGCCACCACTACGTGACATTTGCTGGAGGTTCTAGGTAACGGATGTCCTTATCGACCTCACCCCCTGGTAGCCACCGAAGCAGCCCAAGCCGCCCCGAAGTAAGCACCGGGAAAGCCACTGAAGCCGTCCAAACCGAAGAGGAGCTGCGAAGCAGCCGACGCCTCCAAAATCCGCCACCCGAACACAGAGCGCTACCGAACCACACGCGAGTGTAGAAGGGCCCCTCAGAGTCAACGTCAACCGTGACTACAGCACCAGCGTCCATTATTCTGCCCCAGTCCCGACTTCCGGCCACGTTCCACGGCTCACCAGGCGAAGACCCTGAAGAATCACTCGAGCCATTGGAACGTTTGCCGTTTTCAATTGAAATGACGAGAGGAAAGTAAGGCAAGTTTTCTTCGCCCTGGAAGGCCCAGCCAGAATTTTGGTTCGAAAACCAATGAGCTTCTCTGGAGACGTGGCAATCGATCACGTTAGAGCTCCGCAAGGCGTTCACAAGCATCGCCAGGAAAGAAAGATTGGTTTATGGTTTATGGAGGTTTAACGTCCCAAAGCGACTCAGGCTATGATAGACGCCTTAGTGAAGGGCTCCGGGAATTTCGACCACCTGGGGTTCTTTAAGGTGCACTGACATCGCACAGTACACGGGCCTCTAGAATTTCGCCTCCATCGAAATTCGACCGCCGCGGCCGGGATCGAACCCGCGTCTTTTGGGCCAGCAGCCGAGCGCCGTAACCCCTCTGCCACCGCGGCGGCTTCCAGGAAAGAAAGAGCGCAGCTGCTTCTGCAGTCGCGCATCCAACACGAATGAGACAGTGACCGCATACGTAGAATAAATGTGCCTTTTTCGACGCGCCGATCCTGACATGACAGAAGAACTTAGAGCTTTTGATGCGTGGGGCTAAATAGAGGCACTTTCCACTGGTTTGACCAGCACTCCACCAAAGATCGTCGCTCTCGTCAGAAAACTCAGGAAGCACGAGTCGCGCAACTTCCCTCAACCGCTCCAAGTGACCTCGACAACCATCCCGGATGGTGCAGCATTCAAAGAAAACATGCGGGATGTCATCCGCGAAATTATACGGGAAGAGCTGCGTCGCCTGTTACCATCTTCCAGCCAGCCTCAAATTGTGACCCTCGCGGAAATCTTTCGCGAAGAAGTGCGGCATGCGCTTGGCTCCCCGTCATCGATGCGTCCAGCGGAAGCTCAAGACACTACCTACGCCACTGCCGCGCGCAGTCCTCAGCCCCAACGAAACGACCTAAGTGGTCCTCTTCGACGTGAACCAGCTGTCCCAGAACGCCGCCCTACCGCCCCCGCTCGTCCAGCCTACGAGCGACGCTCAAGCCCCAGGAAATACGAAGTCTGAAGGACACCCGGCAACCGCCCCTGTGATTCGATTGCAGTGAGGCCGGCCATATTGTTCGTCACTGCCTGTATCGACGTATCAGTCAGTCTTCGTGGTTCTGGCATTGACGTACCACGACCACGCTTCGGCCAAAGCCGACAAGAAATTGGCTACTACCTGCGTCGAGGGGAGCATGTGCCGAACCACCTTTCCCTGTCACCATCGCCGTCAGCCTCGCGCTTCGCGTTGCCACGCCGCAGCTACGCTGCCGTGGTACGGAGAAGGTCCCCCAGACCGCGTAACAGAAACTGAAGACAGCGGCCGTAGGAGGTGAGGCTGCTCAGGAGCGAAACGCGGAAGATCCCCCAGTGATCACTCCGCATGAAAACGCCGCCTCCACTACGCCGACGCCGCATACAAACACAAGCTCGACCACGAGGTTGTCAGACTTCAGAGTGACGCCGCCATCCAGAAGAGCACCGACGACACGTATTGCCCACGATTCACATACCCGACAAAGCCGCGAAAGCCCGAAGCTGAGGGCTGCGTGCAGCGAAAGAGCAAGAACATCCGACTTGGAATTGGCCAATGACGGCCGTAAAATTACCGCTCTAGTCGACACAGGCCTCGATTGTTCTGTCATGAACGCAACGTTTCGCCGCATAGCTCATCCCGTTCTGGACGGACGAGGCCATCCCTTCGATGACAGCACTGGAGCATCACTTTGTCCTGAGTGTCCTGGATGAATACATGAGCGTCTCGCCCCGCTCGACCGTCATGGTCATCGTAGGTACGACGGAAGCCAAGAACATCGAAGCCATCACCTAAGAGAACACGCAGTTGCTTCTAGAGCAAGGAATCGACATCGCAAGAGGCAATGCCCATTTCCGCAATGGCCAAGCTGAAGTGCTGCTGACAAACTTTAGAGAAGAATACGAAGTCGGATGGGCCAATCAAATGGGGAGCTCCGCAATAGGCAGCATTCCAGGAAATTAAGCGTTGCTTAAAGTCAACCCCCCCCCCCCCCCTCCGCAGTATTTTCTCTTTATTTTCACCGCCCGTACAGGGACACTTCGACGAAAACGCAAGCAGCCTGGGGCTAGGCGCCGGTCTCGTTCAGCAGCAGCAAGGTCTCGAGAGAGTAATGACGTACGCCAGCCGCTCTTTGTCAAAGGCAGATAGATGCCAACTATTCCACGAAGGCAAAAGAGTGCGTTGCGGTATTGTGGGCCACGTCGAAATTCCGCCCGTAGTTTACGGCAGGGATTTCAAAGATGTGACTGACCATACCACGCCGCGCTGGCTCTGCCACTTGAAGGACCCGTCTGGCCGCCTCACGCGATGGAGCTGACGTCTCCAAGAGTTCGACGTCACCGTCGTTTACAAGTCCGGACGCACGCCCCCCGACGCCTATTGCCTACCACGAGCCCCGGTAGACGCATCGTCACAAGACGACGACAACGATGCCTTCCTGGGACCTATCACCACCAGCACTTCTGCCCAACGACAGCGCTGGGGCCGTGAACTCCGACGCCTCCACGAGGCTTCTTTACCCCCAGCCTTGTTCAAACGAGGATTGTCTTCGTTCTGCGCACAGATTGATGTCCTCGTGAAGAACTTTGCCTCGAACAAAACAGCTTACCTCCTTGTTGTACCTGCAAGTCTTCGCGAAGAAGCCCTACAGGCTTCACACGACGAGCTGACAAGGGGGATACATTGGGTTTTCTTGCACCCTCCGCGGCAATCAAGTTTTACTGGCCCCGACTAATTGTCTCTGTCCGCGTTATGTGAAAAGCTGCTGAGATTGTCAGCAACGGAAAACGCCTCCCACGCGACCACCAGGATTCCTTAACCCTACTGAACCCCCGTCAAGACGCTTCCGATAAATCGGCCTAGACTTGCATGGCCGTTTCCCGAGGTCACCTGGAAACAAGTGGATCATAGTAGCGACCTGACGCGCTACGCCGAGGCAAAAGCCCTGCCGAACGGAAGAGGAGCAGAAGTCCCCAAATTTTTTGTTGCGATATGGCGCCCCCGAAGTGCTCATCGCAGACAGGAACAGCGTTCACGGCGGATCTGACGCAAGCCATTCTGCGCAATAGTCAAACAAGCCACCGGAAGACGACTGCGTACTATATATATATATATATATATATATATATATATATATATATATATATATATATATATATATATATTTATGTGTTGTGCTTATCAGTGGGGTATAATAATATAATATCCCACTGATAAGCACAACACATAAAAAAAAACATTCTCTATGCACCTTGGTTTCGGTGACTGTTAGCTCCCTTCATAACTTTGTCAAACGGGCCCCTCATTTCATTTAACTTATCTGCTGATAGCTTAACGAGGGTCTCGGTTCTGGCAGTCTTGATGCCATAGGTAGCTTAAGAGGGCTCTCGCACAGTTTCCGCCCTCGCCGTTAGATGACGCTCCACGTCACACTCGCGGTATTACAGGACGTGCTACGTCCGCCGCTATGGTCGAGGGTGGCGCTGATGAACACTCTCAAGGTTCGCTTACACCCAATGAACATAAATACCCACGAGAGCAGCAGATTGGACAGCCGTCGCCGTAGCTCAGTTGGTAAGAGCACCGGACGCGATATTCGGAGGTCGTGGGTTGGATCCCACCGGCGGCATGGTTGTTTTTTTCTGCTGCTTTAAAGTAATTCTCTTTAAGAGATTTATTAATCTACGTACTATAATATCCCACTGATAAGCACAACACATAAAAAAAACATTCCCCTATGCACTTTGGTTTCGGTGACTGTTAGCTCCCTTCATAAGTTTGTCAAACGGGCCCCTCATTTCATTTAACTTATCTGCTAATATATATATATATATATATATATATATATATATATATATATATATATATATATATATATATATATATATATATATATATATATATGTGCGCAGGCCAACGTCTTACGCAGCGCATGAACAAGACCACAGTAGACGTGGTTGCAATGTAAGCCGACGTTGAACACCAGACCTGGGACGTCATCCTGCCTTACGTCGTCTTCGTCTACAACACCGCAGTGCAGGAGGCCACCCAGATGACGCTGTTTAGGCTCGTGCATGGCAGGGAGGCAAAGAAGACTTGCCCGATTATGGATCAAAGATCATCAGCGCACCGACGCCCGACGTACAACTTACGCCGACGTCACGCGTAATGCAAACCGGGTGACCGTGTATGGGTGTGGACACCCATTCGCCGCTGCGGACTGCGTGAAAAGCTTTTGCGCCGCTACTTCGGCCCATACAGATTCACTCGTCGACTTGGAGAGCTTGACTATGAAGTAACCCGCTAAGGAACGACAGCATCACAGCGATACCGAGCACACCCGGAAGTGGTACATAGCGTGAGCCTAAAGCCTTATTACGCGCGCTAAAGGACTCTGCGTTCTCAGTGATTTTGTTTCTTGCATTCTCACTGTTTATTATTGCTCGTATTTCTTTTCGTTGTAAACCACCGGGACGATGCTTCTTTAAGAGTGGGGTAATGTTGCAAAGCTTTGTAATGTTTATTTGTTCGTGCTTAATGTCACCGGCACGACATCTTATCACTTTGTCTGCAATGCAAGATGCGACCATAAATGTCTCAAATGATGGCACATAGGCGGAACTGATTCTACGTTGTTCGAGACTGTTGTCGTTATTTGCACACCATTTCTCGAAATTTCGTTGTCAGCTTTAAATTGAGCACGGCCGAGAGCGGCCGTGCTCAACCGCCGAGCACTCTTGTTGATACACCGCCGCTGAAGCACTCATTTATTTGTGGGCGCAGGGCTGCCCAATGAACAGTTTCTTTTAGAATCCCTCTCGCTGTCTCTCTGCCTGCCGCCTCCACTACGTGACGTGACAATCTCAATATTTACCTGCAACACTGGTTTAATCATTAATGAGCCTTGCTGTTTAGCCTACACACGTAGAATTTAAGCTACACTTCAATAAACACATTTTGACGAGGAGAAGGGGAAAATATAATGAAAGAGAACGCTTAATACTTTCAGGGGGTTGAAAATAGCCGACAGTACACCACTACAATGTCCATCATAGCCGGGTGCAGCTATTGGTTGCTCCCATGTATCGCGTTGTCATGTGTCCTACGACTTGAGGTAAATTTGGTTTCTTCAAGCTATTCTGAAGTAGAGATTTGAGCCTCCCAACCTGCTTGTAACTGAGCTGAGTTGAAACGACATTAGTGTATTCTGAGTGAGTTTTAGAAAAATGAAGTTGCAGTTATGATGTCATAAATAATCTGCAGTGAACTTAGGTATTTTTTGTGCATTTCAGCATTAATAAGGAATCTGCACAGTGCACTGTTCCATGGACGCTGAGGAAATCGAGCTTTTAATTTCGCAGGAAACATCTCATCAATGCTAGAAAAAGTTTCTAACGACAAGAACTCGCCTAAAGAAAACCGAAACAAAGAGCTAAGAAATTTTTATTCGTTGCGTATAAATATTTTGGACCCCTAGCTGGACCATTATGATCCCTTCTGGTTTGAGAATAAAAATGTTTACATGATCTGCACAACCTGGAGTGTGACTTTTTATTTCAATAGTTTAGTTGAGTCTACCATCCTTGAATATTGTACGAAACGTGCTTTTTAAAGTTTAAATTTTTTGTAATCAACGGCAGATATACAACATAAAAATAGAGCGGGATGTAAACAAATTCTTGTAATGAACACGAAACACAGGAAACCCGCTTTTTAATACATTACACATTCAGACATGCTAAACTCAAAAGGGTAAGGAGACATCAAGTCGCTCGCATCAATGGATTCGACGGCAGCATTATGGAAAGGGATGTCATCGGTTACATCAAGATCACCTTGTTAAGACAGCCCAGTCTGGCTTTACTGGAGACATCAAACATTCAGAAGAGAACATGCCAATTAAGTTCATTTGCTAAGGGGACTCGATGCGTCTTTTAAGCATTAAATTGTACTGAAATCTCTACTAGTCTTATACTAGTCTTATAATAGGATCAATGTCACTGATTTGCAGATATTGTGCAGTCAACGGATACAGGTTTGTGGCTTGCGACACGTCAGCCTTTTCTATCATGGTTGGAGTGTGCATGCAGATGGTATACGTGGCAGATTAACAATGGTAATTGCTCTAAAGTTTTGTGCTCGCTGCCTCCATAAGAAGCACGCCAAATCGGAAATCAGGTATGCTTTTAAGTGGATGCCCGTTTTGAATTCATTAAATCTGTAGCAAGCTGCATGCTGCTGCTTATTCTGCACGCTCTCATAATTTGGACGAGGAGGATGTGTGTGCGATTCCAGGTGCTGGTTTTGCTCATGCTGTAGCTTTCGAGCATTTTATCTACTGCTACACAAACATGTATTTCCAAGTGCCTTTTCATTTCCCTCATTTTTCCTGTAGTACAGAAGGTACAGTGAATCTATTGCGCCAATTACTAGCTTTTACTTTACGAGTGACTTAAGTAAACATCCTCAAATTACGAGGTAGGGACTGGTACATGACAATATGTGCTGTGTCGTCGATCTGGTCATGAGCATGCCCTTCCAACAAGCACCCGTCCAGAAGGCTACTGCTGAACGCATCCAAAAAGGTGCTCGTCATGAGATCAGTTCATTTGCACCGTTTTGGATGTAAAAATGGTAAATGTGCGCGTTCTTACACCTCTCTTCTACGCTGCTTGTGCAATAGTACTACAAGCACTACTGTTATAAGAAAAAAAGCCAGCAGTCACCGAAACCAAGGAGCATAAGGGAATGCTTGTATTAGAAAAAATAATAGTGCAAGTATACTATCGCTGAAAGATAATTGATTAGAAAGCAAAAAAAAAAAGCAACCACACGCCGTCGGTGGGATTAGAACCCACGACCTCCGAATTTCGCGTCTGGTGCGTCAGAGAAGTGAGAGGACCAATGTCTTTTGGCTTGATCATATCAAGCGTTACCCTCACTAACGACGGCATGCACCAAGCTTCTGCGTTTAAAATGACCGCTGTGATCTTGAACGGATACTTCACCAGGAAAGGCATATTACCGCGGTGTTGTTCCGCATGAGCATGGCAGTACGTACGCGACAAGAAAAAAAAAACATGTTTTGGTGAGCAGTTTAACGGTCATACCTGTCATATGTTTGGTTTTTTTCTAAAAGAATGAGCGAAAAATGCAGCATTTTGTGTGTGTGTAAAGGCGAGCCCTGACATTTTTTTTTCGCTGCAGAAAATAACCCGCAGACATTTGAATTACGGGCGCTTCTGCTGACTCACGCGATCTGTACCTCAGCTCAAGAAATAGTGCCTGATTCAGACCCCTCCCCCAACCCCTTCCAGCAGAAAATCAAACCCCTGGTCGACAGTTTTCCCACAGCAGATTTCCGGACCAAGCACCCTCTTCCAATGAATGTTCGATCTTGAACAGTCCACGCAGTTCCATGAAGCCTTTGACTGCGTCTACCTTCTTTACGCATCTGTCTGCAGCGTCGTAGACGTACGCCTATCTGTTGCCTATAGAGAGCCTGAGTTCGGCGCAGATTCTGTGCTGCCTCTTCATTTCAGCTGGAATATCAATTCGCGTGCGTCCTGTGCTACTCTTTAAAAATTTCCAGCGTGATCACGCCCGAAAGGCGGAAGCTCCTCGCACGAAATAATCGGCACAAGCTAATGAAAACAGTGTGCGAAAAAAAAAAAGCGCCATAGCAACAGCCTTAACTATATACAACAAATGTCCGGAACACCTGTGCTGGCTGACTCAAAAGCCACGACGCGCCGAGCTGCTATATGGCAAAATGCAAACAGGACTAATTTTGCGTCGCGGATTACCAGCTGTGGTCTTCCGCCACAGTTCCGAAGCCGCCGGGCCACACTGCGCGCGTACGCTCGGACGCCCATTCGCATGTATTCGGGCCGACACGTTCTTTGCCTGTTTCTCACGCAACTGAACACGACGTTTCCTACACAAATGTGTGCACCTAGACATGTCTTTCACAGCGAGATGCACGCTCGTTTATCCCTATACCACAGCAGAGAGCATACCAGGAGTCTGCGTGGCACATAACAGCAAGTAAGTAAGGAAGCAAGCATTTGCGACGCCCGCGCCCCTTGAGAGCCATGCATGTGGGCGTCCTACAGTTTTCTTCTCGCTACTTTCTTAATCCAAGTATTTCCGCATTAAAAAAAAACAGCATACAGCACACTAATGCCCGAACATCCTTTTTGGGACTGTCATAACGGCGGGCACGTCGACAGCCCTAAACTGGAATACCCAAAGGTGAGGACCCCTTCTAATAAAACCTGTTAAAATAAAGAGGAAGTGCTGCTAGTTGGTTTTCATGCGTGGCATTGTGATTTATCGCTTGAAAATCCTTCATGCGGTTCGGGATGCCAGCAGCTGTCAATGCGGGCGGCACGCAGCTGACTAGAATTTGGTGGTGACTCCAAGGCTACAGCAGACGACCAGGCCTACACTGGACCATTCGGTTCAGTAGCAGTCATTGTCAAGACGAACCTGAAATGACTGAACTGGCGCTGTACGCTGGCGGAGGGATAGGTTTTCCGCATTTGAGTTGACCCTCCATGCTCACTGTGTGTGCTCCGCGTTGCTATAGCAACGGACACGCTAGCGGCTCTCAGGTCGCCGGTCGCAGGCGCTTTTCGGCGCCCTGAGCACCGCGCGACAGCTCACCTCTCGGTGGCGAAACTTCCGTTCTGCAGAGATTCGCTGCCGAAGTGTGGCTTGCCTCCATGAGCAGCGATATTGTAACTTAAAAGCGGAAAACAAAACAAAAAGAAAGCAAGTGCACGCTACTGCTCTTTTTCAGTTCGGTTATAGACTCTCGCAAGATGCGATGGCTGCCTGGGCTGGACAGCCTAGAGTCAAGCGGAAATTTTGAAAGCTCTTCCAGTGGACGGCCTAGCCACGAACGCGGCTGGCGTTTGGGAGGCGAAGAAAGCAATATTCGTTCGCCTGGCATAAAACTTTATTTCGCTGGACGACGCAAATACCACGCTTCCTCAGGGCGCGTGAGCGGAGGTAGGCCGGAAAAAAAGCATCGCTTCTGAGGACAGGGCATAACAGCAGCCTCCCTTATAGGTGGAAACCAACCTGCGCCGTGAGGGAGTGGATATACGAGGGAGGGAGGAAGAGGCGTCGTAGTGGAGGGCTCCTCTTCGACCAACTAGGGATTTCTAATGTGCACTGACATCGCGCAGCATACGGGTGCGTATTGCGTTCCGCCTAATGTGTGCGACGCAGGTGTTCGCACTGCCGTAAAAGCATGTGCGAGGTCTCTATAGAGTATACCGGTTATCTACGTGTCCTGCTACGCGGCCTCGAGGCGAAGTGCTTGCCCTTGGCATAAAAATCAAAAGGGAAACAAAATGCGCACGAGCGCAAAGCAAATGCGCGGGGAGGACTTCACGTAGACCTGTGTCGCTGCTGTTGTGCATGCTTGCAAAGCTATTCACGTGATCCGGCAACGGTGGGGGGGGGGGGGGGGGGGGGGGGGTTTACATGGAGCGATTTTACGGCGGCAGATCGGCGATTATCGCCCGATGGCAGGCCCTCAGCGCCCGGCTTCGAAAAAAAAAAAAACGCTCATCGCCGCTGATCTGGACCTGCCGGATATTGACACGCGCCGCTCGGTGAGGCTTGAAACGGCCGCTGAAAGCCCGCTATTCCGGTTTGACTGCTTGCGTCCGCCGCCGCCAACACGGGCGCCATGGCCGAAGGGAAATGTCATTATCGTGAGAATAGACGCGCCACCAAGCATGAAATGTTGCACTTGCGAGAGAACACCACCCAATCTTGGATTGAAATGTCTGTTTCCTCCGAAGGGTGTCGAAGAAAACTGCGCTGCTGGTAGACGCGGCCCAGCGGGCATCTCAACGTGTGCGACATCGTGCATTCGAGCCAGAAAATGCTCATAAATGCCTCTATGCACGTGTGCTAAGACTAGTACAGTGGTGTTTAAATCAACACTTTCGCGATTTCAACACAAAGGCCAGCTTCGCTGCTCTCACAGACCTCCTTGCTCAGTGGCATTTGCCACCCTTTGACTGCATTTGCTGCCACGTGCGTCGAGGGTGACGCGGCCGCGCCTCTGCCGCTTCTTCGCTCCATGTTTGTCCATGAAGGCGTCGCGCCGCCGCGTCGCTGTCTGCCGCGCGAACGTCGGCGAAAAAACGTCGCATGTAACCGGAGCGGTAAGCATTCATTCACGCTACCGCGGAAGGAGACCACTCCGCTCTCTCCGCCTCCCTCAGACGCCTGCTGGCACGCTCGCTCAACGCGGAGCATGCGCGGAGAGCCCCGGGGGTGAAATCGGACGCGATAAAGCTTTTCCACTCGCGGTTCAGCCGCCGTGGTGGTACGCAGAACATTACGGAACTGGTGCAACGAGTGCAGCCAAGGAGGGGCGCCCAAAATGGAGAGGATCTGTAGAAGACCGAGTGAGGTACCCGCCTCCTTACAAACGGGCTTTGTCTTTATACGTTGTTGCAGAGTAAATATATATACAAAAAAAGACTTTCATCGCACAGAGGCGCTTGTAGGTTTATGTCCTCGCCAGATACGTGGCGCACACGTCTTTTACGGCCTCTTGGAAGTGCGATTGGGAGCCGTGGAGTACTCACTCTGCACCCACGTAGAAACCTTTCGAGGAATTGGGTAACGCTCCACTCCGAGCTGCGCATCACGCCCGCCCTAAATTAGCTTCCCCAAGCTTTCCCGCTCCTCGTGGTCAGTGTCTCTGTAACTTCGGTTTAAACATGCACTTCCCACAGACGACTCAATTTAAATCAGCAAGTTTGTATGTTTCTGTATATTTCTGAGGGCCGCGGAGGAGGATTATAAGGAGTGGGAACTCCGCCGCCTGCGGCGACCAGAAAAGGTCACAAGCCCGCGGCGCCACTATCCTGCTGGCGGCTCCTGGCGGCCTGGAAAGAAACTACTGAAATACAACGTCACGGCGTGCCCGCTGAAGCAAACACCCGCTCGTCTGCTTGTGGTCTGCTCTGAGTGCGGGCCCCCTGCCCGGGCGCTGCATTTTTTTATTTTTTTTTCCTGCCGCTTCTACGAGGCGCCGCCACTGCATGCGCCCCCCGTCGGCGCATACAACAACTGTGACTTTATCTGGTCGCCTGCGCTCGCTCGCGCAGACGGGAGTTTCACCTCCTGTATAGTCTTCGAAGCTCCGTGCTGAGGGCACAGAGATCCGTAGCATAGAGCACTAGGAAAGGCCTCAGGGGAAGAACTGTCGGACCTATATACGACTGGAAAAACTCTGCGTTCATAGGAACACCCGGATATGAGAAATGCATTTTAATTACCGGTATTAAACGACACTTATTGCCAGGTCTGAAGAGAATATATTGACCAGCGGCTTATATTTTACTGGGTTTTACCGTCTGTGGGATTAGGAAGTATGCGGGGATAAGGGGGCCCCAGGTGGCAAGGGACACGTTTAATTACAGATATATGGGAGAAGCTTTTGTCCTGCTGTGGACGTTGATAAGGCGATGATGCTTACGGATATGCAGCCGCTACGGTTTACTCGACTTTCCCGGAATGCCACTTCCGCGGCGGGCACTGTTGAGAGGAATCATGCTCGATTTGGCTGAAACACACCCGCGGCGATATTCTGCAGTCTTGCGGACAGAACGCCCGTAAAAAGACTGACGCTGGTTTTTCTTCGTACCACACGAACGTGCACCCCGCGTAACAATCAACACAGACACATGCCCCGTTTGAAGCACTCTCCGCTCGCTCACGCATGAAGGAAAGCCGCCGCGGACGGCGCTTTACTGCATGCTCCACTCATGGCACTGCCTTACTGGCAACCAAACTGTCTCCACTTCAAATAAATTCATGATCAATTTCAGCTGGCAGCGGAGCTGGCGTGCACGCAGAAATGGTAAAATGGTAAGCAGCTGCTATGCGGCTATGAAGAGAAACTATAGCTTGTATCGCAGCTATCACCCCTATTAGCAACTCAGTATGGGTCGGCGATACCCAAGAAGGATGCATTTTTTTTACATTTTTGTATCTCAGGGCTTATTATTTACGAAAACAACGAACTTTAACGCGCTTTTCTGCTGCTAGGGCCGGGGATCCGCCGTAGAGAAGGTGTTTGCTCGGCGCGGACGGCTCGCGGGAGGCGCGGCAGGTTACGGCGGGGAGGGGGGCAGTGCTGCCGCTTGACGGCACTGGAGACACTGCGTTGTAAATAATTCGGATATTTTCCAATGCAGCTTCGCCCTGCCGATCACGGCGTCAATCATCTGTTGCACCCAAAGGGCCGTCGGTTGCCGTAACCGAGAAAGGTGGCGTGCTCAGTGACAAGGGAGCGATCTGCGATGATCGCAGTCAAGTTCAGTAACCGCTGTTACGCTTAACCGCGATTAGACTGCCCGTGTGACTCGCTTCACGGTCTCTTTTTTTACCGGACCCTCCAAAGTGAAGCGCTTGCCGTAGTTCGTACGCTGCTCCGCGCCTCTACAGCAAGCGTTAATTGTGCTTAACGGTCCCGATTCCTCGCGTACATGACTCACAAGCGTTGTACAGCAAGCTTTCAAAAGTATTCGACGTGATGGACAGCAAGGGATACGGCAACATGGCTGACCGGAGAACCTGCGCGAACTATAGGGTAGCATTTACTTCGCTAAATCGCCGGTGTGTGTAGGCTGACTCAAATGTCTATAATAATACGGTTCACGAACGAGCAATGCATGTAAATGTGCTGCGCAAGCACCAAAATCCCAGGGACCACCTAATTCCATTAGGTGTTGGCAACGCGATAGCGTTCGAAGTTGTCGGTGCCTTTGCCGGACGTGATACCTATAGTTACTCTTCCCGCGCAACGCCTGCAACGCTTGGTAGGCGGGCGCTTCACACAGAACTCCTTGATCTGGTGACGTCACCTTCCATCTGAGATGCCATTTTCGTCAAGCCAATGGGCATTCCCGGTCTGCTGATGTCACTTCCGGTCTTGTGATGACACGTCCCTCCAGCCTATGGCATTTCTCCAGTTTGGTGTCGTCACTGAGCCCGTCACTGCCCGCAAGCCAAAGAGGCATTTCCGGGCGAATTTTTTTTTTTTTTTGCCCCGGTGAGGCTTTTATGCTATCGCGTAACAACATATATAGAAAAATGAAACTCTGAGAGGAAGAAGGCAGTAAAATGGCACGCTTTTTAAACAGAGGAATCAGGACGAATCCACTGGTTATACACAAAGGAAGCTACATCAGTTGATTCTCTGCTAGCAGGCAGAACATTCGTCCTTTCTAATGCAATCGGGTACAACTTAAGAATGAAGCGACAATTGCCCCTCTAAGGAGGCCCTCCAGCCAATGGCGTTGACCGATTCTCGTGACGTCGTGGCTAATCTCATTTGGCCTGCTATCGTGAAATCGCAGGGGGTGGCAGCAGAAAGGACAGAACGCACGGCTTAATCGAATTAACCGCGGCGCCATTACCTGGAGAGCCTCCTTTGATGGGCATCTGCAGCTTCCATCTTGAGTTGCATCCCACAATAGCAGACAACCTTGTTCCCCTTAAATGGCTACATTAGACCCCTGTTTTCCTCGGTCGGGAAGCCCGAACTCCGTACGACTTGGAAGTGACCGCGGCTTCTGCCATTCAGCGCGCTCGCACGCAACCAGCACGCCGCCGACCTCGTCAAAGAGCAGTGGCAATTCGGGCGACCACGCTTCGCTTCACGCATGCACGGTCGCCGCAATCGGCTGCGAGTTGAAACGAACCCTCGGCGACGCCCCCCCCCCCCCCCCCCCCCCCCCCACTCCCCCCGTTCCCCTCTGCCCCTTTGCGCAAGCCTCGGAACCGAGCGCGGTGCGAGTCGGTCACAGCCCACTGGGTCGCCGCCGGCCAATTACACCGTCGTATAACTCCGCGCAAACTGGCCATGGTCACACCCGCTGCCCTCTCCTTTCTTCCCCCCCTCCTCCCCCCGGTTGTGCACCCTCCCCCGGCTTAACCGTGTTTGAAGGTTCCCAATTAGCAACGCTTCGCCTCTCCACTCTGCCAGGTGCGTCTGATCCAGCGTCGGATGCAGGGGGGAGGAGGAAGTATGGATGTCTCTTTAGCATGGAAAGCAAAAACGCGCCTTTGTACGCGAAGGATCGTCTTCCGTAGCATTGCCGAAACTCCAAAACGCTCTGCAGTGCTCACGATCAGCCTTCGGTATATGAAAAATGTGTACGACTTAGTTCGCACACATGCGTAATATTCCACGGCGTGCCTGGTATGCACAGCCAAGAAATACTCGACGCCTTCGCGTGGGCCGGAGGTGAATACGTCCACGGAGGAGGTGTGTCCATCAAAGCCGCAATATTCCGAGGCCCGGTCCTCAAGGAGTGAAAGCCACAGCAAACCGCTGATATAGCAAGGGATATGATTCCAACGTTTTCATCCTTGGGAGTCACACACGCAAAGCATTTTCGTTCGCTGACTGACCGTACTGTGCTCAGGATGCAAAGCATGCAGCATGGCTCTGCAGAGAAATGCGCTCGTCCAAAGGCTCCCCGCTCCAATCGTATTTGATCGGGTTCCGCTGCGCTCGTAGCGTGGCATGAAAGATTCGTTGGCTTCTGGACCAAGGAACATCTTCCCGTCCACCAACCCTGAACTTACGTTATTCACTCCCCCTCCCCAGTCGCTATTTCTGTTTTGCGTGGACCAGGAACTCCTATTGTAGTGTGGTGCGCGCATGCGCATCGAGAGTGAAAAATCGCAGCGCAGATCCGGCCATTTTGACCAAAGCTGCACAGTGAGGACGGAATTAAGCGCGAAGATGCACATGCCGTATACTTTTCTGCCTTGATGCGGAATGCTGCTTTAAATCGGTTTACGAATATGTGCTTGGGTAGTTCCTTTACCCAGACACACGACACGAATCAGGGGCTAGTTGTACACTGGAGCTGACAGTAGACCGGGGAAAAATATTTGCCCCCCCACCCCCCCCCCCCCCCCCCCCCGTTAGCTCTATTTGCATCTGCAATGCTTCGCTCTCTCACTTCCCTCGCGCTTTGCAGCAACGCATGCGCGGCACACGCACGGGTCCCGTCTGCAATGCTGGTACGCAGAAGCAACATACTGGCGAGTTATTTAAAAAGTTGTTTAATCTTAAAGTTGTGCGTAATTAGAGAACAACCCCCTCCCTCGCAAAGCATGTACTCCATGCGGGAGGCAACATGGGCGGCCGGTCAGCCGCAAGCGGCCAGGGCATCTGCTAAGCCTGCAACTTGACACTGCATAAACTGAGGTAAGTAAAATGCGTGTAATGCATCCCTCGAGCCATGTATGCGGCACACTAAGGTCGCGCCCTGGCAAGCATCTGCAGGAGTACACGCTTGCTGGGCTGCACAGTGACGTCAGCAAACTTGCCCATACAGAACAAGAACGTGGTCCAAGCAAGCGGTGGCAGCGTCTCGCATTCGATGAAAAGGCGCACGCGTGATTCTTGTTGAACAAAGGCACATACTATTCGCCGGCCATACGCCGCACGGCCGCCTCTTTCGGAGTCGCGCTGCGAGGACTGCATATGAAGCCGCGAGTGCACCTGCTGAAAGCATGGCGGCGGTGCTGTCCCGTCGCCCACTAAAGTGTGGCATCATTTAATTACCGAAAATTTACACACCGTTCTCTCCCATCAATAACTGCTGAGCAACCGGAAATGGTCGAAAGGAAACTTGGATTCTAGCGAGTATTAATCACTGCAAGCATGGCTCCAGTTTTCGCTCCATAGAAGTTGTTGCACGCCTGGTGCATTTCTGCAGAAGGAATTCGCTTTGCATATACCGAACATCGTCGACAGAATAACGCATTACGCAGCTGCCGGCATAGACCAGCGCGGGTGACGGGGCGTGCGCCATTCTGCTCGGAAGTGTTTAATCATTGCAATGACCTGTGGCTCGTGGCATTCCCTTGCTGGGCCTATAAGTTCGCGAGAAAGAATCCCGGGCGCATTCCCACGGCCAAGACAAGCATACACGCTCTGTGATAACGTTACTGCTTGTTAAAAGCCCCAAAGTAAGCCGCACCAGACGGCGCCCTCCTATCACCACGCATAGGACCACGTACCATCATTTTAACTGCGCGCTAGAATAACAATACAATTGTTTTATTCCCAGGAAAAAGATCTAGCGAAAATATAAAAAGAAGGAACGAATAGAAAAGAGGGACGCGCCGATACAAGATTGCGACGCAGCCTCGTCGAAGCGGCGGCACGCAGCTCATAAAGCCTTCGTAACATTCATGCTGGATGAAAGCTGGACGGTTACAGAAAAAAAAAGAAACCCTACGTGCGTCAGGGAAGCAATAAAAAGTCCCGTCGTCAGCTTACTTGTGCAACTTCCTGCTTCCGTGTCGTACTGGCACACAGATGTTTATATGACGTTGAAGAACCCCGACGGTGCCGTCGCAAGGTTCCGGCGCACTTTAAGAAATACTGTTACCACTGTTGACCGCACTAATCAAAAGTGATCCAAAGTGCACAATAAGCATGCGGCGCTCTGCAGCCATGCGCAGCGCTTTGTCTTCGCGGTACCCGATCGTGGAGCGTGAGACTTGCAGCAGTCGGGGCGCGGCAGCTCCGCGGTGCGGGGCTGGTCGGTGCTGAGAAGTCGTCGTTGCAAAGATCCGCCTTCGGTGGGGCCTTACTCAGCTATACCTAAGGAAAGGTTGGGCTGCCGTGGGTGCCAAGGGTGGGAAACGCGAACCAATGCGCACGCACACTTCTGGGCAAGAAGCTCTGACAGAAGAAACTGCGGCCTCATCGAGTGCATGACTGGGTGACGAGCGAGTTCGCACAGAAGAAACTGCGGGCTCATCCAGTACATGACTGGGTGACGAGCAAGAAGCTCTGATAGAAGAAAGTGCGGGCTCATCGAGTGCATGACTCGGTGACGAGCAAGAGGCTCTGACAGAAGAAACTGCGGGCTCATCGACTGCACGACTCGGTGACGAGCAAGAAGCTCTGACAGAAGAAACTGCGGGCTCATCGAGTGCATGACTGGGTGACGAGCGAGTTCGCACAGAAGAAACTGCGGGCTCATCCAGTACATGACTGGGTGACGAGCAAGAAGCTCTGATAGAAGAAAGTGCGGGCTCATCGAGTGCATGACTCGGTGACGAGCAAGAGGCTCTGACAGAAGAAACTGCGGGCTCATCGACTGCACGACTCGGTGACGAGCAAGAAGCTCTGACAGAAGAAACTGCGGCCTCATCGAGTGCATGACTGGGTGACGAGCGAGTTCGCACAGAAGAAACTGCGGGCTCATCCAGTACATGACTGGGTGACGAGCAAGAAGCTCTGATAGAAGAAAGTGCGGGCTCATCGAGTGCATGACTCGGTGACGAGCAAGAGGCTCTGACAGAAGAAACTGCGGGCTCATCGACTGCACGACTCGGTGACGAGCAAGAAGCTCTGACAGAAGAAACTGCGGCCTCATCGAGTGCATGACTGGGTGACGAGCGAGTTCGCACAGAAGAAACTGCGGGCTCATCCAGTACATGACTGGGTGACGAGCAAGAAGCTCTGATAGAAGAAAGTGCGGGCTCATCGAGTGCATGACTCGGTGACGAGCAAGAGGCTCTGACAGAAGAAACTGCGGGCTCATCGACTGCACGACTCGGTGACGAGCAAGAAGCTCTGACAGAAGAAACTGCGGCCTCATCGAGTGCATGACTGGGTGACGAGCGAGTTCGCACAGAAGAAACTGCGGGCTCATCCAGTACATGACTGGGTGACGAGCAAGAAGCTCTGATAGAAGAAAGTGCGGGCTCATCGAGTGCATGACTCGGTGACGAGCAAGAGGCTCTGACAGAAGAAACTGCGGGCTCATCGACTGCACGACTCGGTGACGAGCAAGAAGCTCTGACAGAAGAAACTGCGGGCTCATCCAGTACATCACTCGCTGACGAGCAAGAAGCTCTGACAGAAGAAACTGCGGGCTCATCCAGTACATGACTCGCTGATGAGCAAGAAGCTCTGATAGAAGAAACTGCGGGCTCATCGAGTGCGTGACTCGGTGACGAGCAAGAAGCTCTGACAGAAGAAACTTCGGGCTCATCCAGTACATGACTCGCTGACGAGCAAGAAGCTCTGACAGAAGAAACTGCGGGCTCATACAGTACATGACTCGCTGATGAGCAAGAAGCTCTGATAGAAGAAACTGCGGGCTCATCCAGTACATGACCCGCTGATGAGCAAGAAGCTCTGATAGAAGAAACTGCGGGCTCATCGAGTGCATGACTCGGTGACGAGCAAGAAGCTCTGACAGAAGAAACTTCGGGCTCATCCAGTACATGACTCGCTGACGAGCAAGAAGCTCTGACAGAAGAAACTGCGGGCTCATCGACTGCACGACTCGGTGACGAGCAAGAGGCTCTGACAGAAGAAACTTCGGGCTCATCGACTGCACGACTCGGTGACGAGCAAGAGGCTCTGACAGAAGAAACTGCGGGCTCATCGAGTGCATGACTCGGTGACGAGCAAGAGGCTCTGACAGAAGAAACTGCGGGCTCATCGACTGCACGACTCGGTGACGAGCAAGAGGCTCTGACAGAAGAAACTGCGGGCTCATCCACTGCACGACTCGGTGACGAGCAAGAAGCTCTGACAGAAGGAACTTCGGGCTCATCCAGTACATGACTCGCTGACGAGCAAGAAGCTCTGACAGAAGAAACTTCGGGCTCATCGAGTGCATGACTCGGTGACGAGCAAGAGGCTCTGACAGAAGAAACTGCGGGCTCATCGACTGCACGACTCGGTGACGAGCAAGAGGCTCTGACAGAAGAAACTTCGGGCTCATCGAGTGCATGACTCGGTGACGAGCAAGAGGCTCTGACAGAAGAAACTGCGGGCTCATCGAGTGCATGACTCGGTGACGAGCAAGAGGCTCTGACAGAAGAAACTGCGGGCTCATCGAGTGCATGACTCGGTGACGAGCAAGAGGCTCTGACAGAAGAAACTGCGGGCTCATCGACTGCACGACTCGGTGACGAGCAAGAGGCTCTGACAGAAGAAACTGCGGGCTCATCCACTGCACGACTCGGTGACGAGCAAGAAGCTCTGACAGAAGAAACTTCGGGCTCATCCAGTACATGACTCGCTGACGAGCAAGAAGCTCTGACAGAAGAAACTGCGGGCTCATCGACTGCACGACTCGGTGACGAGCAAGAGGCTCTGACAGAAGAAACTTCGGGCTCATCGACTGCACGACTCGGTGACGAGCAAGAGGCTCTGACAGAAGAAACTGCGGGCTCATCGAGTGCATGGCTCGGTGACGAGCAAGAAGCTCTGATAGAAGAAAGTGCGGGCTCATCGAGTGCATGACTCGGTGACGAGCAAGAGGCTCTGACAGAAGAAACTGCGGGCTCATCGACTGCACGACTCGCTGACGAGCAAGAAGCTCTGACAGAAGAAACAGCGGGCTCATCCAGTACATCACTCGCTGATGAGCAAGAAGCTCTGATAGAAGAAACTGCGGGCTCATCGAGTGCATGACTCGGTGACGAGCAAGAAGCTCTGACAGAAGAAACTTCGGGCTCATCCAGTACATGACTCGCTGACGAGCAAGAAGCTCTGACAGAAGAAACTGCGGGCTCATCGACTGCACGACTCGGTGACGAGCAAGAAGCTCTGACAGAAGAAACTGCGGGCTCATCGACTGCACGACTCGGTGACGAGCAAGAAGCTCTGACAGAAGAAACTGCGGGCTCATCGAGTGCATGACTCGGTGACGAGCAAGAGGCTCTGACAGAAGAAACTGCGGGCTCATCGACTGCACGACTCGGTGACGAGCAAGAAGCTCTGACAGAAGAAACTGCGGGCTCATCGACTGCACGACTCGGTGACGAGCAAGAAGCTCTGACAGAAGAAACTGCGGGCTCATCGACTGCACGACTCGGTGACGAGCAAGAAGCTCTGACAGAAGAAACTGCGGGCTCATCGAGTGCATGACTCGGTGACGAGCAAGAGGCTCTGACAGAAGAAACTGCGGGCTCATCGACTGCACGACTCGGTGACGAGGAAGAGGCTCTGACAGAAGAAACTGCGGGCTCATACACTGCACGACTCGGTGACGAGCAAGAAGCTCTGACAGAAGAAACTGCGGGCTCATCCAGTACATGACTCGCTGACGAGCAAGAAGCTCTGACAGAAGAAACTGCGGGCTCATCGACTGCACGACTCGGTGACGAGCAAGAAGCTCTGACAGAAGAAACTGCGGGCTCATCGACTGCACGACTCGGTGACGAGCAAGAGGCTCTGACAGAAGAAACTGCGGGCTCATCGACTGCACGACTCGGTGACGAGCAAGAAGCTCTGACAGAAGAAACTGCGGGCTCATCGACTGCACGACTCGGTGACGAGCAAGAAGCTCTGACAGAAGAAACTGCGGGCTCATCGACTGCACGACTCGGTGACGAGCAAGAAGCTCTGACAGAAGAAACTGCGGGCTCATCGACTGCACGACTCGGTGACGAGGAAGAGGCTCTGACAGAAGAAACTGCGGGCTCATACACTGCACGACTCGGTGACGAGCAAGAAGCTCTGACAGAAGAAACTTCGGGCTCATCCAGTACATGACTCGCTGACGAGCAAGAAGCTCTGACAGAAGAAACTGCGGGCTCATCGACTGCACGACTCGGTGACGAGCAAGAAGCTCTGACAGAAGAAACTGCGGGCTCATCGACTGCACGACTCGGTGACGAGCAAGAGGCTCTGACAGAAGTAACTGCGGGCTCATCGAGTGCATGACTCGGTGACGAGAACGCCGCCGGCTGAAAGGTTCGTACATCAGCGCATTTTATGCGTGAACGGGGCAGCAGCGCAGGGCCGTGGTTTTCCACGGGGGAAGCGGTGGTAGTATTCGGCTCCGCGGCTGAAACTAATGCGTCCGCCAATTTTCATTCTACTCGATATTCGAGACCCGCTCATGATGTTTGCATCGCTGGCGAGTTCCGTCGTCCTGGACCATGAAAGACCAGTGGATGCGTTTGAACACATCGGCAGACGCTAACGATGCTGGCGGAATGAAAAGGAATTCCAAACAGTTTGCGCGTCATGAAAGCAGCTTCAGCGTGAAGCACACACGGCGCTCCGTTAGGAAGGTGTAGGTTTACCCTCGACAACCTACATCTGCCTAGAGCGCGCAACAACAGCCTCTCTTTCTGCGACCGTGAGCTAGAAAGCAAGCAAGCACATACCTACTGGCGGCACGGTTGAAAATCCGTGAGCCGAGAAATGAAGCCAAATAGGGAACAGACACGGCCGGCAGAAAATATGCACGGGAGGCTTGTTTCATTTTTATTAGCGATTTCGCTCGTCAGGACACGTTAATTATAGGAAAGTGTGCGTGCCAGTCACGAACAAAACTACCGAAGAATTCGGCGCCAAAAGAAAACAGCCCCAGTTTAGCGACACGGCGAAGCCATTTCAATACTGTTCTGCATCAGTGGCGAATTCCCTGGAAAAGAGTTGCAAATTTCCAGGCAATGCACCGGGCAGCCTACGTTCTTGCGAAATAGCGCTATCAATGAAGCCGTGCACTTTTCAGCAGTCGGCCGGCATACCTCTGGCGATACGGTGACATCGCTCAGACTCACGTGCTATTGAACACCCGCCAGCACAAAACTATGTTAATGAATGGCTTATGGAACTTAATTCTAACAAATGCAACTCATGCGAATATCAACAAGTGCGATCGGCCAGTACACTGCTCGATAGAAAAAGTAAACTGCCGCCTGACGCGCGCATGCACGAAAGCTGCTCCACGTGTACTGCAGGAGGGCAGTTGCGAGAAAGGCAGACTGCATCAAGGACACACTGCAGCACTGGGACTACCAGACGCGTCGACGCCTGAGGATAGCGCGCCCGACGCGTCTGGTACAGGCCGGTTGCCGAGCGAAGAGCGTGCTCACCTCCGAACCGGTGCGCGAACAGCCTGGAATGCCTGGCCGCCAGCAGCCACGGGTAGAGGGGCTGAGGGTCTCGGGACACCATGAACGGGCCGCCGGGCCCGACCAGGTGTCCGAGAGCGGCCGGCGGCGGCGGCGGGTGGTGGTGGTGCTGCAGCGCCGTCCCCAGGTAGGGCGGCGGGCCCCGCGAGAGCGGGTGCTGCTCGGCCACCATGGCGGCGTACGCGGCCGCCAGCGGCGGAAAAGTGGCCATGGGCACTGCCACGCTAGTGGCCGGCGCAGGGGGCCGAGGCGAGTCGGGAGGCCCCGAGGCCGCCAGTGAGTCCGGCAGGTGATGGTGGTGGTGCGCGGCAACGTCGGCTCGCCGCTCGTCGGCCGCATCCTTGCCAACGATGGACTCGATGGAGAAGCCGAGCTTGGGCTTGTTGGGGGCCGCTGTAGGCATCATGGTCTCCGGCGGTGACACCATGCCTGGCCGCCACTCGCCACCCGCCGGCATCGAAGTCTTCCCAGTCCGCCGGCAAGTATGGAATGCAAGGGGGGTTCAGTGGCGGGGTCACACTGGCGCGGGCCGTCATCGCGCCGCTCCTGCTCGATCGGTTGGCGCGCGGAAGCGACGGTTCCCCAAGTCGGTCCGCTCTGCTCTGGCCGGTGAGTTCCGGCGGGGGGCCGGACGGGGAGGGGCTTCGCCGAAGGGACGGCTCGTCGGGGTCCGGCCCTTGACGAGGGAGGTGGCGCGCGCACTGACGCTCCGGAGGGCAGATCCAGGGCCGCCATCTCTCGGCTGAACCGCGAAGCGTGCGCGCAGCAGTGTGCGCTTGAGCCGGGCGCGGAACGCGCTGATATAGGGCTATGCCTGATGCTCATAAACTTTCCAGGCGATGCATCAGTGCCGCTCCTGTGGTTGTATTTGTATCAGTCACACTTTTTAGGCAGTAAACGTTCTCGCAACGTCCTTTCTGTTATGCTTGAGTGTGACTAACCTCGCGGGAGGAAGTAGAAATGTTTCGGTTCAGTGCGTACGCAGCAAAGCACGCTGTACATCTTCTGGGCGAATGCATAGCATCCTGAGTGCGCAAGTTCCTCGGACTCAGGTACAGTGGTGTCACGCTAGGAAAGAGCACCGGGAGGCAGGTCGGCGCATCGCCGCAGTGCTCGAAGGCTGCGATGCATCGCAGTCAGTCATGAACAGCGAAGCCTTTCTCGCAGCGGGGTCAAACTGCTGTTGTGTGTTACAGTCAATAAAAAAAAATGGGAAAGAGCGATACGTGATGCAGGGCCTCTTATTTTTTTTTTTTGCAACGGCAAAAGAAAAAAGCAATACTTAAATGCCCAGACCGCAAAGCCCCCCTCTTTTTTGCCATGACAGCTATGTCGCTCATTGTTCGCAGTGCACGCGTATGGTGTCTCAAGTGCCAGTTGGCTTTATTCAGCATAGATGTCAGTGCTAGTTTTTTAGTTACAGAGCTTCTGCAGCAGCACATCCACAAAAACTTGCACAGAAGCACATTAGTTCAAATCCAGCAGCTGCGGCCTGTTGTGCCTTTTTATAGCCCACAGCGCACCGCTCAAGTGCTCCGCACTGTGCACGTACCTGCCTGCTTGCCGACAGTGTTGAGTAAAAACGCTGCAAAAGATGTTCCTTTTCTGTTCGAATTTCTAACCATATTTCCACACTTACTCATGCGCGTTATCGTAATAGCTTATTACGGCACTTCCTTTTCTGCAACGGATTCTACATTTGTGCTGCAATTATGGCAGCCAAAACTCTTGGCGGTCAAGTGCTGGCTAGCAATCCCTTAGGCCCGATATAGAATGCTGAGTACCTCTGCATTCGCGCTTAACTGAGGCAGGTCTGCAGAATTAGCACAACAAATGCAAGCAGGGATGTAGTCGTGATCGTCCTCATGACGTGGTTCTTAGCTGCAAGCGCTTCTTTCTTTACCGAATTCATCACAGGAGGAAACAAGTTGGCTACTGATCATCGCTTACGTTTTTTACAACTCGGCTTTGCCCCTCACCGAAATGCACGCCGAGTTTTAATTTCCCAATTATATTGTGTCCTTATGGGGTTTATATCAAACAAAATAATTTTGTTTCTTTTCTCATTAAATTGCCGCAATTTTCTCTACTGATGTGTCCCAGAGAGAAGGAATACCGTTCCAGTATCTCAATTAAATTTCGGTTAACAATGACTTGCTTTCAGCTCAATTTATACTTATGGAGGTGTCAAGACAAAGCTTCAAAAAAATACTGAAGGTACAAGCTTTAAACAATCCTTAGGAAACATTTACTCATAGCTTTAAAACGCTCCTGCAAATTGACAAAGATGCTATCGACAAATACGGGACTACTTCAAACATCCAATTCTAGCCCGCTGAGACACGATAGATTACGCGCGATGAATGGCACAAGTTTTAGGCGGCATTCCGACAGTAATATTTCTAAAACGGGTCTTTGTTAAATATTAATTAAGCGATAACGCTTATAAAATTATGCAATGCCGTGTGATTTGGTTCACTTCAGCGTACCTATGTGAGGACATGAGCTTGGATACTTATTGTGCATTCCAATCGGCGATCTGAAGCAAGTTTTCGTCCTGCGCGAAATCGAAGTGCGTGTTTCCATGATTTGAATTCAGATCCTGAGTGGTGACTGAACCGCAATAGTCATCATGCTTCTTCGTAATTTGGAGGGCTGCTCCGGATCGCCGGCTAGTTTATTTGGTTTATGAGTGTTTAACGACCCAGAACGAATCAGGCTATGCGAGACGCCGTAGTGAATGACTTAAAAGATTTTGACCACTGGGGTTGTTTAACGTGCACTAACATTGCACATACATGGGCCTCTGGAATTTCGCCTCCATCGAGATTCGACCACAGCGGCCGGGATCGAACCCGCGTCTTTCGGGTCAGCATGCATCCGAGCCCCATAACCACACAGCCACCGCGGCGCCTGGCTCGCCGATTACAAAACGTCATTAGAATACACCTAGTTATCAAAGACTCATCAACCTGAATTTCTTGCCGCCTGATCACGCGCATTTAGTTCCCGTAATTTACTCGTCGGTTGTTACGATAGATTTGAATTCGATCATTTGTCTGACAAACAGATTAACGTTTAAGGGAGGGCTGCGTAATGGTTGAAGTGCGCTGCAGGTATTATACACGGTGTGTTAATTACCCATACGTCCTCATCTTTACCCTTCTCTTAACAGACTGGACATCCGTGACATGCCTCATCATTGGCGCAGTCGCCGGAAATGGTGAACAGTGTGGTTCGAACGTAACTGCTGTTGCACAGGGACATCACATATTCATATATTAAAATGACCTTTCACTGTGAGCGTTAGAACTGGTTGACGGTGATGTACGGGGGGTAACGTCAGGCATCAATTCACCTAACTTGGGGCGGGGGGGGGGGGGGCGGAGGGGGGGGGGGGGAGGGGTGGCACGGAAACGGGTGTTTCGCCGACGGGATTTAAATTCGCTTTAACCGCCGCAATATTTTCCTGTGTGAAAAAGAGGTGACGGTAAATAGACCCACGTATCGGTCGTCGCAACGCATATGTGAGTGTGCGCTCTGAAACACCTTCGGAGAGTCGTATATGGAGTGCTCTGTGCACCAGTGCCGCAATAAAATGCAGTCTTTTCACCAATAAAGTAAGTCTGGCGCCGCCGTGGTGGCTCAGTGGTTATCGTGCTCGGCTGCTGACCCGACAGACGCCGGCTAAATCCCCACACTGCGGAATTCGCATTTCGATGGAGACGAAATGCCAAGGCCCGTGTGCTTTGCGATGTCAGTGCAGGTTAAAGAGCCCCAGGTGGCCGAAATTATCCGGAGCCATCCACTACGGTGTCCGCATAGCCTGAGTCGCTTTGGGACATTGAATCCTATAAAACGAAAACCAACGAAGGAATAGCAGCACTGCGCGAGCCTATCAATTTAAATGGATACAAGGTCCCTCTGGGCATCAGTTGTGCGATTATAGATAGGAACGCTGTTTAAAAAAAAAATGAAAGTCGGTTTTGCTAGTACATTCTGGTCAGAAAATTTAACCGCAGCCAGGTGTTTAACTTCATTTATTCATAAATACCGCAATCCCCGCTGAGGATTTTAGCAGGTAGGGTGCAATACGCAGAAGCGAACACAACCCAAGAACATAGGCAAGGTATTGATAGCAAATCACATTAACGCAGTTTGATCATATCCGGAGGTAAGCATGAAAAACACGTTTTTAAACAATACTGGAGAGAAACGTCGGCAGTGATGATTGCGAAACTTGATAATTTTTAGGAGGCTGTATTCAATTAGCGTTTCGCGGAAAGGATGCCTGAAAGAATTGTTATGCCTGTTAAATGCAGTTACTGATATGGTGTGGTATGTAAATGGGGTTTAACATCCCAAAGCTACACGCGCTATGACGAACGCTGTAGTTAACGGCTCCTGATGAAATTCGACCACCTGGATCCCTTTAATGTGGGCTAACATCTCAAGTGCAAGGGCGTCTTACGTTTCGCTTGCATTGAAGCAGGCCGCCGCCGCCGGGACCAATCCCGTGTCCTCGGGTCAGCAGCGCAGTCCCCTAACCACTTACCCACCGCGGCAGGTTTAAATTCGATTACTGTGCGGCTATGTACTACCAGGCAATGGACGTAACCCGAAAGAAAAAAAAATATTCCAGAGATATAGATACTTATAGCGACCATTAATAAGTTGAAAGAGACATGACACAATGTTTTGTTTGTTTGCGTTAATAGTGGCGAGCTCGGTTTTGTGACGACTGTTGTGGCCCAGCTTGCGTGTCGTGCCCTACGTTGCGCGTACGATGTCGGTCAGGAACCAGGAGGCCGCTTGCGCACTAGAGAGAGCCAAAGAGCGCTGAAGAGCGGACTGTACAAGTTCATTTTACATATTTGCAGATCTCGAAGAAGCATCAGTTCAAAGAAGCCTCCATCGCATAGACATGCGGCGGGTATTTATCCCCTCCTATATGTCCCTAGCTCCACAACAGGGGACTCTCGGCAATGGATGAGTGTCCAGTCAGGGATCTCACGAGCAGGCTTCGGTTGCCGCCCGCCCACCGCACAGTATCCCTATAGTAGCGGATCAGGTGATGATGATGATGATAATGAAGTTGCCACCATGAAGGAACACTTCTTGCAGCGACTGTGATTCACCACGAGCTTGAGTAGAATTCGCTGAAGCCGAGCCTAGAGCTTCGTTCTCGGGGCCACCAACTCCTAGGAAGTCATCCTCTTTCTGTACGCGGGTAGTGTGGGAAAAGACGGCTGCTGCCCGCCGCTGCTCTCAATACAGGGAGCCTTTCTTACCAGCTGCTGTCCGCTGTGCAATCCGGCGTGCAGCCGTCGCGAGTATGTCGGCTTTGTTGACAGGTCTGTGAAGTCGCATGCTGCGGCCCGCGTGGCTAGAAGTACGATCATAGCAGCTCGTCCGCCGCCAGGTCGAGGCCTCGAAAGGGGTCACAGCTCCTCGGTGCCCTCTCAAGAGGCCGCATCAGCTGGGCAGGTCCTTCGCTTCCTGGGTGATCCATGGGTCGGTGTCTGCAGGTCAAGGGTCTCAGGTAGAGCATTAGTGATCAAGTCTGCACAATGTCTCCACCTCGGCAAGGCGAGGCACCCCCCTGTCCCGAGTTGCGGCTGACAAATGAAGAACAAGGCCTTAAGCTGTGCTGCTGGAATATCTCTACTTTTTGGCGCCCCCCTCAGGCGGTCCCGCAGGGTGAGCTGCGAACGAAACCTATGCGGCCGGTTAATCGGCAACCGCATCTCACAATTTTGAATCGGTTTGATCTCGAGAGAAACTACAGCTGCTGTTGCGATCTACAGACGAACGGCTGGTAGATGAGTGGCGAGTATAGTACAGTTAAAGTATACAACTATACATAGCCTAACCTCGGACGCTCAACTAAACATGCAAGAAGAGAGAGAAAAAGAAAAGCAGGGGAGATTAATCAATAAGAATGTTCCGGTTTTGCTACCCTGCACTGGGGGAGAGGGATGAGAGGGCGTAGAAGAATAAGTAGTAGAGCAATGCAGTCCATGGCAAGCACGACAAACAATGAGACAGGCACTGAAAGCCACAGCGTGCACACCTTGAGAGCTGCCGAGCGCGGAGACCTGAGTAGAACAGATCGACACTCCTCCATCACTAATACAAGGCAGTCAGCCAGCGCAGACGTTACCGAGGGAAGAAAAGCTGCTGGCCGTTGCGTGATAATGTGGATGACAACGTAAGACATTCCGACTTCTCGGAACGATAGGGCAGGAGGAAGCGTTGCCCCAGCTATTGGAGAGCTGCAAGCACTGTGGTTCGAAAAAATCCAGCATCTGCAGTGCATTCTGTGCAGCTGGCGTGTGCAAGCTGGAAAAGCAGCAGACGCGTGGTATTTACGATTGTCTTCAGCATTGCATTTGCTTGCTCATCTGCGACTTTGGATGGTTCCTGACCTGCTACCCGACCAGCAGGAGGCTAAGTACACTCGGTGCGCGGTGACTGTCCCATCATTGAGGTTGTGCAATGCTTCGGGAGCAATGGCCAAGCACACATTGGCGGTCCCAGTCTTGGACCGGAGTTGGGCCTTGCGCTTGATTAGCAATAGGCTCAGGACTTTGGGTGCGCAACACTTGATTGGTCGCTGCGGGTGCGTGTAGCTCAGGCAGGGATGGCCACCGTCCCTGCCTCGTCAGTCATCTGGCTCCCGTTCCTTGGAGGAGTATGCGGAGGGGGAGGGCAAGTTGCGGAAATTCCTGGACGATCCTTTCCAATGGTCACCACACTCTTAGAAGGCCTGCGACGACGGTGACGACGTCATCGCACCTTAGCGGCGGCTTCTCTGTGTGTGGAATTGTCGCTTGTGATTTGTTTGAGTATCGCCAGTTCCCTCTTTAGGCGAGGACAATCTTTTGAGGCAGCGTCATGAGGGCCGCGGCAATGGGCACACTTAAGGACTGTTGCCCGGCAAGCATCGCCGCTGTGCGGCTGAGTACACCTAAGGCACAGGATGGAGAAATTGCGCACGCTACTCACATGTCCTATCTTAATGCATTTCCGGCACTGGAGATCGAGGCTTCGGGACAAAAGGCCTAGCCACGTGCCGAAGGTACCCAACCATCAAGTACGTTGCAACGCAGTTTCCTTGGGAGGTGAACTTGGTACATTTTGTCCTCACAAGTCGCTGATCTTGCAGTATGGCTACACGGTCGGTAGCTGGCTGGATCAAAATGGGCAGATCAGAGTCGCGGATGTCCACGCCGACGTCGTAGACGACGCCTGTCGTAGTGCCTCTGCCCAGAAGGGCATCAGAACGAACGCTGATGCCTCCGAGCGTTTTGATGTTGCTCAAACTTTCAAGTACGTTCTGGTCCATGACATCAATGCCGACGACGTTCGTAAAAGGATTCACCCTCACATCTTTAATTGCTCCCGGTACGCTACCCTTTAGGAACACAGACGTGGCTTGCTTGTGGATGTGGTTGAGATTGTCGATCGGAGTCTCTGGCAAAAACAGGACAGTGTAACGAGTCGTGCTTCCGTGCCGGGACGAGTGCTGCGCCGCATCGAAGAAGGAGACCTGCAGGCGTCGATGAGATGCCTTGATCAACTTGATTTATTAAACAGAGATATGAATCATTAGTCAAAGTTACAAACTGAGACAAAATATCTGAGGTCACATAGGAAAACAGTTAGCCATACCCTGGTGTGCGCATAATTCTCGGAGCGGAGTTGCCGAGCAGCACCCGGAAGGTAGCCGTTCCTCTCTCGATTCCCCTTGGTGTTGGAAAACCCGCTCTTTGATACAATTCACCAGCATTCTGTCGAACCTTCCTTCGACCAGTCAAAACAACCGTTACCGCAGCCAACCAGAGGAGCTCCGACAGCATACTGGGGACCCTTTTTGGGACCAATTAGACCAATCAGGAAAGCCGTTAGTGGAACCAATCAGAACCCATCCTTTCTAGACATGTCGACAGCAAACACGTACATTTTGTGCAACTAAAATAGACAAAAACACACAGCGGCGCCACCTCGCACCCTGGTACGAGTAGGGACGGAATGCGCGCGAGTTTATGTATATGTGTTGTGCGCGAACCATGCGACGACTGACACCGATTAACCGAACGCATACCGTGGAACGTGGGCCAAAGAGCCCTGCACGGCAGTACCCGGGAAACGGTGCCAGAACACGGCCGGAGATCCACATCGACTCCACAACCTGATCCGACTGCGCGTAGCGAAGGGAAGTGCATGGGGAAGCAGGCGGGGCGCTCATCAGGGGAGCTGCGTCTTCGCATCAAGAAGGGCGCAACTCAGCCGAAACAGATGGCACCAAGGACGCACTCTGCTCGTCAGTTCCCGGCTCCAGGAATTGGCGCGCAAAACTCTACAACTCTCCATGCGATAAAAGTATGTGCCGATGACCCTCGCTCCCTGGTCTAAACATACAGCATAACATGACATAACATAACATAACATACATAACCTAGAAACTACAACTATACGTAACAGACCCTCAAACGCTCAATTGCTGTCATGAAACAATAAGTTTGAAGAGATAAAGGTACGCAAAATAAACTCGATATCCCTTCACAACGGGAGATACGCCTGGAGTATCCAAACCTATCTAGTCGACAAAGCCTCCGCCGAGAGCATCAGCACTCGCATTTTTCCTTCCCTTTCGACAGCGCACTTCAAAATTATGCCCCTGTAGGGCGAGACTTTTCCGGTTTTTCGGAGACATGTTCCGGAGCCAGGTCAATGGGCAGTGATCGTTCTGGATGTGCGAATCGTGCTCCGGACTAGTAACATTGAAGTTTTTGAGTAGCCCTATAGTAAACCAGCCCACTGTTTCCTCGTGGCACTGTACGTTTCACGGGTCGTGAATTTCTTGCTTATGAGTAACCCAGAGTGTTCCTCCCCCCTCTCGCCATGGTTGCTCAAGAAAGAATTCACAACCACTTCCTTACCCGTAAAAAAGCAAAAAAGGACTTCATAGCACCTTCAACTAAAAGCCGCCCTTAATATGCTCCTTTACTCCTAAGCGCTACGACCTCCAGAATATCCGGATTTTCTGTAGTGTCCAAAGACTCACTGAACGATCGGCTAATCAAGTGATATGAGCACCAATGCTAATCAACAACTTAGTCTCCTTTGAGGAAAAAAAAAATTATCCCATTTGATATGCCCACGCAATAAAACTTGACATCTGGTCAATGCGAGATTATTCACGACACATCTCAACAAAAAAAAAAAGAACTTGGTACCTAAGCCTTACTTACATTCTTTCAGCTCATTTGCAAAAGGAGTACAGCAAGAACACAAACAAAAATCCACTCTTCGGTTTCCATCGCAGTAAACCGCAAATATAATTGCGAGACGAAATCACCCCAACAGCCCTTCTATCTTCACCGTCGGTCGCAGCAAGTATTGCAACACTCGTGGACTCTTTCAGCCGCGCCTGCCCGGGTCGCGGTCTGACTGCTTCTACTGCTGTGCGGAGGTGATAAAAGGCAGAGGAGGCCATCCTGCCTAGGCTATAGTTCGCGTCCCCGCGACCCTCCGAAAAGCTGCGACAGCCTGGGCGGGGCAAGCGCAGACGGCAACACCTTGGCAAGCGCAGACGACCCTTGCTACTTGAAAACGAGCCGTGACTAAAGCAACTACCGTAATTTCCGGGCTATAGTCTACAGGCGTCAAAATTTCGGTTAAAAATAAAATTATTTGAAGTTAAATATTAAAGTTAATTGCATATTGAAGCTGATTAAGCTGCTATTGCTGCTATTTAGCACGATAACATGTTGTAGGCGCCCACTCGGGACACGTTTTTTTTTCTTTTATAGCCACCGGTAGGCTTTTCCGGCTCTGACAAAAGATAGGAAAAAATAAAATCATATGTAGTCCGCATAAATAGATAGTCCACGTGAGGAAAAATTTCAGCTTTTAAACATCATAGTGCGCGGAATATAGTCCGGAAATTACGGTATCATCTTTTAGCTCTCCTCAACATACCTGTGGCTTTGCTAGCCTTCGGCAGCGAGCGTTTACCGGAAGGCAACTTCGACATTGCCAGGCGCTCCTTTCTTCTCTAGAGCCTGCGGCAAATATGCCTAAAGAGCCTGTATTTGGTACTGGAGCCCCGTTCATGCCTGCGCGAAGTGTCGCGTGGTCTTGCACCTGATCTCCGGGGAATCTGTGCCCTTTTTCTTTCCGATATTTTGAGAGGAGTGCGATGTCTGGTTCTCACCGCAGGCTGATGTCCTTTTGAGCACTACGCTTTTCTTCTGTTCAGAAACCGCACTTTCCCTCTTTTTGTAATTTTAATGGTTAAGCCATCCGCGTATTTCACCTGATCAAAAATATTGCAATCTGGGGTTTCCGAAGTGCTCCGCGGTATTCAGGTGCAAAGTTCTCGTTCTCTTGGTTCCCTTCGAAGAACCTTAGCCCTTCATCATTGCCAGCCTGAACTTCGTTGTCTGCCGAATCAGCGGCCGCAAGAGTTGGGTGCCTATCCTGAAGCGTTCCAATTAGGGCCCCTTTTTCTTCAATCAGTTCCTCTGGCGCGCTCAGACATACAAGTGGCTTCATGTGCTCCGCGTCTGCATGGTTCGGAGACAACTCGCGGTTAGCCTCTACCTCCTCGGCAGCCTCAGACTAACTACTCGCCGTTTCCGCAAACGCATGCCTTCTCGGCTACTGCCCCTGTTCTCGCAGCAGTGCGACAACCATCCCGAATCGACCTATTGAGCTTCCGACGACTCAGTTTGGGCATCATGCAGTTTGGGCATCATGCCGATACCTGCGCTCAGCCGTTTCCCTTTCCTCATATTCCTTCAGAGTACATTGCTATGGTTTTAGTTCACCAACTTCGGTTCTCACGCTTTCCGCGTCCATGTGGCTCAGAAACGAAGTGCCATTACTGTCTATTTCATGGACAGTCTGGCATACTGTATCGCGACAGATCAATCAAGAGACGGACCCGTGGCCTTTTGGTATCTCTTTCCAGGGTCAGCTGTTCCCCTTCTGCTACGTACGCGCCAGTTGGACGTCCCCTTTGAGACCTACGCGGCGTTACGATTTTCCAACTTAGCCGCGGTCTGTTTTGCCCTGTCGGCTTCTCGCTCTGGGGTTAGCTCTTCCCCTTTCCTCAAGTTCTGCTTTTTATTTTCCGGACTTCAGCTTCTAGCAACAAAACCTAGAGTCGCTTTTTCTTTAACTTCTTTTACGCTTTCCGGAACCATTCGTCCTTTTCATCTCTGGTTCCTCTAATTCCAACTCCTCTTTTGTTTTCCGTTCCTACAATTCCTCTTTTCTTTCTTATCTCTTCCCAGTACTCTACGGCATTGTCTTCCTCAAAACCGTCGTCCTGGATCGCACTGACAGCTTGCGGTTTCTTCATTGTTTTCCAACAATGAATCCCTAATTCTACACATATGGCGATCAATTCCGTGCTATGCATTTTTGCCAGTCCATGTCTGCCCGTAATTTTGTGATCGGTAGTCTCTCAAAGATGTTGGTGCAAAGCAAGGTTCAAATTCCAACAGGCTACTGCCACCGACGTTAACTACCAGGAAGAACAACACATATGCTATGCCAGGCAATACTCAAGGAGAGAAGCCGGTACACTCAACAAAACCGGATTTAGGACACCGAGTGGACCATCTCACCGCTGCCAACCATTTCTTGTGGCCCAGGGTGCGTGTCGTGCCCCATGTTGCGCGGACGATGTCGGTCGGCAATCAGGTGGCCGATGACCCATTAAAGACAGCCGGAGAGCGCTGAAGAGCGGACTGTACGAGTTTATTTTACATATTTACAGATCTAGAAGAAGCATCAATTCAAAGAAGCCTCCATCGCATAGCCATGCGGAGGGTTTTATGCCCTCTTATGCCCGTAGCTCCCCAACTGGGGGATCTCAGCAATGGATGAGTGTCCAGTCATGGATCTCACGAGCAGGCTTCGGTTGCCGCCCGCCCACCGCACAGTATCCCTATCGTAGCGGATCAGGTGATGATGATGATGATGAAGTTGCAACCGTGACGCAACACTTCTTGCAGCGACGGCGGTTCACCACCAGCTTGAACAGAATTCGCTGAAGCCGAGCCTCGAGCTTCGTTGGGGGGGGGGGGGGGGGCAACTCCTAGGATGTCATCCTCTTTCTGTACGCGGGCAGCGTGGGAAAAAACAGTTGCTGCCGCCGCTGTACTCAGTACAGGGAGCCTTTCTTCCCCGCTGCTGTCTGCTGTCCGGTTCATTCAGTCTTGCGGTTCATTCAGTCTTGCGGCCAGCAGGGGCGGTAGAGACAGAATCTTCTTTCCCGAGACAAAAAGGGATCCGGCGTGCAATCGCCGCGAGGATGTCGGGGTTGTTGACAGCTCACGGATAAGGCGTGATCCGGTCCGCGTTGCTAGAAGTACGAGCATAACAGCACATTGAAATCTATTATACGGAAATAAAGCGAGCTGCTTTTCTTTGCAACATTTCTATCTTGTACAAAGGAAGTTAATGAATGTTTTAGAAAACATTGCATTTTATCTCAGGAGGTATATTTTGCGCAACTTCAACCTCCAAACTGGTTGCCGTTTATTGACGTGTGTGACTTCAGCAATGCTGATGTGCGGGAGGAATAAGATGGCGATAGTGGCGTGAGGCCGTTTGCCGAGGTCGCTGGACTTGACCCGGCCAAGTAAGGCACGACGGGATTCAGGCAAGTTCCTGATAGTCCATGCGACAGCAGTAAAAAGAACCTTCGGAGATGGCCGTGTGGCCTAAAGCATCGGTACAGTGCTCTAGAATATGGGTAGTGGGTTCAAGGAGCGGCCGCCGATGAGGCGGCTTGTGTCGACGATACCAGACGGCGCCACCAGAGCTTAGGCTGTATGAAATGCGGCGCACCGCGCAGTGGCTGCTCGCTGTGCATAGAATCGTCGGAGAAATAAACAAGGCTCTGTCTTTTAAAACAGGTCCTACAAATAGGTGAAGCTGTACACAGATATTGTCGGCGAATCAAGAGAATTAGATGTAGTAGTAGCCAACAGCCGATAGCGCGGTGGTGCGGACGAGCGGCCCCGTTAATGCTTCGCAACGCTGGTCGTGCTCTTTTGCAGGTACGGCTCCCATATTTCAACTTTAGTACATAGTAGTATTATCGCGGCCCATAGGAAAGGCTGATCGAAGGGAGAGGATAAACAATCTATCGATCATCGGGGTTATCCAGCGGCCAACTCGAAGCTGTCGGCAAACGTGGCCGAGCGTACTCCAGCTTGAGCGATCGGAAGTGTTTCACTAAAGGGGCGGGGCAACAAGAAATTGGAATAAAAAAAAAAAACGCTTCACTTAGAGACCGTTGTGTGTACCGCGAACTATATGCGAATGCGATAATTTTAAGTGTGGTATGCATGCCCCTGTTTTAATTGTTGTTCCGATGCATGCACTTTTTTTTCTTCAAAACGAAGGGTCGATTGCCGCTGATGTATAAACGCTGATGAATGCAAGACAAGACAAAATAACTTTTATAAAATAAAGCACTCCTTAATTGCAGCGCTCCAACTATGCACAGTGTGAAACATATTCTGGAATTTCTCAAAGGAATGCCGTGTTTTCTTGTTTGCGCAGTACATTTAGCCGCGCGACTATGAGCACTTGCCCATCTTAGCATGAAGCTTCTTTTTCCTGCGATCTTCTCGCGACTCATTGATTGCTTTAACATAAAAATACAGCCTTGTCAAAACATAAAACTTGACAATGCTGGCTGCGAGCGCTTTTGAGTGCTGGCTGCACCCTACACCACATGAAATCTGAGATTTGCCCAGCACCATAACATCTACTATGCTGTTACTGCACAGCTTTTCCTGACTAAAAACAGTTGTGAAAAGGTTTTCCAGCATTATCACCGTCAAAAAAGCACACGGGACGCGTATAGCAACCCTCCTTTGCAACAAATTGCATTAAACTCACTGTCATGGCTTTCCTCATTTGGTGCCTGTAGAAGCAAGTTTTACCTTCGACACAGTCACTGTGTGCAAAGAACTTGCGCGCTACATAACCTGCCATGTAGTCTATTAGCCGGTCATCGCTGTTTTCAATAACATAACCACTGTGATCTGGAGATATTTGGCATAGTTTGCATTCAGCCAATGAGAGATTGGCCAACTCTATGAGTTTGTCAATGTCTTCCTCTGCACTATTGGCATCATATGCGTCCAGCAAGGAACTAAGTGGCTCGTTGCTGTCGGCGTTGCTTTATCTCACTACGCTCGCTAGATTGTAAAACGAAAGAAATTCACTACAATCAAAAATTGGGTTGGTTTAGGGTGATTGTTAGATCCACAGGACTGCCTATCGATCCCGAAAAAGTTCTCCAATGAATCCTGGCTCAAGCGCGATGTCATTAAATACTTAAAGCCCTGCGTACACAGGAAGTCCAATCTTTCGAGGGTGGCAGAAAGTGTGACCTTAAAGCCAAGTGCTGTTGACAAACTTATGAATCCTGCACCATTTGCATGCGTTTCCCAGCGTGATAACAGCTGCAGGAAGTCCTTGATTTGCTGTACACCATTAGAGCCTGGACGCAATGCTTGCGCTGTAAACCCAGACGTCATGACCCTTATGAGAATTCTGACAGTTCTGAAAAAGTGAAAAGCGAACTTTAGTGCAGACATAGGACACCACATGGTAAAATATCCAAATTACGTTGCTGTCGCAACGGTGCATTAAATAAGCATAGGAGCAAGAAAGCAGTTATGCAGAAAAGTGAGAAATGAACATTGAGGTTAACATGTCCGGCAGTCATCAACAAATGCTATTACTTTCAGAGCTGTAATGTCACGTGATGGTGACAATGCCGCAGGCAACAAATGAACTGGCAGGTAGGTGTAGCACTCGTATGAACTCTTTATTAAGCTGACTCGCGCCCGCAAATCTACTCGGCGTTGGCGACAGCTACAAACGTACTCGCTGGTCGTCGAACAGAGAATACCCGTTTACCCGTCGAACAGAGAATACATATATAAATGATCCGCGCGCTACAATCACACTGATAAGGCCACATGCCGACGGCAGCTAAAAAAAACAGAGCTTTGAATGGTTCGCGATAATACCTTAGTGCCCTTCAATCCAATTACGAATAGGTAGTGTTGTTTCTAAAAAAACGCTTGCTTACCTGAAGAATGATATTGTTGCATCAATGTTACCCCAAGACGATTCTAACTTCTCCTTGCAGAAGTGCAGGCCATTGATAACACGATTTCCAAATAGCTGGAATGCAAGTGTCACCCTCATCTTTTCAAACCCATTAGGTTCCAAGTCTGCAGATATCAAGCCAGGCATTGCCTTTAGAGTGAGCTGGCTCGATTTGAGCTTGAAGGCCTGTTTTACAGACTGGATGGAAACCTGGAACAGTTAACATACCACATGTTGTGCTGTAAAAAAATGCAGTAGCTAGACCGCAGCTTTCATAAGGCTTGCTAGCACAAGTGCTAGTATACAAGGATGGGCACTTACCATACCACTTGGAGTGTTCAGAGGACCTTTGAGTAGAGAGTTCCTCAGGCATTTCAGTAGATGCGGAAAACCCGATAGGAAAAACAGCTGTCGAGAAGGGTCCACAGGGTGTTCTCGGCTGCACGTAATCTTTCCATTCTTTACGCCAATTCCCAATAGGTTCCACATACGACGATTCCATGACGCACCATCACATGTAATGTATTGTATTGTATTGTATTGTATTGGGTTTTATGGCGCATAAGCAACTCAGGCTATCATGCGCCAAATACATGGTATAATTTATTTCAACAATTGGGTGTCCTCAGTGAAAGTCCTTGTCCGGACAAGGACTCCGAGGAGCCCCACTAATCAAATGTAGACCTCAGCCTTCCTCTCAGGCCTAAAATGGATGAGGTGTATCATAAAATGCGTCAAAGCATAAGTTAAGAATTTTTAGAAATAATAGTTCTGTGATATTATATTTTGTTTAAAATCGCTGCGTCTTTCAGGAAACTAAAAACAAATGAGGTTCTTACAAGTGGATTATCCCCTAAATGTAAATTGTGGTGGAAGAGAATGCGTTCATTGTAAAATACGGTAAAATATTGTTTCCTTAGCCGTTCGAGTTGTGTGCACGAGAATAGGATATGATTTACTGTGAGCTCATCTCCGCATTTCTCACATAAAGATCTGTCTTGTTTTGTCATTATAAAATTATGTGTTAGGTGTGTGTGTCCAATACGGAGGCGGCATAGAATAACTTCGACGAAACGTTTTTGGTGTGAGCATGACTTCCATTCTTCTATTAAGGGTTTTACTAAGTGTATCTTATTATTCCTTTCAGTGTTCCATTGGGACTGCCAGTTATACCTGATTTTACACTGTGCCAGCTTCATGCCATCTTTGTAAGGGATGTTCACGTTCTTTATTTCTTTGTTCTGAGCTTCTGCAGCACATGCATCCGCCTTCTCATTGCCTGTGATTCCGATGTGGCTTGGCACCCAGGAAAATTTTTTGTCTTGTCCCTGTGTTGTGGATCTTCTTATGTTATGAATGATGTCCCCGATTAGTGGTGTAACCGCATTTCTATGGTGAAGTGAGGTGAGTACGCTCAGAGAATCAGTGCAAATGATACTATTCACAATATTCTCATTTATAATTTTTTCTACAGCCACAGAGACTGCGTAACACTCTGCCGTGAAAATGGATGCGTACTCAGGCAGCCGTACTGTTCTTTCCCAATTATTTTGAACCACAGCACTTCCGACGTAGTGTGGAGATTTTGATCCGTCTGTATAAAATGCTGTGTATTCTCTCTATTTTTCGTTTGGGGTTAAGTATTCTTGTAATATATGCTGATGTGGTGTTTGTTTTTTCTGAAACTGTGTTAATGTGAAGTCGCACATAGAGGGTAGGCAGTACCAAGGCGGGAGTGGGTCAGGTTAGTGGGCAATGTTAGGCAATGTGTCCATTAGATCTATTTCTTGGCATTTCTCTTCAAAGCGCAGAAGAAGTGGTCTGATTGCCAGAGGTTTGTTGGTAAACAGTGTTCGAGATGGCACTTTGTAACTATTGGGTAGCATATGTGTTTTGGCATGGAACGAATTTTAAGAATGTATGAGCATGTGAGCATAGTTCTTTTGTCTGTGAGTGATGGTTCGTTAGTTTCAACATAAAGAATATTTATGGGCGACGTTCTGCAAGCACCAGTCGAAAGACGTAAACCTATGTTTTGCACTGGGTCGAGTCGTTTTAAGTACGATGGCGTTGCTGAGCCATACACTATGCAGCCATAGTCTAAAATGGAACGTACTAGAGAACGATAAATCTGTAGAAGGCATACCCGATCGGAACCCCAGTCTTTACGGGAAAGGACTTTCAGTATGTTCAAAGACTGCGATGCTTTCTTTTTCAAAGCGTTTATGTGGAGTAGGAAAGTAAGTTTTTTTATCAAAAGTTATACCTAGGAATTTGTGTTCATTCTTAAAAGGTAACTAGGTTTTGTTTATGTGTAGAGTGGCATCTGTCTGTACGCCCCGTTTGAGTGAAAAAAGTAACGCCACAGTTTTCTGTGGAGAGAACTGGAAACCATTCTTATCTGCCCATGTTGCCAGTTTATTTATTGTAAGCTGTATTGGAGGATGTGCATGCTATCTGAAGGTCGTCAACATAGACAGAATACATAATAGACCGCCGGATTATTTTCCTAATAGAATTCATTTTTACTACGAAGAGTGTTGTACTTAAAATACATCCTTGAGGTACTCCATTCTCCTGAATAAAATTCCTTGAGAGGGTTGAGCCTAGGCGCACGTAGAATGAACGGCTGGCCAAGAAGTCTTTTAAGCAATTCAACATTCTGCCTCGGATTCCAAGCTCGGCAAGATCTTGAAGCATCCCGAACCTCCAGGTCGTGTCATATGCCTATTCTAAGTCAAAAAATACTGCAAGACAGTGCTGTTTGTGTACAAAAGCTTCTCTGACAGTATTTTCTAGACGAACCAAGTGATCTTTAGTGGAGCATCCCTTTTTAAAACCACACCGATTGATATCAAGAAGGTCACAAGATTGAAGGACAAAAGTTAATCTGATGTTCAGGACTCTTTAAAACGATTTGGCAAAGCAACTGGTAAGAGCTATGGGTCTATAACTGCTGGGGGAGGTTCGTTCTTTCCCGGGTTTAAGAAATGGTACAATATGAACTTTTTTCCAGGCGGCGGGTAGTTTGCCTGATACCCAAATTTTGTTAAAGAATCATAGAAGTGCATCTACGGCAGACTGGGAAAGATGGGCTAGAATTTCATAGTGTATTTGGTCGGGTCCTGGGGCTGTTTTTTTGCCGGAAGAGAGTGCTCAATTGATTTCCTGGATGGTAATTAAAGTTTTGTATTGTTCATTAGCACCTCGACTCGTTGGGAGTCTTCGTTTTTTGGCCAGGTTTTTGTATTTTAGGAATGATTGGGTGCAACGTGGCGAGCTAGGAACTGCAGGGAAGTGCTCACCTAGAATATCTGCCTGTTCTCTTATATTTGAACTAAAGCGGCTGTTTGGGCTTGTTGGTCAGTGAACATGGTAAAAGAATGCAGCGCGAAAAAAACAAGGACGAACAGAAGTGGACTGGACAGGGCGCTGACTACCAACACATTTATTCAGAAAGATGAGCAGCTTATATAACGCAGACCAACACCCACGTGACCAAGAAAATAGCAACCGCGTTCAACTATCTAATACAAAAAAAGAAAACGAAGTGCACATTATCAAAGTGATACATATCTAGGTAACGCAAAGTCAGCCAAGAACCGATGTTGGACGTACAACCCTCGCTCTAAGAAAGGTCTTTTTCCGCATGACAGCGCTCACTCGAAATTGATCAAGCGAGGCATTGTTTCTTCTGCCATCCAGGCAGCGCTCACAAAAAGCTGTCCCCATACGATGCAGAGCAGTGTTAACAACCAAGACCAACGTCTTTGCAGTGCTGGCTACTCACCAACACTAGTGAGTAGCATTTTAGAGACTCCTCTCCAGAAATTGAAAGTGCAAGGCAAAGACGCAGGCAAGCTAGAACAGGCCAAACGACCTCCCTTGGCCGTCATCCCGTATCTTCAAAAGCTGTCTCACAATTTAAAGAAGGTTGCAAAAAGAAACAACGTAAACCTTGTCTTCTCAGCCCCGTGCAAATTGTCACGAGTGTGTACACTGCTGACAAAGCAAAAGAAAAAGGTTTGCCCTATTAGACATGTAGAACCACTCACACATTGTGCTACTTGTGTCATTTACGAGATTCCCTTGAAGTGTGGACGCGTGTATATTGGGCAAACCGGCAGGTGTCTCAACGAGAGATTGTTTGAACACCGCCGGAGGGTCCGTAACAAAAGCGGCGGGCACCTGGACGACCATTGCAAGTCTTGCGAAGGGTGCGAACCTTGTTACACGCGGAGGGACGCTGAGCGGACGCTGAGCGGACGTGTTCCGCATGAGCTCCCGCCTTAAGACCGTTTTTCGGTGGAACGCGCTGTGCCTTGGTCTTGCTTTTTGTGGAATCGTCTGCAGGAAGTTGCCCTGTACCTGTGGACACCATATTTTGGCAAGTGTTCCCCCTTTTAGGGGTTTTCTTCACGATTTGTACTCGACCACGGTGCGGCAAAATTAGGCCTAATCTATAGGCCGAGCCGACGCCTACGGCGCCGGGCTCCAGGGCCGTGCCTTGTGGTAGTGGGCCTTTGCGAGGCTAAAGATGATGGAGTACTCCGTTGAGGGAGAATCTATAACGCCCGAAGAATTCGAGGCGGGAGAATGGGCCTGGGTTTTGAAGGCGCAAGATCGCTTCAAGACAACTGTGTACGGGGACCACACCGAGAGTAGGCCTACCGAGAAACAGGCGGGCAGCGACGGGCGCCAGACGCACGGAGCAGCCCAAGTCAAGCGGGGGAAAGCGCCGGTGTGGAAGAAACGGGGACCGTTTCTTCAGATGCCAGCCAAGGATTTCAAGGTTGTGTGCCGGCCCAAGAATTGGGACTTGAGCATAGTGACGCCGAAGGAGCTCGGATATGCCCTGAGAGCGGCAGCGAAGTTGACGAACGCGACTGCGGTGGAAGAAGACCTGGTGCGGGTCAATGAGAGAAACAACACGATGACGGTGAGCACGCCGTGTATGAATCGTAGTGGGGCATATGCGAATGTCAAGACGCTCAAGCTGGGCGGTCGTGACCTTGCGGTTTCGGCGTACGTGGCGGCGCCGGAGAATTCTGTGCGCGGAGTAATTTACAATGCGTACAACGGATGCCCACTGGCAGAAATTCGCGCAGGATTCTTGAAGAGGAATGAAGACATGGAAATTTTGGATGCCAGACCTTTGGGCAAGTCAAAGGCGATTCAGATCACGTTCGGGGGGAAGCGCTTTCCCCGGCAAGTCATCTATTGGAACTGTCTGTACGCTGTGATCCCATATAGAGAGTTAGTCGAGACCTGCTATAACTGCAGACGAGTGGGACATCGGGCGGACGTTTGCTATCGTCCGAAGACTAATTTGTGTCGCCGCTGCGGGAAAGAACATCCAGCACCACCGGAGGGAGAGTCGCTGACCTGCACGCCGGACTGCGTCGTGTGTCATGGGGCGCACAGCACGGGAAGTCGGAACTGCAAGTTTCGCCTAGCCCGTCAGCAGCCGACGGGTCTGCAGCAGAGCAACGAGGACAAGAGCCAAATGGGCAAGGAGGAGCGGCGTTCGAGGCCCAGGAAGCGGTCATCTAGCGGTGCGAGAGGCGATAGCAAGAGCAGGGACCGGTCAGCTTCCTTCCCGCCACTGCCCGGACCCGAGCCTGGCAAAGGAGGAGGGCAAGGTTCCGGTCATGGAAGAAGCCCAAGTGCCACGAGGAAAAAGGTGAGCTGGCCCAACGCGGGCACCCAAAATGAGACTGCTCGAGAGAAGGAGCTACAAAGGCAGGTGCTGCAGCAAGCCGAAACTATCAAAAAGATGGAAGCTAGGATAGTAGAGATGGAACGCGCGCTTAAAACCGGCAGAGTAGACAGGGTACAGACGCCGTTGGCCCAAGCCCCACAGCAAGCGGCGCAGGCGAACGCTTCTCGCGTGGACGATAACACAGCTATGGAAGTGGAGAAAGTGGAGAATCGGGGGACGGTCAAAAGGCCACCTCCGGCAGATGAGGGAGCTCGTGCAAAGAGAGTAGCAGAAACTTCGGCGGCGGACACGCCGCAGACAGTATTTACAGTCACTTGTCTTAAGAGAGACATGCTTACCCTTGCGGAGAGAGTAGGAAAACTGGAAGAAAGACAGGATAGGCTGGATCGCCGGGTCGACAGGATAGAAGCTAGACTAGGCAACATTGAGGAGCGTCTTGACGCCTTCACCAATGACATGCGGGGTTTCCAGACCCAGGTAATGGACATGTTTAAACAGCTAAATGCTATGCTAGAGGTTAGATTGCCTCCCGTAGTCGGCCAAGAACCGATGTTAGTGAACCTAGGGCTTCACCATGGCCCCTCGCCAGCAAATTGAGGTTTGGCAGTGGAACTGCAGGGGCTTCCGTCGCAAGCGGGGGAACCTGCAGTTGCACATACAAAATCTGGATAGTAAGCCGGACATTATAGCTTTACAGGAGGCTAGCGGCTCGGTGAAATTACCAGGATTTAAGACATTTACACCACCAGAGATTGATCGAGGGGGCGTATTGAGCGTCTTCACGGCCGTGTTAGTCCATCGCAACACCACAGTGATTCAGCATACCATAGATAGCAGCAGGGAGGACTACGTCCTGCTGGAGATTTTGCCCAAAAGAAAGGACGATAAGAGTCTATTTGTTCTTAATGTATACTCATCTCCAAAAGATAAGGGGGTGGGCCTGCCAGACCTTCTGATAAAGACGCAACGGCTAGCGGCTAGGTCTCAACTCATCGTGGTGGGAGATTTCAATGCGCCTCATCCGGAGTGGGGCTACATCCGAGCCAGCCCGAAGGGAAATAAGCTTTGGCAGGTTGCCCAGGACCTGCGATGGACGATCTTAAACAACCCGCTAGATCATACCAGGATAGGCAACAGCGTAAGCATAGACACCTCTCCAGACCTCACATTTGTGAATGGTATCAGGAATGCACAGTGGGTAAACACGGGACAGCCACTGGGAAGTGATCACTATATCCTTTCCACGATATTTAGTGCTGCTAAGCACAAAGACACGGTGAAAGGAACTCGAGTGACGGACTGGGACCGATTTCGGCAATACAGGAATGACATAGTGAACGGGGAAATCGAGGACTTAGGAGCCTGGATTGACACGCTCAAGCAGGCCGTGAAGAGTACCACAGAAGAGGTTCCGGCGGAGGGGGAGGGCTTTACGGCTGACTCTAGATTGTTACACATGTGGGAAGCACATGCGAGTCTCCTTCGGAGGTGGAGGAAACAAAAGGCATAATGGTGTCCTCCGTAGGAAAATGGCCAAGCTAGAACGACAAATCGAAGCCTACACATTGGAGTTGCAGTGTCAACAGTGGGGGCAGATTTGTGACCGGATGAATGAGCAATTCGGATGCAAAAAAACATGGCAGTTGTTGAGGCACCTTTTAGACCCGGCCGCAACCAAATCTGCGCAAAAGGGGCAAATGGCTAGGCTAGTGCATCGGTATCAATGCACGATTGGGGAATTCATACATGAACTCCGAAGTCGTTACATAAACAGAGAGGCGGGCGGTTGCTTGCCGGATTACTCGGGAGAGGAAAACCTTGAATTGGATGCAGACTTTACGGTGGCGGAAGTGGAGTTTGCAATGGGCCAGCTTCGTACCACGTCAGCAGCGGGTCCGGACGGGGTTACTAATAAAATGCTGCGGAACCTGGATTTCAAGTCAGTGGGGGCACTCACGAATTTGATGAATAAATATTGGGCGGCCGGGGAGATTCCGCCAGAGTGGAAACATGCTAGGATTACATTTATTCCTAAACCAGGGAAGAAGCTCTGCATTGAGAATCTGCGTCCCATCTCGCTAACGTCGTGCTTGGCCAAATTGATGGAGCATGTGGTCTTGAACAGGCTTCAGGGTTATGTAGAGGACAATGAGTTGATACCTGAAACAATGATTGGCTTCAGGGCTAATTTATCGACGCAGGACGTCATGTTACAGCTCAAAAAAGACGTGGTTGATCCTGGGTACGGCACGGGCACCAAGGCTATCTTGGGGCTCGACCTCACTAAGGCCTTTGACAATGTTACCCATGAGGCAATATTGAGGAACCTATCAGACATAGGACCGGGGGGTAGAACCTTCCGGTACATCAGATCGTTTCTGGAGGGTAGGACTGCGGAGATTGTAGTCGGAGAAATGAAATCGGATCCCTTCCCATTGGGGGGCAGGGGGACACCGCAAGGGTCGGTATTATCGCCCTTCCTATTTAATCTCGCCTTGATCAAGATACCACCCAGGCTGCAAGGGATATCGGGACTTAAACATACATTTTATGCGGATGACATTACTCTATGGGTAACAAGAGGCAGTGACGCACAGTGGGAAGAAACTCTACAACAGGCGGTGGATATTGTGGAGGAGCTAGCAGGGGAAGCAGGACTCTCGTGCTCTCAGCCCAAGTCCGAGCTTTTTGTTCTGAGGGATAAACCAAGAGGGATACATGCGAGGCACTATACGCCGCCACCACCTTTAGATGTGAAAGTGGGGGGAGTACCGGTCGCTGAGGTCCAAACGATCAGGATCCTGGGTATGTATCTGCAGACTAACAGGAAGAATAGCGAGTCCTTGCAAAGGCTTAAAAATACGGTCAATGCTACCGTGCGGCTAATCAGGAGAATCGCCAATCGTAAGAGAGGTGTTAAGGAAAAAGACTTGTGTAAGCTAGTGCAGGCATTTGTGCTCAGTAGAATAGTGTATGCGACGCCTTATTTGAAGTTGGACGCGGCGGAAAAAGGAAAGGTGGAGGCTATGATTAGGCAGGCGTATAAAGCGGCCCTTGGGTTGCCTCAAAATGCGTCTACCGAAAGGCTGCTGGGATTAGGGGTGCACAACACCCTAGAAGAACTGCGGGAGGCGCACTTGGTGATGCAGCTCGGTAGGCTTTCAAAAACAAAAGCAGGAAGGGACATATTGGAAAGGATCGGCATTAGAGTTTACGTTCCAGCCGGTGACACGAAAATTCAGATGAGGCGGGAAATGCACAAGGGCTTGTACATAAAACCTTTGCCCAAGAACATGCATCCAATGCATCATGAGGACCGCAGGAAGGCAAGAGCCAAAGCTTTACATGCTAAGTACGGGAAGTACAACGGGGCAGTCTATGTAGATGTCGCCGAGTATAAGGACAAGGATGCATTTGCAATTGCGGTGGTGGACGGGCGAGGACGCTTGATCGCCTCTGGATCAGTCAAAACCCGCTCCCCAGAAACTGCTGAGGAAGCGGCGATAGCACTAGCTATGACTAGTAGTAATGCTGACCTGATCTTCAGCGATTCAAAAACAGCCATCCGAAATTTGGCGAGGGGCAGAATATCTGTCACAGCGGCGCGGTTGCTGAATCGGGCCACGGAGCGAGGGATTACGGAGACGGAAATTGTCTGGGTACCTGCACACTCTGGGAACCCTGGGAACGAGACGGCTCACATGAATGCTCGAGGTTTCGTCAGCCGAGTAGGTGAGCTGGACGTCCCGGGAAGGTCCACGAGAGATGGGCTGGTATCCTTTCATGACATTACTAATCATTTCAGACTTGAGCGGAGGATTTACCCACCCCCGGACAAGTAATTGGTGAAGGCGCAGGAATGCGTCTGGCGACGATTGCAGACTAGATGTTTCTTCAACCCATGCGTATTGAGCAAAATCTACCCGGACATTCAGCCGGAGTGCAAATGGTGTCACGAATTGGCAACCTATGACCACATATTATGGAGCTGTAGCATAGCACCGCCACCGGCGGACATTATGCGTGATCCTTCCCTCGAGCAGTGGGAGGCCGTGTTGGCCAGCTCAGACCCGGTCGTCCAGACCAGGGCCGTGGAGTGGGCCACCCAGGTCGCCGTCAGCCATGGGTTGATGGCCATCTGACACGGAATCGTCCACACATGCTCTCTGACGAAAATAAAGTTTTTCCATCCATTGTTACACGCGCACGGTTGTCAGAGCACGGGCGCGGACAGAAATTGAAAGGGTCATCATTGAGGCAAGGATGATAGCCAAAGCTGGAGACAAGTGCGTCAGCACGCCTTCAATTTTACTTACAGACAAGGAGTCCAGTTTTCTAGGCCCACTATAAACACGTCTTTTTTTTTTTTAATCACGTCTGCTTTTAATTCTTGTTCTAGAGAACTTTCAACTTTTTTGACTCAGTTTGACTGTGAACGGTTGACTCAGCTTTTGCGTAGCGTTTTGTATTGTTTTGTTATGCGTTTGGCCCCGACCCTGCTTTTAGCTTCGACTTTTACTTAGTGTTCGGTGACTATATTGTTATTTTCGTTTTCGTTTTGCCTCGTGCTGCATTGGCGGGAAAAGGTCGCTGACTGATCATTTTCCATGCGTGCACCTTACGGTTCGTCGTGGTCCTCTCGCTTTTATCGGTTCTTGGCTGACTTTGCGTTACCTAGATATGTATCACTTTGATATCGTGCACTTCGTTTTCTTTTTTTGTATTAGATAGTTGAACGCGGTTGCTATTTTCTTGGTCACGTGGGTGTTGGTCTGCGTTATATAAGCTGCTCATCTTTCTGAATAAATGTGTTGGTAGTCAGCGCCCTGTCCTGTCCACTTCTGTTCGTCCTTGTTTTTTTCGCGCTGCATTCTTTTACCATGCTCTTATAATTGTTTGTGTACCAGACGGTGTCAAAAGCGGCATTGTGTATGGTGAGAAGTTGCCATTTAATTTTCTTACTTGTTCCCACATTTTTTTTTTGATGTGATCTGACTGTATATGGATGACACATAGCTCTGCCATGACGATTTCTCAGCACTACGACGGACATACCGAGCTTTAGCTCTTGCCTTTTTAAAATTTACTGGGTTATCGTGTGTGGGGTACCGGAAAAAATACCCCGAGCTCTATTTTGTCGTTTTTTTGCATCTTTACAATCTTGTGTCCACCAAACTTTTTGATTTGGCCGTACCATACCTGAAGACATTGGAATAGCCAAGTGGGCGGCAGCTAAGATACAATCAGTGAACTTCTAATTTATTTCATGGATGTCAATATTTTCTAAAACTATTTTTTCTAACCTGGCTTCTGATCTAAAAAAGTTCCCAGTCCGCTAAAGAGAGCATCCAGCGTCGCGGTTTTGTCGGGGTTATTTCAGGTGCAGATGTTAGACTGATTATTACGGGAAGGCGATCACTGCCATATGGGTTGTCTATGACATCCCATTTAAAATCTTTAAAAACAGTCGGCGAACTAAAAGAGAGATCTAAACAGCTCATTATCCCTGAGGCTGGAGAGTAGTAAGTGGTTTTACCGGAGTTCAGCAGGCAAATATTATTCCTCAGAATAAAATCCTTTATAATTTGTCCTCGGGCATCCGTTTTTTCACTCCCCCAGAACGAGGAATGTGCGTTAAAATCATCAACTACCAGATGCGGTTCTGGTAGCTGATCTGAAAGATTTTCTAATTCACATATTCTTACTATGAGATGGGGGTCAAGGTAAATACAACACAATGTTAGTGTTTTGTGTGTGAGCAGAGTAGCTGCAAGAGCTTCAAATTTAGTCTTTAGTTGGAGCTTACGAGCCGGGACATCATTTCTCACTATGATAGCAACGCCACCTGAGAGCCGGCTTGCGTTTTCTCAGTCACGGCGAAATACTTTGTTTCTTGAGTACATTTGTGTTTTTGGGGCCTAAGTTTGTTTCTTGGATACATAAGGCCACGGGTGCGAATGTGGCTAAGATGTGTTTTATATCGCTTAAGTTATTAAATAATCCCCTACAATTCCAGTGTATTAGGAATGTCATTTTGATTTTTTGGGGGATGTATTTAAAAAATTAGGTGCCTATTTCTTTCGGGGCCGGTTATGACGATTTTTTGTTTTTTCTATCAAGAGAGCTCCGCCGCCGATGCAGCGGAGGTGAGATCGGTGCTACGTCCATCACCTCGCTAGAAGTTCTGGCACGCCGCGGAGAGCCCACGGGAGTACTGTTTGCAGACCTCTCCCGACTGGGAGAAGCCTTGCGGGAGGCTGACCCGGAGGCCGCCGGGCCCTTTTTAGAGGTCGGCAGGGCAGCCTTCGCTGCGTCTGCCTGGGGCGCGGATGGCCCTGCCTTCGGCTACTGTGTGTGGCCTGGGCAGATGCCGAAGCCTGGTGTGGTGCCCCGCCTCGTCGCACCACATCGGCGAAAGTTGTTTTTGCCGTGAACAGGAAAGTTCCCTGAGTTTCTTTAATTCTTTTCCGTGCCTCCTGGAATGAAATGTTTTCTTTGGTTCTGATAGTAATAATTTACTTTTCTTTCTTCCAGGATGGGCAAGACCTAGAATATGCGGGGTGGTCCCCTTCACAGTTAGCGCACTTTGGTGCTGCATTGCAGACATCAGATTCGTGCTCATTAGATGCACATTTGGCACAGGTTTGGCGGCCACGAGAACTCTGCGATCCTTGGCCAAACCTTTGGCACTTGAAACAACGGCGAGGATTTGGAATGTATGGTCTGACTGCTATTTTCATGTAACCTACTTCAATGGTATCAGGGAGTTGACTGGAGGCAAAAGTTAGAACTAAGTGCTTTGTTGGAATTTCTTTGTCTTCTTTCCTGATTTTTATGCGCTGTACTGCAGTGACATTCTGGTCCTTGAGACCGTCTAGCATTTCTTCTGTCAGAGTGAGGAAGTCTTTTTCTGAAATCACCCTTTTCACAGTGTTGATGGACCTATGTGCACTGATAGAAACAGGTATTTCTCCAAAAGTTGCTATGTTTGAGAGCTTAGAATGCTGTGCTTTGTCTCTGATCTGAAGGAGTAGATCTCCACTGGCCAGCTTCGTCACCTTATAGCCAGGGCCTAATGATTCCGTGAGAGTCTTTGAAACTATAAAAGGGGAGATTATTCTCACTTGTTTTCCAGGTACTTCACTGTGTACGACGTGATATCTGGGGAAGATTTCATTTTTGCAGAAACTGTGTAGTGACTTCGGTTCACCCTCGTTACGAGGGCGATCATTTTCTAAGAGAAGGTTAGCCATATAGTATGTGTGTTTTTCGGCTACGGTGCCAGCAACCCACAATGGAGCACTTGGGGACGGGACAGGAACTTGCAAGCAAGTCCTGCCCACACCAGCTGTACACCCCAACTATAACCCAATATGACGCAACTCAGGGTAGTTGGTCACACAAGGTTAACCCTCGCCGCCAGGATGTAGGAAAAATAATTAAGAAATGCGAAGAGAGGATACTTGTGAGAAAGAAGATAGGAAAGTGAAAGATTGAGGGGAGGACAGGAAAAGGCGACTGCCGGTTTCCCCCGGTCGGGTCCGGCCGGAGGTGCCGTCTACAGGAAGCTTGGGCCAAAGTGGTGTGTTGCCTCCGCCGAGAGGCCTTAAAGGTCCAAACGCTCGTCATTGGCTCAACCACCAGGATCCCCTTATCTCCGGACACAGCGATGCCACGCGCGGCTATGCCCGGGTGCTCGGGTCCGTGGTGATGCACTGTTCACCATCATCCCCTTGCGGGGATGTCCCTGCGGATACTCGGGAACCCGTGGTGTCGCCACTCACCAACGCCTGCAAGCTGCAGACGCCGCCCTGCGGGGATCACATGTAATGAAATCAACCACAAGTCCACGGGCCTCGGCGACAATTGTGGCTCCTATTAGAATTTTTGCCAGCATTTCAGCCTTGGCATTGCCACTAGTAGCAAAAGTGCCAATAACTTGGGACCAGCGGCCAGTAAACGGCACAAACATTACGACCATCCCATGGTTAGATGGAACATTTTGTCTGTCAGCTGTAAACGGGCCCAAGTCAACGAATCCTTCAATACGATGAGATGATGTCACAGTTAGGTGTTCAGACAATTTGATTTCATCAACCAAAAGGCCGCCACAAAGTTTGAAGCTATGGACGCGTCCAGTTTTTTTCTTCAGTTGGCAAAGTACTCTGTGGCTGAACCCAAAAGTGGTTTTGTAAGCCTGTAAATAGCGCTTTAGTGTACTCTTGCTTGGCAGGCAAATAATGTTGTGATATCGGAGATGTTCACACCACTTGGCACTTTTCATCTTCATTAATATGCGTTCGAGAATCCAAGCTTTACTGTACACATTTCCCTTGCTGCTTTTTTTTTCGCTGCCGAGAAACATTGTCTCACGCATTCTTGCTGTTTAGGATCCAGGGCTGAGATCTCTGCCTCGAGCACTTCCATAGGCTTACAAGCATTTTTCTATTGCATCTTGCAGAGCTCATATTACAGGTCACTCATTCATGATGATAGCCTCCGGTTCTTTTGTCGCACTTAACGCAGCTTCTGCGTTGTACTTTCCACAGTCTTTCTAACTGACCAATTTACCCTTGAACACCGCGTCAGTAAGGCCTTTCTGAGGTAGCGGCAGGATACGCATGCCTGTCCTGCGAAGTAGAACAAAACAGAGGAAAAATAAATGACCACAACGTCGGCCTTGTTATATAATCGTGCATGCATTACAGTGTGAAGTTGGAAGCAAAATTTAAATGATTAATTTGAACGAAATCTGCATACCTTCAGATGGCTCCTTTCCGGCGCATCGTTTACTGAAGTATGTGCCGTCGTGTAGGATCGACTGCGCTTGAAGCCCTTTGGTAAGGCTGTTTTTCGGCATGCTGCTAACGGGCAGTGCTCCTTTACATAGGCGGTATAGGTCGACACTTCGAAGCAGTCTGTTTCCTTCCTCACGGCTGCAATGCATCCCGTTTCTACTAAGTGGCCGCAAAGGTGTGCACTATATGCGGCGCCGGGCCCATCATCGCGTGAAAGCATCACCATCCTCTCTGACTCCACGCATTGATTTTCGCCCATTCTTAGCTTGCAGTACACAGTCCCACTGTAATAAGGTATGCGATGGCAGTTCCAGTATCCTGAAGGAACATCCAGCCTAGAAAAATCGTCCGGCACAGATGCTTCCTCAACATCACAAGGGTCTTGGTCGTTCGCCAACACGCTACTCTCAGTGTCAATGTCCGGACCCCTCAATTCTTTGTTAACGTCGGAATCATTACTTTGTGGTCTTTTCGCTTCATTAGGATATGTACTTGTGCTTTTCCTCTTCCTAGGTGGTCTCTGTAGCGGTGTTTTCTTTGACAGATAGCTCGGCGCGTTCGGCAGCAAATTTGGCACCACATCTGGTAAAAGTTCAGGCTTTCCACGCGGGATGCGGACTTCTTTGCCGTCAATGATGTGTATAAAGTCCCTCACAATGCATGATGGCTCGAAATGTAGCTCACACACAGAGCAGGTTTCGTCCAAAACCTTATCTTTTCGATGAAGGTTGCGTTCCCACTGCTTGCGTCGGTTCTCATCCTTTCGCACAGCGAAGAGCGACGGCTGATCGCCTTTCGTCCACTGGTATCCCGTTTTGCAATCGGGAGAAAAACAATGCCGTTGACGCCGACGATTCGGCATGACCGTAGTCTTAATGCCGCGAACTCACAAAGAGGAAAAATGCACCGCACAAAAAGCAACAAAGAGCTGCAGGCAGCTTGGCGGGACTGCTAGCCGCGCGCGCGGGGGCGCCGAGCCTTCAGCCACGCTACAACAGCGCCACCGCTTACACCCGGGACCTGTCGACACTGGCCGCCTCACCGCATCGCATGGAGCGCGTCGGCTCCTGAACCCACTACCCACATTCTAGAGCCCTATAGCATCGGTAAACGAAGCTCCTCTATTGCGCCGCCACTGGTTCGAATCCCACTCGGGGTGAGTGTACGGTAGTTGTTTACTGCGTTACCAGTATGGCCTCCTTTTCCAAAAAAATTATCGTGTTGTGCGTCCATGCGTGCGCGTACGTGTGTGTGTGTGTGTGTGTGCAAGGGCATGTGCATGGCATGCAAGTACGAGCGCGTGTTTGTGAGAGTGCAGCCTGCACCCTTGATGTACACTCCGGGCCTGCACTAGTAAAAATGCCTCTTAACGCATCTCCCCCCTCCCCAGCCTGCAGCCGATCTAGCCGAGGTGGATTACTGTGAATACTCCACAAGTGCCGTCGCCCAAGAGTTCTACGAAAGAACGCCAACAAGCACAAGCCTCTTGCCGCAGACACCAACAATCCGAAGTGCGACAGCGAGAGGCAGATGAAACCCGCCCGTGAGAGAATTCAACATCCAGCATTCGGAGAACAGCTTGACGAAGCCGATTGCTATCGATTGGGATTTCGTTTTGTGGTAAGCAGAACAAATCCAGCACATCAGCATAACACAAAATCATTTAATCGTAGTTGGAGTCCAGTGTGCATGTATCTATATCTGCCAATAATACTTTATGCCAGCAGGCATACTGTCGCAATAAAAATATTTGATCGCCATTAAATTTCATTGGAGTACCATCTTTCTGGGCTTAATACTCATATCGCTTGCAGAGAGCGCATGCATTTCCGCATTGCCCCCTTGTGTATTCGTGTATTCCCTATTTATTCATTTTTTCTTAAGTATCTCTACCGCTGCTACAAGCCCGTCTTTCCTTGCTTATTTCTATCGCGTGCAACATAGACTGTTCTCTGAAAAATATACCGCACCGATTTATACTGACTTTATTTAGCATTAATAATAGTAGCAATGTCTAGGGTTTAACGTGTCGAAGCGACGCGGGGGCCATTAGGGAAGCTCTAGTAGAGGACTCCACATTAACGCAGATCAGCAGGGGTTCATCAATGTGCGCTGACATCGCACAGCACACGGGCGTTTTTGCATTTCGCCGCCATTGAAATGCAGCCCCCGTGGCCAGTATTGAACCCGGGACCTTGGGATCAGCAGCCGAGCGCCATAGCCACTGAGCCATCATGAGTGGTCTTATTGAGTATCTGCTGTGTGAGACAATTAATGCCTCCGAAAGTAAACGTTGCACAACGAGTTTTGCTCGTTGCGCTTGTTTCAAATATTTATGGTGCATGACAAAAAAAAAAGGAAAGCCATTCCCACTCGGCGCTGAGTTAGACCAGTGCCAAAAATTCGATTAAAACTCTACGCGAATGTGTGAAAGGTGGAGGCCAAATACTCATGATTTTGCATCAATCCGGGGTATAATGCTTTTGAATTGATGAAATCAGATTAGAGAAGCTCCAATTAGGTTTCTTTCTAGACACAACGCTTTCTGTAGTTTTGTTGTCGCATAGACTGGATGCAATTTTGCACTGCCCAGCGCAGAGAGCTTCCGATGGGTAAATTTTAGCATCTTATATTGTCTGAAAAAGAAAAATAAGGAAAAGTGTGCTGAGTTTCGAAAAAAGTGGGGCTGAACCGAGTCCCGAACCGGTTCGAAACGGCTGCTTTTAATCGTTCCTGTTCGGACTCAGTTCCAAGACGGCGAAATAATATGGGTTCGGTTCTTGTTCCGGGCAAAAATACGTGTTCGGTTCCGGTTTCGGATTCAGGTTCGGCTCCGGTGTGACCAGATGAGGTGAGGACTTGGGCAGCGGCTCTTATAGCGACCTTTGCCTCCACAGCTGAAGCAGAGGGGTCATGTCTCCGCGTCGAGTTCGTCGTGGCAAGTGACGCGCACCGGCTGCAGCTTGGTTTGAGCGTGTGGGGTGTCGTTTCTGCTGAAGGACGAATCCCAATATAAAAACGTCGAAACTGTTTATTCGTTTAGCGATGGCAGCGGACGAGAATACTGACACTACGCTCGTCTCGGTAGCGGATGGAAGCTGCTCTTCCCAGCCGGGCAGCCTGCTTTTGTAGCCACCGTCGGTGACGCATGCCTCGGGTGACGCAGCGGTGGCGCTGTGTTTTATCGGTAAGGGAGTGCAGCGTGTGGCCGTGTTACGCTGGGCCGGATGATAACATGGCGGAGGCTCCGCGGAAATATGCGCAATGTGGCGCCACATCACCCCCCCCTCACTGGAGTGGAGAGCCCTCAGGGCTTGTAAAACTCTGTGCAGCGTACCCGACATCCATAGCCTGTAGTGACAGAAGCAGGCTGCGATGTCGGGGGTCGTGGATGGACCCCTGTGGGTGGACTAGTATTTCCTGGTTCGGCAGAATCGATGTAGGCTGGCTTCAGATGGTCGATAGACATGCGGACGTCGTTCCTGTTAACGCGCAGGGTGACAGTTTTGTCGTCGAGACGGAGAAATGGGTCGGGTCCGCTGTAAGGTGGCTGGGAAGGCATGCGGACGGTGTCGTCGCGAAGAGAAGTGTGCGTGCACGTTGCCAGATCCTTGAAGACGAAAGGGGCAGTCTTACAGTGGTGAGCTGTAGGTGAAGGGCGGAGGGCAGCGATGGTGCGTCGGAGCCGGCAACGAAATCGGTGGGGTCTGACGTCGCGGTGTTGGATGGCGGTGCAGGAAGATATTCGCCTCGGAGACGGAGTGATTACCCGTAGACGAGCTCTGCGGGTGTAGCATGAATGTCTGGCTTGAAGGTGGCGAGAAGATCCAGGTCTACGGCCGGAATGGCTTCGAGCCAGGTTGAGTCCGGATGGCACATAATGGCTGCTTTGAACTGTCGGTGGAAACGCTCGATCATCAAGTTGGCGCAGGGCTGGTAGTTGGTAGTCCTCAAGCGCTCGAACCCGATGGTCAGCCCCAGGAACCTCAAAAGGTGCGATTCGAACTGTCGTCCTTGTTCGGTGGTGACGCGGTGAGGGGTCCCGAAGCGAGCCATCCAGCCGGCGAAGAAGGCCGAGCGACGTCTTCCGCGGTGATTCCCTCGAGGGGTCATCCCTCAGGCCATCAAGCATACCGATCGATGGCGGTGAGGCAGTAGCAACAGGGTCCAGGTGGGGAAAAGGGCCCTATGATATCAAGGTGGACGTGTAGAAACCGACCAGAGGGCTGGGGGAATGCTCCGAGCGGTGAAGTGACATGCCTCGGGACTTCAGCGCGCTGGAATTGAATGCAGGACTATGCTCAGGTGCGGCAATCGCGCTGCATGGAAGGCCAGACATAGCGGTCGGCCATGAGGCGTGTAGAGGCGCGTATGCGGCGTAGCTGATATTATACATCTGGTTGAAGAGGCCACGGCGATGGGAAAGGGGCACGTAAGGCCTGATTCGTGCTGTTGGCATGTCGCAGTAGATAGTGGTTGTCGATCCAGGTATGGGGATTTGTTGCAGCTGTAGTAAGGACCCGCACTTAAGAAGTTCTTGCAGTTCGACGTCAGTAGTTTGAGCCTCGGAGAGGACGTCAACTGTTATCTGTGAAGAGCTGATAGTTGCCACACATGAAAGCGTGTCGGCGACCACGTTGTCCTTCGCGCTGACATGGTGCATGTCGGTGGTAAACTGGGCAATGGACGAGAGCTGGTTCTACTGGACCGGCGGGAGTTCGTCGTGGCGTTGGGAGAAGGTGTAGGTCAGAGGTTTATGGTCGGTGTAGGTATTGCAGTGCTGTGCTTCTAGAATCTGGTGAAAGTGTTGAACTGCTTTGTGTATCGCCAGAAGTTCTCTGAACTAAGCTGGCGAACTCGACGGGTCGGGAGTCGAGACATTTTGGACGGGACTGGCCGCAGAAGGGGTCGTTTTCCGAGCTGAGAGTTTCTTGGAGAAGAAAGCCAAGGGATGCCAGGTATTGTCTACGCGTTGCATAAGGGCGGCGCCGACGGCGAAGTCAGAGGCGTCCGTGAATAGCCCCAAAGGAGCGTTTGGCGTGAGATGGGAGAGAAGTGTGGTGGTGCAGAGAGCAGCTTTGCATTCTTCGAAAAGTTGCGTTAAAGCCGGTGTCCATATGACGGGCTGGTTTCCTTGTTAACCAGCCAAGGCATCATGGAGGGGAGCCTGGTAGTCGGCTGCGTGTGGCAAGAAACGCTGTAAAAGTTCAGCATACTGAGGAAACGGCGAAGGTCTTTAATGGTAGTGGGATGAGGGTAATTTTGCAGGTCTCAGATGCATTGAGGCAAAGGTCGAGTTCCCTCTGATGAAACTTCATGGCCGAGGAATTTGACGACTCAAGCGCCGAGCGTGCTCTTTGGAACATTCACGAGTAGGCCGTGGTCATCGAGGCGTTTGAAAAGTAGACGAAGGTGCGTGTTCGTCGGCGTTACGGGCAAATATCAATATGTCGTCAAGATAGACGAAGCATAAGTCGAGGCCGCGGGCGACTTCGTCGACGAAGCGTTGAGAGGTTTGTCCAGCGTGCCTCAGGCCAAAAATTATAGAGAAACTCGAACAAGCCGAAATGGTTAATGATTGCAGTTTTCGGGCCGTCGTCCGGATTGACGGGTATCTGCGTGCAGGCCTTCACAAAGTCTAGCACGGAGAAAACGTGGCAGCCATCAATGCGATAGACGAAGTCCTGTATGTGATGAACGGGATACCTGTCCGGAATGATGTGGGCTTTGAGGGCACGGTAGTGTCCCCACACGGTCGCCAGCCTTCGGTCTTCTTCGGGACAAGGTGAAGTGGCGATGCTCACGGGCCGTGGGAGCGGCGGGCGATTCCCTCACGGAACATGGCTTCGAACTCTGCTTTGGCTATGCGCATGCGGTCCAGAGCACGGCGACGGGCGTGGCAGAAAACCAAAGGGCCTGGGGTGGTTCGGATTTATGGCACAGTGGTGTGCTGCACATCACGTGGCAACCCGCTAGGGCGCGTAAAACCGAGAAATTCGGCGAGGATGGCGTGGTACGGTGAATGATTTACAACACAAGGTATTTTGATGCTTGGCTGTTGGGTAGTCGTACGCTGTCCTGGCGAAGAATGTCGCGTTGTCGCGCGGATGAGACGGCCGTGGCGGCAATACGGCAATCGAGAAACTATGACGAAATGCCAATGACGGCCACGGCGTAGGTTTTTAAACTGGACGTGCAGGCGAAGCGAGCCCTAAGTCTTGAGTGTGGACCGGTTTGCCGCGCTGAGCTCGAATGACGTAGGAGGACGGATACCTTGAAGGTGGACTCGTGGGCAGCAGATGTCGGAACCGCTGTCGACAAGGAACCACTGCTTTGTAATTTGGTCGGTGACGAAGATGCGACGGCATCCAGGTTGGCAGCTCGCAGCCATGTCTACGAGCTGCCGTTGGCGTTTCTCTTATGTCCAGCGGAGCACGGTGGTGGACATTGCCGGGCTCTGTCTCCAAAGCGTTGATGGTAGTAGCTCCGGTCGTCGTCACCAGGCTGCTGCGACGGGGTGGTGTTACGGTTACAGCTTCGCGGGTGGCGTATCGGCAAGTGTTGAACCAGGCCTTGTTGTATGGAGCTGAGCTGTCGATTGATATCGTCGATACGGCGCGCAAGCTCTATGGTGTTGAGCGGTGCGGCGACAGCCTGGACGGTGGGCGACAACTGCGGCAAAACACCTCGATGACGCGACCAGCGATCCCGGCAATTCGGTCGAGAGGTAGCGTAAGCTGAGCCTGCAGAATTGCCTGGACGTGCGGTGCAAGTCGTTGAAGCCAAAGTGCTCGCAGTAAGAAATCCTGGACTTCCATGTTGCCCACGAGAGCACTCATTTGGCGGAAGAGCTGTGAAGGCTTGCGCTCGGCAAGTTCTGCGGACTGTAGTTGTCGCGCCTTCTGGTCTTCCGAGAGTGACAGGCGGCCGATGAGTTCAGTCTTGAGGTGATCGTAAAGGCTGGGCGTTGGTGTATTGGCAAGGAGATCCCGGACCTTGTTGGCGTAGCGGGCATTGAGGTGGGCGACGACGTAATCGTCGCGGGGCCGGTCTTGTGTGATGTGCGTGAGGAAGAACTGGGCCTTGACTTGGGCGAACAATACCTTGGGCGACTCGGCCCAAACCGGCGGAAGCTTGAGAGCGACACGCTGGACGTCATGCGGGGCAGCGTGCAGGATGCCGTCTGCCAGGGTTCTGAAGCCCTCGACGGAGACGGCAGGACGCTGCTGCACGGAAGCATTGTGTTGGCCATGCCGTTCTTGAAGGTGTTGCTCTTGCTCGTCCATGGCGATGCATTGTTGTCTGCTCAAGGACGAATCCCAACATAAAAACGTAACAACAGTTTATTCGATTAGCGATGGTAGCGAACGCGACTACCGACGCAACGCTCGTCTGAGTAGCGGAAGGAAAAAAAGCTGCCCTTCCCAGCCGGGCAGCCTGTTCTTGTAGCCGCTGTCGGTGACGCATGCCTCGGGTGACGCAGCGGTGGCGCTGTGTTTTATCGGTAACGCAGTCCAGCGTGTGGCTGTGTTACGCTGGGCCGGATAATAACAAGGCGGAGGCTGCGCGGAAATATGCGCAGAGTGTGTTTCCCCAAGCGGGAGCGTGCATGTTGAGCTGGTTAAACATGAAAGGTGGGCTAGTTGCAGCTGCGACACTGGCTGTGTCAAGTTAGGGAGCGCGAATTAAACAGCGGACAGAGACAGAGAAACAGATGGGACACACGCTAGCGTGTACCGTCGGCTTCTCTGTCTCTCTACGCTGCTTTATTCGCGCTAGCTGACATGGTGCAGGCAGTGTTGAGCTGGTGTGCCAGTGCTTTGGTGCACCATGGCGCAGGTCGACCGGGTAGAGACCGAAACTGATTGCGCTCAGCCACAGTCAATCAGTCCAGTAGTGCGGGAAACAATCAAAATCAAAGATTGCACGCAGTCATTCCCTCTAGGGGAGGACGTATACTTTTGGTGAACTTCGAAAGGACATGTCAAAAATCTAATCTTGAGAAAGGTCTGTGGCCGCAGCATCTGCTAAACCTGTTGCAGTGTAAAGGTAGCTGACGCAATTAGTCGTATGAGCTTGCGAGAAACGAAAGACTGTGAGGTCATGAACGCAAGTCTTCTAAAGAAGAATCTCTTATCTTCCAGGGCTTCGGACTTCAGACATCTTTATACTTCCGAGGCGAAGTCTAAATAAGAATCCGACCTTGAGTTCGGATACAACTTGAAAGCGAACCTTGTAGAATGGTTAAAGACTACAGGCGTTGACGCAGACGCTGAGAACATCGTGCAGTGCATGTGTCTGGTGCACTTTTACGACACAATCCCGGATTGAATGCGCTTGTGGATCCCCGAAAGGGCCGAGGTAAACACTGTTTAGAAGGCTGCTGAATTGGAGGAAGAGTATGAGTCATGCCGCTCGTTTCAAGAAACTCGTGGTGCAAGCAGCCATAAAGAGGGAGACCGGTACCTGGCTGTGCCTGAAAGGAGAAAAAAAAAACTGGCGCGAAGCCGCTTTTTTTAAGAACGCCGGAGCGGTGAAAGAGGAGGACCGCTCAAAAGCGGCAGCGAAGCAGCCAGAAAATTTCCCGAGCGATGCAAAGAACACGGAAGGAAAAAAAAAAGAATAAGGCACTAGGACAGAGTGTGTACTTGAAATGTCAGCAACCTGGGCACTTTGCATAAAGTTGCCGAAATCAGCGTATTGTGTTCTCCTATGTAAAAGACGTGGAAACTTTGTTATACTGAAACCGTTCATGAGACAATTCACTGTGAATGGGAAGAAGTGCAGGGCATTAAGGGATGTAGTTCAACTACTGTATGTGGCTGCGGAATATTTCACAGTTGAATTCGCGTGGATTACACAAGTGGGACAGGATGATACGGTCTGCCTACACTTTAGTTCTAGTGTGCATTGAGGGCCCGTCTGGTTACCTTGTTACGGAGGCGGCTGTTTCAGAGGGTCTGCCAAATGAGTACCCTTACTTGTTTTCAAACAAGAATCAGAAGTTGCTGAGAGAAAGAGAAACCACATTTGGGAAGGGAGACTTCTGTGCGCTAACCCGCTTTAGAGGCAGAGCACTGGCAAGTCAGTCAAAGTACGACTTGACAGACGTAGATGAAACACTGGGACATGGCACGGGGAAGCAAACGGCCGCGATGAACACCTTGGAGATGTCGGTGACACGGCGGTTAAGTGACAACAAAGAAAAGGAAACAAAGGAAGAATCGTCAGAAGCTACACTGCAAAAAATTTCTGTAACTTTTTGGCTGAATCGACCTTAAGTAGGATACGCATCTGCCGTTAGGGGAAAACGAACGATTCGTCAGTATTCGGTCCGTATTTTCTCCTTCCACAGTCTAGCAACGTTGATGCGAGCAGTAAAAAGAGTGTAGAAGGACCTGCGACCACCCGACATCGAAGGAGACGCTCCTATCTTCCTTCCATTTATCCGTGTGCGCTTTAGCATTTGGCGACTTGACTTGGCTATAGCCATGAAGGAAGGAAAAATTTGTCTATAGTGTACTTGGCGTCACCAGTATGGATCGCGTTGTTTAGCGTGCACGTTTCTTCGTTCCCCGCATCAAAGCAACGCAGTCTTTGCACTAACCTGAAACGACCTTCCCTCCTCAACGAGCAGCCCGGCGTGAGCCCGCTCTTTTTTGGAGCATTCTGTTCTTCGCGACAAGGTAAGGGTCAATTTGCTAGTGTTATCAAATGTGGTGTGCGGTGTTGCATCGCCTTCATAGCGCCGGGTCCCGCTTTGAGAGTGTTACATTCGGGCGCCCGCCTGTCTGTGTTGGTAGCGTCGTCAGCGAAGCTCACCTGCTGGAAGCCAGCACTAAGCTTCTTCTGTATGGTTCCGAGCCACGCGATAAGAATCGCTCCCACGTTCGAGACCCGAGTACCGAGAGCGTCGCCCAGGTGGGTTCCGGGAACCAAGCAAGGGGAGCGAGGGCCCACGGAACGCCGCCGCAGCGAGCGTCTAGCACCTGACAGCACCGAGTGCTGCTACACTGGACAGACTCTTGGCGAAGTGGAGAGGCCGCCGCAGGGATCGAGCGGCAGCTAGTCCCCTGTGGCCGTGACTAAGCTGAGGGGACCAATGTGGCCTCATTCCCAGATTACGGCAGCGAGCTGGCGGTCGTCGTCCGCTAATCTTCGCAGGCATGGCAAATGACGAAGCGTCTCCCTTTGGCTACTAGACCCGACGCTGCGTTCTGGTCCGAGCGTCGACTGACATCTAAAGGACAGGTGTCGGCGGTGCGTGGAATCTTTCGGCTGGCTACGAGATCATCCCCCTCCGCTGTCGACGTGGACACAAGGGCATCCTCCTCTCTCGATGGCTCGACACGTGACGAGGGCGTGTCCCTATGTACTAGTACGTTGGTACGTGTTTGTGCGTGATAATACAAGATAGGCCACTCCCACCCTGGCGGAAACGTCCTCAACCTGGGGAATCTGGGGAACAAGAACTGTATGAAACTGTACAGCGAGTGCAGTGAAAATAGTGCTCCTCTTGTGTGCTCCTCTTGGGTGCTTCTTTTGGGTGCTCCTCTTCTGTGCTCCTATGTAATGCTCAGTCGTGTTCCCTTTTGGGTGCTCCTTTGTGTGCTCCATTTAGGGATCATGCTTCCTTTTAAGGCTCCTTAAGCCTACTTTTAAGATCTTCTCTTCGGAGAGAAGTTCCGTTTGACCTCTACCTATAAAAATAATGCAAATAAACCCCTCCAGTAATCTTCCTCCCATCATCCAACTCCTTTAACTCGTCGGCAGTCCTGTCCTGGTGGTGGTGGCGGTGTTCAGAGCAAGCGTCGTCCCGTGACCGTGGTTCCGTCAGGAGCGACCCCGAAGAACGACTCCGAACCCCCATCCAACAAGAGCCATAAACGTGTTCGCTTCGCGACCTGTTGCGCCAACCTTGCTGTTTGTTCATAGAATAAATGCATATCGAATCCATAAGAAGGCCGTCCATGACAGCGTGCGGCGCATATCGCCCCAGCGCGCGTCTCGTGTTACCCGCCGCTTTCTGTGGACGTCGCTCCTTCGCGGATCTTAAGAGAAAGCCGTGGTTGCCGTGTCGGCTGGTCGTCGCGTCTTTGCGATCCACGCGAGACAGTTCAGGCAGCGGTGATCAGCACAGTCGATGGCCACAGTGAGAGTATATAGTGTTGGGAGGTTAAAAAGAAATAAAATTAATGGTGCCCATCTCGCATCGGATGTAAACAGGCCTAACACCAGATATAGGCACATAGCTCGGCCGTCTTCTCGTCACGGGATTGCAACCTGGTGAGAAATCGCGGCGCCATTCAGAAGTGACCACGAACGCGAATGGAGGGAACAAAAGCCAGACTCCTCATAGACACCGCACGGCCGTACATGGCACGTTCGCGGTGAATTCGAGACGGCTCCTGCACTAGACGAACTCGGGGGAAGAGGCTGGAGCCGACGAGGAGAGTAAGATGACGAAGACAGCTTACAAGCGTCGAGTCAGGTCAGAAGAGAATTGTAGACCGCCCTGTAAAGACCTTTCATGCACTCAGTACTGTAATACAGTCCTGTTTTTTGTTGTTTTCCCCTAAAAAGTGTCTCTCAACTGTTCAAGAACCAGTTCATAGTTAAGAGATCCCTCAACATGCAACTACGCCGGTGTGCTTTGCGATGTCAGCGCACGGAGCTCTTCACTACAGTATCCTTCATAGCTATCTTTTGGACTTTTCAGCTTTATGAAAATTCAGCATACTTTTTTCGATGTTTATTCCAGAACACAAGTATATTTCTTTGCTGATTATTATTTTTCGATTAATGAAAACTGAGTATCTTTGTTGATTTAATGCGGCAGTCCATTGTGGTCAGAAGTCACTTAGTCTGTCTCGGCATTTTGGTCAGCGTATACAGTTTATTCACCAGTATTTGAGGTGACAATGTTAATACTTGGAACGGTGCTTATAGCAGGAATTGCTGTTGTCGTTAAAAATGTAACACAGTTTAAATGAGAGCCATGAGACGAAAAGAGAAGTGGAAGCATACTTCTAAGAGCTAGTTTGACACGTTGTCATTGAGTTGTCGCACTGGTTTGAACGATTATGGTCTGCGCGTTGATGGCAGCAGTGGAACTGCTGCTTAGCCAGAACATGAAAGTTTTTCGTGACGGCCATGCCCGGTTTTGTGTCACTGTCCTACATGCAGTAGAAAAAATTACTTAACTGACTAAGAGCTTTGAGGTGGTGAAAATGAACAAATATTGCTCAGCTAGCAGGTGGCGAGGAGGTGGGGCTTCCCCGGCCCATAGAGGCATGTAAGTAAGCGGAGCAATACATCAAATCCCATACCTAGGGTGCTTATGTACATTACCGAGGTCGCATTACGCCCCTGGCTTCCCTATTATAAAATTTGACGAAATGTAACTTACTCAACAGCCAACTGTAGTTGGATACAACTTGGAGGGCCTCAGCAAGGCACTCTCACTAAAGTTGCGGTATGTTAAAGGATGCTGCTTCACAGCTATCCTCCAGCTATAATTTTTTTAATGCGTTTTGTGGAAGCTGAGTTATATGTAGTCAAAATTTGGACTTCAGCGTCATCGTGCCTTTCCCTTAAGAAAAAAAATTATGAGCTCTGGAATTATGGTATCTCGCTTTTTTGAGAGTCAGACATTGAGAAGCTAATTTTGCTCACTGTTGTGGTTGTCTGCCAGAATAATACAAGGCACTGCAGACTGTGGCCCAGTGTTACCAAATGCACCCTGCTATAGCGGTACCCTGCATGCCAATACTGACCTTTTTCGGTTCTAACCGAAAAGTCCAACATCACTCATAGCTCATGTGTCAGTTCAGAACGTAAAATCCCACATACCACCACTTCATGAGCGGTAACAATCTAACGGCGAACCAGTCCCCACAGTATGTACACTTTAATGTGAATAACGCTGATCGGAAAACAGAGTTGAATGCCTTTGTGCGTTACAAGTCGTCATGAGCACGGACATGATGGCCATGGCTACCTATTTAATATGGCTGATGCTGAAAGATATGCGACAGCAGAAAAAAAACTCAGATCCCACAGAGCCTGCAGAAATTTTGGCCTGCCCCCCCCCCCCCCCCCCCCCCCCCCCCCCTGCAATCGCTTTTTTCAGTTGTCTGGGCAAAGTGCAGTTCAAAGAAAGCAATAAATTTATTGCTTTGGAAGTCAATGTGCTGTGTGCACTGCACTATGGGAAATGAGTGCTCGCCCGAATCTTCTAATTTTCTGTGATTCCCAAGCCTGTGTTTAGAACCCCTGGGGACTGCAGCTTCGACTGTGATCCCGAGTTCCATTCTAAGGGTATGATTGGACAACCAGTTGCTACCAGAAGCTTCCATCAGTGCTTGTGTACAAAGCTATCAAGGACATTTCTTGCGGTGATTCTGGCTCTTGTGGAACACACCAGCAATCCTAGTGAAAGTCAAACTGCTTCGTGTGAGTGCAGCCATAATATTTCATGATGCATATTCTTTCTGTGTAGATGTGTTTAGTGCTCATCAATAGTCAAATATGCCCTCTTGTAATGTTTGTAGTCAAAGTTTTCAGTCATTGTCGCGCTACTTTGACCATTTCAAGTTTCATAGTAGCATAGTGACTGGTGCACCTTGCCCTGTCGGCTCATGTGGTGCTGTCTTTAGTAACTATGGAAGCTTTAGGAGCCATCTCTCGAGGCATCATAAGGGACCACGCCTTGACTCTTATAGTGCCCTTTTCCAGTGTCCTGTCTCATCATGCGTGACTTTAGAACCTAACCGTTCTCAATTTCAGTGTCATGTAGCCAGCCACTTGAGCAACTCAGCTGAAGCAGTTGTGTGCCCCTTTACTGGGTGCGTTAGTGTGTTGAGAACAGCTGGTTCATTAAGAACACAAGTCTCAAGGTACCACCAAAAGGGCAGAGACCTTTCAGAAAGCACTGAATTCCTCTGCTGCTCACTTGGAAATGGAGCCAGAGAGCATTGCAGAAGCTGACCCCAGTCGACAGTCATCAGCCACTTATACAAATAGTGTATGTAGCATGGGGGCCAGTGCTAGCAACCCCTCAAGTGGCAACCTCTTCACTACCAACCTTGCCCAGTTTCTGCTTAAGCTCGAAACGCAACATCATTTACCAGCAAGCACAGTACAAACCATAGTTAAAGAGATTGATACATTGCACAGCTTGAGCAATCAGATTTAACTGGAGGGCCTGGTTGACGTTCCAGAAGACGTACTCTCGAAAATTGAATCAGTGTTTGCAAAATACGCGCTTCATAGTGGGATGTCTACAACTGTGAGGTCATCACACTGCCGCCACAACTTCTATAAAAAAAACTTCAACTTTATAGAACCCGTGGAAGTGTCTGTAGGCCTTAACAGACAGAATAATGAGTCTATATATCACTATGTGCTAGTTGAAAGCCTCATAAAATTCAATCGTTATATTAATGATTTAATAAGCATTAGTGATCAAGCATATTTTGTTATCTATGCAGACGACACTAGCATTTTCTTTCAGTCCAAGGAGATTAAGGTACTCGCAAGTTTAGCCAATACCACCCTCGATAGGTTGTCTCAATGGAGCACAGTAAATTCCTTAAAAATAAACGCAGCGAAAACCAAATGTATTTTATTTGCGCCGGTGCAAAAGCAAATAAATCGTAGCTTGGATATCTATTTTGGCAATTCTAAAATAGAGCTCGCGAAACAGGTTAAAACACTAGGAGTCATTTTTAGCGAAAATTTAACTTGGGACGCTCATGTTGGCCTTGTAGCTAAAAAGTTGGCGAGGGCATGCGGAATGATTTGTAGATTGCGACAGGTGATTCCACCGAAACTCAAGCTTCTTGTATATAATGCCTTATTTCTCCCGCATATAAACTACTGTAACCTTGTTTGGGGGACAACATCTGCTACACACATCCACAAATTACTTTTAATACAGAAAAAAGCTATCCGCCATATTGCAAATGCCCCATACGATTCCCATACGCGGGATTTATTTCAATCATTTAATGTCTTGACTGTCACGCATGCATACATATTTAACCTGTTCTTAAAATACAAGAGCAGCTTAAAACACACAAATGAGCATTTTCTTCGAATGAGCCGCCTTAAAAAATCCTTGCAGCTGCCATACAGTGTAAGGCAAAGAGATACATGGGATTTGCCATTTTCCCGAACCAATAACAGTTTTAACAGGTTGCAATATCGTGTACCATTCCTGCTAAATAGCCTTGAAAAGCTACATATAGACCCGAGCACCATGACTAGAAAACAATGGAAAAAATTTTTAATGACGAACGACGGTATCCAAATTTAAGAAAAAAGTACAGAAGAAAAATGTTGTAATGGAAACGTTTTCTCTTATTTTGGAGCATGCTTGTTTTTGTATTAGGTTCGTACGATTCTTTTATTTGTCTGTACGTCCTGAGTGTAAATGGTCTAACTTAGACCAGAAACTCGTTTTTTTTTCCTTTCCCTTTTGCTGCATATGTATCCAAATATGTTGGCCTGCACGTGGGATGCTGTTGTACGCGAATACATTTATATTGCTTTTATCTGTGAGATGCAACATATATATATATATATATATATATATATATATATATATATATATATATATATATATATATATATATATATATATATATATATATATATATATATATGTAAAAACTTGCATTTAACGTGACTGAAAAACCTTCACGCTGCCAATCAAACAGGGGCAAGGGCCTTGTCAAGCTGCTTGTAGCAGCTTTTTTGCTCTTGTCCCAGCATTCCTTTGTTACACGCGGAAGAATGCTGAATAAAGATTTGATTTGATTTGATTTGATTTGATGTGCGGTAAGCGGTGAGGAGAATAGGACTTCAGAAGAATGGTTTGGATATTACCTTTCATGTGAGCCTTTCAAGAACAGGGAAGATAAATTGATACGAATTTTGTTATACCAAGATGAATTTGAAATTGCAAACCCGCTAGGTTCTGCGAAGAGAGATTTTAAGCTGCTGGGTGCGTACCTGACACTTGGAAATGTGCCTTTGTATTGTAGGTCTAGTGTTGAAGCCATGCAGATGGTTATGCTTTGCCGCCAGAAGGATATAAAAGAATTTGGGTTGGCAAAGGTGCTGTAGCCATTGATAGAGGACATGGTCAGTCTTGAGAGGTCAGGAGTGTTGATCAGTGGAGCCCATCATGATGCGTGCGGTTAGACTTTATAATGGGAGACAACCTTGGCAGTCATGGCATTGGTGGCTTTGCACAGAATTTTAGCACAAGCGCTTACTTTTATCGGTTTTGCCTTGTTACTCGGTCTGATTTTGAGCAGGACCCTCTTGCGACTGGGGAGAAGCGAACGCCTCAGCATTATGATGAATGCATTGAGCGCATTGCAGGAAGTTCTTCAACCAGCAATGACTGTAATATTGTTGAACAGTCTCCGTTCCATGCCCTTAAGTTTTTTTATGCGTGTAATTCTAGACTGCCGCCATGCATTGGGCATGACCTCTTTAAGAAGGTGGTTAAGCATGGTCTGGCATTGTGTATTCATTATTTTGTGAACAAGAAATGCTGGTTCACATATGATTACCTGAACAACAGGTTATCTACAATTAAATATAACTATCTTGACTTGCGCAATAAGCCTGTAAATGTTCTCAGCTGGGGCTTTAAGCTTTCTGGGCATGCAATGCAAAATTACACTCTGCTTAAGCTGCTGCCTCTACACATTGGCACCAAAGTGGCAGACATAGAGAATACAGTGTGGCGCCTTGTGCTTACGTTAATGCAGAGAACTGATCTTCTTCTTGCACCGAAGGTAACATCTGCCCAGGTTGCATACCTCAGAGTACTAATTGAGGACTACAGTTCGTCTCGAAGTTCTCTCTTTCGACAACAAAAGTTGAGGCCAAGACATCACTACATGATTCATTACAGCAGTCTTATCGAAGAATTTGGCCCACTTTGTCATGTATGGACATTGCGTTTCGAAAGTAAACATCAGTATATCAAGAGTTGCATTCGACATGCCAGGAACTTCAAGAATGTCACAAAGTCACTGTTAGAGAAGCATCAGTTGTCGCAAGCTTTTCGCTCACCACGTGACTTATTTGAGACAAAACGCCAATTTGTTGAGATGAGTCATTCTGAGCAGCCTCATGTGCTGAGTAAGATACAAGACATTTCAGTCCCTCCAAACTCTGTGCTTTTAAAAAAAATTTGTGCACAATGCTATTGCTATATTGTTGGAGACTATGTGCTTGTTTCAGCGACACGCTATGATGTTGTATTTGGTATTGTTGCGACCAATGTTAAAACTCCACTGTCCTGTTTGCGCTATTGCCACGAAATAAGAACTGAGTAAATTCGAGTTTTGATTTTTCAGCATTTGAGTTTTTTTTCTTTTGCACGTTACTTCGACCGAAAGCGATTAATTAACTGCGGCAGTCCAGGCTACTGCGCGTTAGGCATGGAGATAACAAGAGGGAAGGAAATGTTCTCTTACAAACCATTATCGCATATGATAACGTAAGATGATAACCACCTAAACAAGCAGCATTTGTATGACTCATGCGATGCTGTAGTTGCTTGCGAAACAGCGTTTAAATGTCTTTTTTGGTCGCTGTTAATCAACCCAAACAATTAAACACACATCAAAATTCTCATCACGACCGTGTTACAGTGCGCAACTATAGGGCATCGTATTCGCCTATTTACAAAGAAGCATTACGTGGCTACCGTCAGTCGGATATTGTTAACGGTAGCCTGCGAGGTGTCCGAGGTATATTAACACTGAAATAATCTGCAAGGTTTTCTGCTCTAAAATAATTAAAATTGAGACGAGTAATCACCTACACACTGAATAGCACAGCCCGTTGCACGAGCGAATGCGCCTTTGAGAGAATATAATATAGCAGCATTAAACCACCATCCGTTCGCATGTCGGTCTACTTCCTCTTTGCGGAGTTAAATTTTTAATAAGATTGGGCAAAAGACGGTGATGGTGGTAAAACTTTATTGAATGCACTGGGGCTGGTTTTAGGGGAGAGTGGATGGTTTCACCGCTCCCTTGCCTGGGTGGTAGTCCTCTAACCGGGACACCATTGGCGGTAGCCCCTGCCCGCGCTCTTTGGGCCAGAGCCCTCTGGGACTCCAGGTCCAAGCAGCCGGACAAGGTCGCCTTCCAGCCCTCTCTCGTTGGCTGATTTACTCTCTTTATTTGCGGATTTTTCTGGCAGGCCCATGCCGTATGATATGCGTCTGCCCATATCTCACAAAATTTATAGTACCCCGAAACATTTGGGTGTAAGTGTTTTAGAATCGCGGCGCTTAGAAACGACCCCGTTTGCAGCCTTCTGAGGTGTCGTTCCTCAGTTCTATCCAGGCCCTTGGCGGGCTCTGGGAACGTCTGCCTACTGAGGCGTAGATCGTCACTACCCCGGAGTTCCACTGAATTCCCAGAGTCTGTCGGGACTCCTGTACCGAATCCGCTTACCAAATACGCAAAAGAAGCCGGTTGAAAAACGCGACTCTGAGACATTCACTACAGCGCCCCGAGCTCGCTCGCTCACTACACTTCCACCGAGTGCATACGAGGAGGAGGAGGGAGGAGATGGCGTTACTATTAGTCTATTTATAGGGGCTTTAATCCACGCCGGCCGATAGAGACGCGCTCGCGAGCATTTTGCGCGCGAGAACCAACGCCCGCACTTCGCTTCCTGTGCATCCGTCTGATTTCAGTATAGACGGGGGCGCACGCATCGCACACTGGGCAGCAATAAAAAAAAAAAACGCCGCTCGGCTCTCGGCTGGTGACCGTGCGGGAGTGAATTGTCGACGCCGGCCCGGGCGTCGCGCGCGCGGCGCGATTTCGCGGGCAAAAAAACGCTCCATGTGGGTCACGTTTAAAGCCTGGATTACATGCGACGTTTTTTTCGACGATGTTCGCCCGGCAGGAAACATGTGGAGGCGCGACGCCCGGCCGGAGATACATGACGCGAACAAGCGGCAGCCCGCCGCCGCGTATCTCTCTGCGCGAAAGCAGTGATCAACAAGTGGAAAATACCAATTGAGAGAGGAGCTCTCTGAGAGCAGCGACGCTGACTCCTCTGTTAGAATAACGAAATTGTTCATTTAGACACCACTGTACTCTTTGCCGCACGCGTGCATAGGTGTCTTCAAGGAATTGCATGCTCGAATGCGTGCGGTCGCGCACCTTTCGATGCCCGCTCCGCAGTGGCTACGATCGGCTGCGGTTTTCGTCAGCACTTTCGCTTTAGGGCCCGTTAACACTTGTCCAAAAATCCGGCGAGCGAAGCGGATTCGGCCGCTTTTGACGCCGAGCGAGGCGGAAAGTGACGCGGCGAGGGCGATCGGGCTGGACCCAAATTTTCCGCGTTCGCCGCCGCATCGAAAAACATGGCGGGGCCCTGCGTCGCCTCGGAATGGATTCGTCGTTGTTGCGGCCTTGTTCAGCGCGTTCACTGGCCATAAATCGGACACCGGCACATCGCTTCGTCTCACCTCACCTATAAGCAAAAAGTATAAGTGATAAATTTGCTTTATTTTTTATTTTGAGTGACGATTCTGCCGCTACTAGGCCTACGAGGAGCGCCGGTTTTGTTGACAGTACTAGTTCCCGTCCTGACAAGCAGATGGCGCCACTAGGCTGGGCGCTTCGTTGCGAGTCTGTTTCCATACGCTGAACTAAAAGTGGGAATGTGCTTGCGTTTACGTACGCAAGCGTGCATAGGCTCGTAGCGAACGTCGTTCCCGCGCCGACTAGGGCGCCCCTCACGGCGGCGAGCGCACACTCGGAAGGATACGATCGGCCCGCTGGCGTTCGGAAAGCCTGTTTGGTCTCTGTTTCGCTCGTAGCTGTTGCCTTTTCAGAACAATGCCGAAATGCAACACGAATTGCTGCGTCGTGGGCTGCAACAGCACGTACACCAACTCACCAGGAACGAAGTTTTATAGGTTTCCGAGCCGACCGTATGAAATAGAACGGCGTCACCGCTGGATCGCGCTCGTCCGACGGCAGAAGTAAGCTGTTTTATGTTCCGGCGATATGCGAATTGCGTTAACGATGAATGTGTTGCTTTTACAGCGATGACGGCAGCAACTGGAGACCTGCAGTGCATAGCAGGATATGCAGCAAGCATTTCGTCGGTGGTGTGAAATCTAATGAAGAACGCCACCCTGCTTACCACCCGTCGATATTTCCCGCTGCATATAAAGTGACGAGTGGGCCTCTGTCAAGCGACCGCTATACGACGTAGAGCATATATTTTTTGAATTTGCCCTCAGCTTGACGTATTGTGGCTAATGCCACCTCATTTTGTGCATTGACAGTTGATTTGGTTGCGTGATCGCGGTGCTTTAGTGAACCAATATTGTTTGGCGGTGACTACCCCACAAATGCAAAGCGACGAGGTCCTTATTTATTTATTTATTTATTTTTTGCCAGAAAAAGAAAGCGCCAGAATCAAAAGATGCAGGAGGAGCGACAGATATCCAGTTATGACAGTCAACAAACAGGGTGTGTCTCAAGCCCCGAACCACAGATTTCAGACTGCCCGCTTTACAGTGACAACGTAGTGGCCTCCGTCGGCGGCCAGTCTGCAGATGACGCACATCGTGTGGATGTAAGCAAAAGTTTACTGCATGTAATTTGTGCTTTTCATTGCATTTAATTTGACTGGTGTGCTAAGCTAATTTTAAAATGCTGGTTTCAGGCCTCAACAATGACTGAAGACGGCAATGTTACCTTCAGCGTGAACTTCACATTTATGTCAGAGTTGTGCGATGGAAATGATTCATCCTACATAAGTCACAAAGTGTGCAGCACAAGCTTGGGCAGCTCATGCAGTCCAGGCTTTTCGGACAAAAGCACTGGACCAGCGTGCAAAGAGCCTTTCTTCGCGGGGTTCAGATCTCTTCAACACGATGAAAACGTCTTTCATGCGCTGACAGCGATTAATGTTTCATTATTTGCTCTGCTTTTAAGCATACTGCCACCTGCTCCAAGAAAGTTGAATGAGTTGTCCATTGAGAACAAGATTCTGTTATTTCTGATCAAACTGAAACATGGGCTGCCATTTTCTGTTCTCGCTGTTCTCTTTGGCGTCCACAAAACAACGGCCTCTCGCATCTTCAAGGGTCTACTTGTAAACATCCATGCTGCAACATGGAAATGGTTATACTGGCCATCACAAAGAGCCGTTTTGGCCACATTACCTCCATGCTTCAAAGTACACTATCCAAAATGCAGAGTTGTTATAGATTGCACTGAACTTGAAACTGAAGTGCCTCCAGGAATTGAAAAACAAAACCTGTGGTATTCAGACTACAAAGGAAGGCACACCATCAAGTACCTTGTTGGAATAGCTCCGAACGGCCTTATAACTTTTCTTTCAAAGGGGTTTGGAGGTAGAACTAGTGATACTACGCTAACAGTGTAATCAGGTTTTTTGTCTCTTCTTGAACCAGGAGAGCTCGTCTTAGCCGATAAAGGATTTCCAGGCATAAAAACAGGTGTTGGCTCGCAGGATGCAACGTTGGTGATGCCACCTTTTGCTGCCAGTCCACAATTCACAGAGTCTGAGGTGGATGCCACATATGAAACTGCCTCCGTGCGCATTCATGTGGAAAGAGTAATTCAGAGGCTGAAAATTTTTGATATCATTACACGCAGGATACCACATGAGCTGACTGGCTATGCTGATGAGATTCTTCATGTACTAGCAGTGCTAACAAACCTGAAGGCGCCCATTTTTTCCAAGCCACCGAAATAATGAGGCTGAAAAGGGAAAAAAATTTATTGCACGTTTTTTATATACACAAGAAGGGTCAAAATGACTGCCCTTACTGCGACATATATGAGGCTTTACATGTCACTGTATGAAAAGTGTAGAAATTAAATAAAGCAGTTCTCATTAACAGGCACTGTTTTCTGGTCTCTGTTGGTGATGGGATGGCGACACTTGTAAAAGGATATTGCCTCTACACGAACAATATTAAAATAAGTAAACATCACATGTCTGTACATTCATGCAATGCCCTGAGAAAGTGCTCAAAATAAAAGTTTCGCAGTTTGGGCACAGCAGACGACAGGAACTCATCATTTCTTTTTACATGGATTGTGAGTGAGTCCACTTCTGTGTGTACATAAAAGTAGCAGCGCTGCAAGCCTAGCACATGCAAGCAGATTTGTATTTGTGTGAAGTACGAATGGCTGCGTCTTAAATCCAGAATGTCTTCACCGCACAGGTATTTCAGCAGGGGTCTCTTGGTCAAGCTCTGCTGTCTTCTTGAGAATGGACACTTGAATTCAAGTAGCACTGCGCTGCCGTCTTCATCCCTGAAAGTTAAACTTTATATTTGGAAGAACAACCCGATAAAAGTGATTACCTGAAAATGCCGTCGGGGGAGCACGCAAGCCACGGCTCTCCAGGACAAACTACCAGGCCGAATTGGGCGACATTCACGTCGTGCTTCTTTTCAAACGCCTTACGGGCTGATGGCTCTTTTAACAGCCCATACTGCACCTGGTAGCCATTGTACGGCACCTCGGTAACAATGCACTTTGCACGCTCGGAGAGGCTTTTACAGCGGGTCAGAATCCTGTGTGCCTGCAGAAGACAAAAGGCAAGGATAAGACCACGTCTGTCTTAGCGTAATCAGTGTCAGGGTCAGAAAATTAATCAAGCTGCAAGATACTTCTCTGTACCTTTGTAGCAGTAATTCTCGGAAACCTTTCATTAGCCCAAAGACTACGATCAAGCGCCGTCCTAGCTGACAGGTCAGGTACATCTTCAGGCGACACAGCGACGTAGCGTTCATAAATTCGTCGCTCCGGGCCTGACAGCCTTTGTGGGGAAGGGGGGGGGGGCATAGCGAGCCAGGCACAATAGCAGTTACTACATCTTTGTTTTTAGTTAGGTTCTCTTAGAGAAGAAAAAATACGAATACTTAAGTACTTTACACTAGGATACAAACCTCTCTAGGAAGTTAACTCGTTTAAGAAGTATTTTGTTTCCACACTGCATGACAGTAAAGCTGTGGAACTCTTTCTCGATCCTCTCCCATTCAAAAAGCACCAGGGCTTGCGGAGAGCTATGAGGAGGGGTTGTAGCGGGCTCAGCTGGCATACACTCTTCTGCGCTCAACATATCAATTAAGGGGCAGTTGAGGTCACCGAAATATTGTGTGACATGGTTCAGTGGAACCTCCTTTGCACGCACTAAAAAATCGCAACATAAAAAGACTCGAACTTTCAGCAACTTGCGCGAAAATATTTTTCCAGAGTAAACACAGCTGGTAAGTTCCTCACCTTTTTCTTTTTTGGGGACAGCAACGTTAGAGTGCCTCGGGTATGCCTTACGAGACGCCTGTACGCCCCACGATCGTGGATGAGAGGTTCTCGAGTCGCATTTGCCGTCTTGTATGTACAGGGCAACTGCCGCGGCGTGCTTGCACTTCCCTGCGATGCCAGCACGGCAATCGCAGCTCCCCGCGAAGATTCGTCTTCTGCCGTCGATCTGCAAGCATTATGTCATCTATAATTCCATGCTACCACACGGTAAAACGAAGGTACTTACGCTGAGCTTCACGCATCTCGCCGGTGCGTTGATTTTCGTCTGCGGTATGCACCTAGCTGTCACCTCCGATCCTTGCGAGTCGAGCAGTTCCCTCACCTCGTAGACGTGCCCCGCTTCAAATAGAAGTCTTCCTTTCTGCAAATTCTTTCCACGAAAAAAGCTGTCAAGGTCGTGTAGCTCCCGAAACCCGGCTAAAATTAATATCGGCACGTTGTTTGCCGCCATCACTGGGTGTCAAACACGCAGCGCGAGCAGCTGACTGCGGGAGTAATCCTGCCGCATTTGAGCAGCTACTCCCCAGATGGCGCCAGAGGTCCGAACGACGGGCGCCTCCTAGCACTTGCAACTTGCCTATACGGTTATGGTACACAGACAGAATCGATTTATGCTCTTTTCTAACCATATCTGTGTACGCCGCGAGCGGTGACGTGGTGGCCGGGAAGTGTGTGGAAAAGCGAGAAACAGCAGCGGCGCGGCGGTTCCGCCTCACCCGGGTGTCGACAGATGAGAACAGGTCCTAGTTTTCCCGGCGAGCAAATCCGCTTCGCTCGCCGGATTTTCGGACAAGTGTGAATGCGCCCTTAGGGAGGAAAGGCAGGCATTTGGATCCAAGATTTGGTCGTGTTCTCCAAAAAAAAGTGACATTTCAGGTCTGATGAAGTGTTTATTGTCACGATAAAAACATTTTGTGTGCAATAAACACTGCATTGCTCGCCGGCCATGGCGGCCATGTTGGCGGGGGCGGCGGTGGAGGCAGCCAAACCGGGAAAGCGGGCATTCTGCGCTGCTATTGGCTTGCTCCGGCTGCCGCTTCCGGTCTCGCCGGACGCCGCGCGTCAATATCTGTTGGTGCCAGATCGCCGGAGGCGGGCGTTTTTCACGACGCGGGGCATCGAGGGCGCTCCGTCGTGCGAAAATCGCCGAAAAAAAAACGCTCCATGTATCCCGGCATTAAGACGGACAGCGATTTCCGAGCGCCCACCATCGGCAGTGCGAGACGCGGCTGTAATCCCCTTCCCGTCGGGGCGCAACTTTCCTGACGGGGAGGAACTGGTGTGACTCTGTTTACATCTGGGTTACCTTGGCACCAGAGGATACCATTTACCCACTTAGCGGACTTCTGGCAAGTCACGGAGGACCGCTTCTATGAAAAATTAGCGATCTAATCTGTGCTACGCCTAGATTTTTTCCACTGCAGGAATGCATGCGTGCTGACCCATGTTCTGTTGCTATAAAAAAAGTACAGTTTTTGAGAAAGTTTACTTTTAATCACGCGTGTGCTCTGGTCTGTCGCGCATGACAGCGAGTAATGGTTTTATGTTTTATGGGGGATTTAACGTCCCAAAGCGACTCAGGCTATGATGGACGCCGTAGTGAAGGGCTCCGGAAATTTCGACCACCTGGGGTTCTTTTACGTGCACTGACATCGCACAGCACACGGGCCTTTAGAATTTCGCCTCCATCGAGATTCGAACGCCGCGGCCGGGATAGCGAGTAATGGCATGCGGTAACTGAAGTAATGCACGTTGTTCATGCTGGTTACATCGACGTGTCGTGCGAAGATGTAATCAATGTCAGATGAACTTCGGGAAGGGGCTTGAAGTGGGTTGCTAACAGTTGTGACCCCGAGTAGTTCGCGCATGAGCACTGGCAACCACTGTGGTTTCTTAGCGTCGACATTAAAGTCGCTGCAGATGATGATGGGAGTGTTCGGTGCCGGCGCAATGCATGTGCTCACATGCACATGCGGATTTTCGGCCATGGATGGATGGATCGATGAATGGATACAGTTGAACCCTTTAAATCGGGCTGTGGTTCAAGCCACCTAGCCATGACTTGTGAAATTCTACTCTTGTCTTGACTTTAGCCACCAATTAGGTAACCTTCGCTTGGTCATATTTACCCGCTTAAAGTCTACTTTCCCTTCACGGTCCTTAAACCCCAAAGCCTTGGGCAAATCAGCCCCACTGCATTCCACTGTAGGGTGAAGCCCTTTACAGAAAAGTATCAAGTGTTCAGCCGTTTCCGCCTCCTCTCCGCACGCACCACCCAACGTGTCTATCTCGTGGTACCTGACTCTATATGTCTTAGTCCGCAAAACTCCCGTTCTGGCCTCAAACAACAAAGAGCTTCCCCGACAATTATCACAGATATTTTCTTTGGCAATTTCCAGCTTAAAAATCCTGTATGTTCCCAGTGCCGATTTCGTCACCATCCTTCTTTTCCACAGAGCTCTCTCTGTTCCTTTAACCTTTTTCTTAACCGATAATTGATGATTTGCCCCCCGACTGCAGCCGAGATATTTGCTTGTCAATTTTCTAGTTCGCTTTTTCCATTTGGTGTCAAAACTCCTTTTGTTCAGGTATCTGAAAACTTTCCTAGCCCACTTCTTTTCCCTCATTTTTCTCAATCGCTCCTCAAATGCTATCTTACTGCTAGATTTTCGGCTCTAGAACGACTGTCATCCCATATCACGCTGTACCCCCCGATTTGCTTTACTGCCATGCGCTCCCAACGCTAGCCTCCCTACACCGCGTTGTTTTATTTTTAACCTTGCTTGAACATCTGGTCTCATGTACAGGACCGCATTGCCGAAAGTCAGGCTAGGAACCATCACCCCTTTCCAGATCCCTCTTACCACTTCATACCTATTGTAATTCCACAGTGCCCTGTCTTTCATGACAGCTGCATTCCTACTAGGTTTATTCATTACATATTTTTCATGCCCTGTCAGATACTCAGCACCGTTATTTATCCACACCCCAAGATACTTGTATTAATCCACTACACCTAGCGTCAAGTCCTGTATTCTATGCTCGCTGTCCTCATCATTAAATATCATGACCGCAGATTTTTCCTTACTAAACTTGAAATCTAGTCTACCACCCTCTGTACCATAAATGTCTATAAACTTCCGCAAATCACTCTTGTTGTCAGCCATTAGCACTATATTATCCGCGTACACTAGCCCGGTAATGTCTGTTTAATCAATTCCCCTTGCTTGAAAAAAGATAGGTTGAAACCTAGTCCGCTCCCCTCTAGCTTGGCGTCCAAACCTTGCAGGTACAACATGAACAACAAAGGAGACAGACGATATCCTTGCCTAAGCCCCCGCTGTATCTCTATAGGCCCTGATAGATTATTTTCCCATTTTATAAGAACGCTGTTACTTTTAGATATATCTTTTAAATGATTAATTACTCCATCTACCACATCCAATGTGCCCAGTATGTCCCACACATTCTCCTGAATAACGTTGTCGTAGGCTCCCCTGATATCCAGAAATGCTAGCTATAGAGGCCTGTGTTCCTTTTCAGCAATCTGTATACACTGCGTCAATGAAAACAGATTGTCCTCCAACCGCTTTTGTTTCCGCAACCAATTTCGTAGCTCCCCTAGAACCCACTCTTTGTCCACCCAAGCCTGCAGTCTGTCTTTTATAATCTGCATCACCACCCTGTAAACCACAGATGTCACTGTTATGGGACGGTAGTGGCTTATGTCAGCTTTGTCCCCCTTTTCCTTATATATCATGTTCATTCTACTTAATCGCCATTCATCGGGGGCTTTACCATCCCCTATCAATTTGTTCACTACCTCTATTAATGTTTGCTGGGATTTTGGTCCTAGCTTCTTTATTGACATAATCGGAATACCATCTGGTCCTGTCGACGTGCCACTAGGAACCTTCTTCTCTGCCCTTTCCCACTCTCTTTGCCGAAGTGAAGCAATTGCAGTAACCGTTGTATCCCCCTTCGATAAATTATGTGCAAAATTTCTTTCTTTAAAATTGTCTGTCATCCTTGTTCCTATATGTTCCACTGCTTCATCCCCTTCGAGCTGAATACCCTGATCTGTAACAATAAACCTCTGCTCTAGCCTAGTGTTCTTACTCATTGTATTTAGATGTTTGCAGAATTTCTGAGCTGCTTTTCTATCCCTTTTATTTAGTTTTGACATGCATTGGGCACCCTTTCTTCTAATTTTCTCATTAATCAAATAGGATGCTTCCCTTGTACACTTGAAGGTATCCGATTTTCTGTCTACTTCAGCTTCGCGGCGGTGCCGCCACATCGCGCCACCGCCGCGATTCTTCCTTGAACGACTGTACACCGCCCGCGGCGTCAACCCTCGGCGCAGGGGCGCACGCGCTAGAAACTCCCCCAGACAAACAATCTTGTGCCCTCGCAATGCCGTTATTGTAGGTAGTAACTAAAAACACCGTTCGCCGCTAGAACTGCTTCATTTTGTGATATTTAAGGTAATGCTTACAACAACAGCTCAAGAAAATTTTTGAAACTCCTCTGAGCCTCACTAGGGCACCTACTCATCTCCTGTAGCCGTGGTGAACACAACCGCGACGGATAAGGGTATTTCAGAATGCAGCCACTAAATGCATTCCCGCATTAAAACCCGATTGTCACGAGCGCCACAGTGGTCTCTGCCACTGCAGAGCGTTACAAAACAACCACGAGAGCCTTTCTCGGACTAGGCCCGTCAATGAGCAGCGTACACAGCGACGCTCAACGGCTGTCCGGGTTGCGCAGACACTCCTCCCAGCTATTCGGGAGGCCGCTGTCACCTCACCTGCCTATAGATACGGTTTCGTCAAACCACTTTTGGCCTAGCTTCGATAACCTCAGTTCTGCCGTTCCTGGAGGCTAGAGGTGGCTCCAAGGACCGGCATGTGCTCGCGTGTGATTCACACCGGAAGAACAAAAGAAAAAGGGAGTCCACCAGCCACACCCTTGGAACAATCCAGCATCAGCGTCATTACCCGAAGGGAGCGCCCCGAAAAGAAAAGCTGATTGGCGGTAAAAGGCGGGAATCGGGGGCGAAATCGCTTGACTGCTTTATCCATCGTACTTCTCTGATCGTGTCGTCTTACTCTGTACAGTCTTTTTTTTTTTCTCCATGATACAAGTAGTGTAAATAGATACGTCTTGTTGATTTCTTCTTGAGCCTCCCTGTCACCTCGTCGTTAATCTTGCGGGGAAACCACTGCGGACCCCGCTCACTACAACCCTGAGAAGTATCGCGCTAAAAACATCGCGGGGCTAGTCATCAAATTCGCATATTGGTCGAGAGATGGATGACGTCACTGGGTCACCGCACATGTCCGAGCGCTGATTTGTTGACGGAGTTTCTGACTTGAAATCATGTGGGATAGGCGAGTGCGCACGCGCGCTCGTAAAACACTGCGTGGGTTGTCATAAAGTATTCACCGTTACGCCAGTATTACTTCCATGAAAAACACACTTTACCCGACCTTTCTTCGCGCCGTGCATGTTTTCGACTTTGTCTTCTCCACAGGATTTATCAATTTATAATCATAACCCTATACTAAAGGATCATCTTTTTGTTCGCCCTTCATACTTTTCACCAAACTCCAAACACATGTTTAAAGTTGACGTTCCTTTTTGTAGATCGAAAATGTGTCGTGATTATTTTATTCTCAAGACCAGCGCAGGCTAGAACGACCTTCCTCCTTCCATCGCTGCCATTTCTGACATTGCGAATTTCAAGACTACTTTATTTGCTGTAGTTTCTTAGCCTATTATTGTACAATTATGCACTGCTTTTTGTTTTTTTAAATAACAGCACGGAAACGGGGACTTCAAGGGAAGAAAAAACACAGGACAGCGCTTGTCCTGTGTTTTTCTCCCCTTGAAGTCTCCGTTTTCTGCGCTGTTATTTTAAAAGTGTATTACCAACTCGCCCGCCTAGCTATGCTGTTTTTTGTCCTTACTCCTTTCTGTAATGCCTTCGGGCCCGGAAAGTATGTCAAATAAATAATAATAAATTAAAAATTCCCTCTTTAGTCGAGATTGTTATGACGTCACAGGGTGGTGTGCAATGTCCGAGGGTAAATGATGCACGGGGTTTACCACTTCACGAGACCACGTGGCAGAGCCGAGTTGCAGGCGGAAATTGGCACGCGACGTGGTCGAGAGCTGAATAGTCACCGGGGTGTGTGACACTGTGAGACCACGTGACATGAAAAGTTTACGAGAGCGCTCGTCACTTAACAAAGCGTAGTGAGGTGGTGGCTTTGCGGGAGTTGGCAGCTGCGCTCTGTTGTGTACAGACGTGTCTAGACAGCTTCGCGACTACCGCACTGGAAAATCCTCGCAAGCGGAGGGGGCGACCATGGAAGCATGTCGCCAAAGATGGACTATCGGCGCTGCAATGGCTCAGAGTATACAGGGGCAGGAGTGACGAAGAAGAAGGCCGAGTGGATGTCAGACTTTAATGCTATCAGGTTCTCAACACCTTATCTAATTAAGTGTCCCTAAAGTTGTTGTCATCGTGCTTTGTTTTCAGGATGGTCATGCTTGTGGTGTTGAATCAGGGGGACAATTACGTTTCCCGCGCTTAACCGCGGCTGACAGTTGAAAACCGCCGACACCACACTACGATCGCGAGCGGTATCGAGTTCACACCGACCACGGCTGGCCTTACTCTGTGGCAACAAAGGAAATTGACAGAGATTTTACAAGAAAATGCATTTATTGCTACAACAAGAATAACTCTGGCTAGCAATAAAAAACACTAAGGAATCGCAGTCGTCCGACTCACCAGCAAAGTTAGGAGCGAATGTTCGCTAGGGCAAGGGCGAAGCCGATTTGCTCCTCGGCAGTGTTCTCCTTCCTAGTTATCCGAAGTAACAAGGGAAGGCTTTGCGTCGCAGCGACACGATCGCCACGGATTGCGTCATTGCTGTGCGCGCACAGAGGGACAGCGCTATTCCTCTTACGCTCGGGAACTCATCGCATGGAGACGTTTCGACGCAGCGCACCGCTCTCCGCCAGTGGCGCGAGGCCTAGTGGGAATGTTTCCCGCGAGCTCGTCCCGTCTGTCTTCGGAGCTTCTCCCCTGCTCTAGTGTGGGCTAGGGCATGGGAGAACCTTGCAGGTGAGTCGGACGACCTCGATTCGTTAACGTATTTTGTTGCTAACTGGCATTATTGTTTTTGCAACAATAAATGCCATTTTCTGTCAGCTAGTGTCATTACTTCGTTCCCGCAGAGCAACGCCAGCTGTGGTAGGCGCGCAACGCGGGGCCTGCTCTCGGAACATTGGACGACTGTCGGGTTCGAGGAACACTCTTACTCCGGAATTGACAAGTGCTATGCCTAGCGTGAATTTTGAGCGCTAGGACCTGCGGCATGCTGTCTTGAATGTAAGTTGGATTCCCAGGCCAAGCCCTCGTGCGAACATTTCCCCACGAGAACCAGCCGCGGAGCTTCTCCCTATTCTAGAGGGGCGAACATTCGCCTTGCTAGCGAGTTAAGCATCGCGCCACGATGCCCCTGAGGACGACCTTTCCCTTCCCGAAACCTACGTTAAGAAGATGCAGAAGGCGTTTGAGCAATCATTCAGATCCAGTGGAGCCACCTGGGCTCATCGTCTCGCTGCCATTAGCTGCGATGGAGCTGCCTGTATCCTGTCCGGCGCATCCATCCGGAGCAGCTGCGGCGAGATCAGGGAGCAGTCACCTCTGGCTGCTGTTACCCTGGCGACTACTGTAGAATCCTGGTTTGCCGTGTTCAAGCGGCCTTACCTTTGCGGGCCTGGGGACACGTAGTCCGAGGGCCATTCGAGTCGTCCCAGAGGAGACCTTCACGCTACCTTCAGAACTGTATCGTCTACGACCCTGCGGGCCGCAGGAATAACAGCAACGTCACACTCGGGTTGTCCAGACAGGAAAGAGAGCTGGCTTCATTTTGGCAGTGCGTATACAGGGCACTTCACCTAAGATTTTACGCAATTTTAAAAAAAATAGGCATTCTGAGTTAGAAGAGCGCTTTTTGGGCATAACCTTGTCAACGGTGTAGTAGAGCAGAATAAACCTGATTTGCTACCTAGCAGGATATTTAACTAACATTGAATAGATAACTTTTTAACTGTTTCTGTTAGACTCCTTAATTCTTGAGTGCCGCACAGCCCACCGTAACTATACTCCAGATCATTTTTAAGAATTGCGATAAGACGGTTACCCTCGGCGTGTAGGACCAACAAATTTTGGCTCGTTCGACAAGTTAAGTGCACCGGAGAGGTTGATTTACCAGCAAGCTTCGCGCAAGAGCATGCATTTTGGCGCGCTGTAGCCAAAATTTGTTGGGCCACAGCGCCGACGGTAGACGCATTTTGTAAATCCTAAAAGTGATACGGGCATTACTTACGGCTACACTACTCTAAAAAATTAATGAGCCTAACAGTAAAAGTTAGAAAGTTAACTATTCGATTTTAGTTATCCAGCATGCTAGTTAGCACGTCTTATCTGTATTCTGATGCACTTACTGCATCGTTGACGCCTATTTTTCAAAAAGCCTATTTTGAAAATTGTATAAAGTCATAGGTTAAACACTCTGTATACGTTTCTTGTTGCCAGATGCACATGGCTAGTTGTACAATTACAGAGTCCGCTGCATATCCCTTCCTTGGAGAAGCTTGCCACTTGTCTGAAAGAGTTATCGTACATCAATTTGTGGCATGGATGACATGTGCTGGAAGAACGTCGTGGGCCTACTGATGCTGACTGTGGCGTGAAGGGGCACAGTGCATCACTCTGGTTGATTCATTGGTGGGCTGGATTCCAGAGGCTGTGATTGTGCGGATGGTAGTGCTGACGCATTGGCTGCTGATCGAGTCTCTTCCGGTATGCTGAAAGTCGCCTCTGGGACTTGTTCCGGCTGATACTTTTCTCGCGAAGGCAGGAGATGGCGATTTCTGCGCAGTTCGTTGCCATCCTCTGTGACGACATGGTATGAGCGTGGCGCGGCGATGCTTTGAACCTGTGCCTTGGTGTGTAATGAGCGCTTACCCCTGATGCGGACGCAGTCGGCAGCACGTAGTGGGGTCAGAGGCGATTCAGACTGGTCTAGCTCACGTTTTTAACTTGCTTAGGTCACATGGCAGTCAAGTCTGGAATACAAGTGTGCAGTCGTCGGCGCATGAGCAGCTCACTGGGCGATCTCCCATCAACTGTAGCAGCACTTCTGTAGTCCAAGAAACCCCAAAATAAGTTTTCTTTGGATGTCTTGGTCTTCTTAAGGATGTCTTTTACAATTTGGACACCCTTTGTGGCGAGACCATTAGAGCGAAGAAAGTTCGGGCTAGATTGCATGTGGCTAAAATCTCCAACTTTCTTGCAAATGCTGGGAGTTCGCTGGACGTGAACTGGCGCCCATTATCTAAGCACACATCAACTGGGATCCCGTGACATGCAGAAATGGAAGAGTATTTTGAAATTACTGTTCGAAAACTGGTACTTTCCAGGTATTCTATATCTGGTTAGTTGAAGGATGCATCAGACACGACGACGTATTATTTGCCGGTGTACTGGAACCGGTGTACACCTACCCGAAACCAGGTGTGTCCCGGCGGCGGTCTCATCACGAATGGTTCAACAGCTTGGCGGTAGGCATACACTTTACAGGTGGGACACCTTTTAATCATTCCTGCGAAGTCCGCTGCCATCCCCTGCCAAAACATAAATAGGCGTGCATTCTGATTGCATTTGTTCATTCCTATATGGCCGCCATGCAACTTAGCCAGTATTTCCTTATGAAGGCTTTGAGGGATAACGAATTTTGAGCCTTTGAAGACCACAGCGTTCACAACACTTAGTTCCGACTCGTATGGCTTAAACTTTCCTTCACTTTTCACAACCTCATTATTCCTAAGACATTCATCACCGAGGAGAGGATTAGGTATTTTGCCGTTTCTGCTGACACTCGATGGTATGCCGCCTCTGTGACCGTATCAAACAGGATTGAGCAGGGTGAATCTCTGCGTCGTCAGTGGTGATGGGGACAGTGAAGCACGCACTGGTGCTCGAGACAAAGCAATCACGAGCACAAGATGCTTACCGGAAACGTGCTTAAAAGCGCAGCTATACTTCATGAGGCGAAGAAAGAACCTTTGGCGACGTGGAGGCATATCACTGATATTCTTTTCCAATATGATGATTAGTGGGAGATGGACAGTTGCAATTGAAATGTGCTTTCCGTAGATAAACGTGGGTTCGCACCCCACTTCTGGCACCATGTATGGTCTAATGTCGGGCGACCGTAGGAGTAACTGCAACATCACATTCGGGTTGCCAAGACGGGAAGGAGAGCTGGCTTTATTTTGACAGTGTATATACATTCCTTGTTGCCAGATGCACATGGTTAGCAACACAAGTGACGACTCCGCTGCAAGAACCCCGCGGAAGGCTGCGTGGACGCCGTCGGCGCGACTTCCGCTGCAAGACTTGCTTCATGTTCATTAAGAATGAAGTACATGCTATGGAGAAGCCTCCATAACATGTACTTGAAGGCGCGTGCGCCTTTCAAAGGTTAGGGAGATGTAGAGATCCACCCCGCACCATCCCCTTGTGGTTGCTTCTCCGCGGTGCCCTCGTTTCTATTTATCTTAACTTACAAGGGAGGGCGCCTACGTCGCAGCGACACGAACGCCACGGACGCCGTGTTTGCTGTGTGGTCCGTGGGGTGGGGTCGGCGCTTTTGAACTATCAGCAGCTGTGAAGCGAGGAGAACGCATTTATTCCTCGTATTTCAACCACGCATGCGAACAACTTTGCTCTGATATTTTTCAGCGGCTTCGTTCCTGAAGTGTAATACGACCAACTCATGTCAGCAACTCGAACTTGTCAGCACTTCACTGGCGGCGAATTATGTACCAACAAGAAAAAGAGCTTGTTGGCAGTTGGAAAGGTTGCGAACAGGCAAAGTTCGTGCCTGGCGATGGGATGACGGGCTAGTCCGCGTTCATACACATGCGATCAATGGCAGAATGCGCGCTCTAGAGTGGAAATAAGTGTAATTATGCGCTAGTACGGAATAAATTATGTTCGTTACAAAGAGATCCAGCAGTTCTTCCTGTCTACATACGAGGTGCCCCAAATAAAGGGAGGACAGCTTCTAAAAAGACGGATAGTCCAAGCCCCGTGAAGCCACCGCAGGGCCGTTGAGGGTCATGTCACGTAGTCTGCAGCATTTTAATGCGAAAGCATTATATGGCTCACTTTCAAAGTCATGTCTGCAAAACGTGTCCGCAGAAAATTTGTTCACAAAAACGGCGCCATGCGATGGGACGAGTCGGCGTCATGCCAAGTCACGTGATCAGTGTGATATGCCGTCAGGGGAAACTTGTGAGTGGTTTAATATGTCGTGATGATGATCAAGTCACATCGGTATTTAATCAACGCTAATTAAGAATACTAAGTTAATATGAATGAACACATGTAATTAACATTATTAGGCAGCCCAGAGACTAGATAATGTAATTAGTTACTACATCATACAAGTGTGACGTGATACCAAGTCATGTGATAACGCTGTAATGTGATGTCATACCAAGTCACGTGAGAAGGAAGCGATGTGACGTCATACCACGTCACGTTACAGATGATTGAAAAGAGTTCAGGCCACGTGACAAGTAAGCTACATGTCCCAATCCCCACCTCATAATGCACGAATGTGTATATGAAATCCCAACGATGGCATCACTAGCTGGCCTCACTGTGGTGTTAGTATTCCCGACTACATTCGCACAAAATTTTGAGCAACGATTCAACGCACAGCGTTCCGGGCAGTGTCATAGCATTCCTCTTTGCATATAGCCTACATGCTTTAGTCAAGTTGGAGTACCTTGCGACAGGGGTTCGGACCGATCACATATTCACCTTCAGTTGCATGCCTTAAGGCGCGGTTGCGGTGTCGACCGATATATCGAGAAGTGAGAGCTGCTGCGCCCTTAACTTTCCACAATGGACATATGATTTCGCATTCCTAGACGTAAGCAGACTTAAGTGCCCTAAGAATTTTTTCGCTCTTCAAATTTATGACCATATATGGTCATAGGTCGACGGGTGAGCTGTGCGCCAAAAATTCCTAGCATTTGTTTTCAGCATAGATGGAAGTGTGTTAGAAGATTTAATTTGGCATCTTTTAAAGCTGTGATGTATGATTCAGAGGATATTTTGTACGTGGACCAGCGGGTATCAATAGGTGAAGGTTTACAGGTGCGATAAAGACGTTTCTTTTTGTTAGATAGGCGTTTGAGGTGTATGTTATACCAGGGTGCGTTTTCGTTAATTGCAGTGCTGAAGCAAGTAATGTGTTTTTTGATGTGTTCATGAACTTCCAATGGAAAAATTTCCAAGTTATTTTCCACAGAGTGGCCATCAGAACCATCAAACAGAAATCCTATAAATCCGTACAGTTCATTATTTATGGAGTCAAAGTTAGCTCGCTTATAATATCACAATATGTTGACTTCTCGAGGCGTCTTTGACACATGGGCATCTATGAAAAATAAGAGCATGCAATGATCGCTTACGCCAGGAAGATATGACACAGAAGATGCCTAGTCAAAATGGCTGCAGAGTATTAGTAGGCTGTAATATTAACTGAGAGAGCAAGGATCTAGAACATAGGTCTAAAAATTCTTTGGCCTCGAAAGTAAAGGATGTCAGGTGAGGTGGCTGTGAGTTCTATGCAATACTTGGGAAATTAAAATCGCCGAAAACAAATAAAGGTGCAGAGGGAAAACATGTACGAACTATGTTTATTGTATCGTGAAGGTCGTTAGCTAGGGATGAAGGCGCACGATAACAGACGCTAACGGACGCGACAGACGCACGGCATTTTTTTATTCAGGAGAATAACTGAAGATCATATCCTTTCCAAATCGCCGTTAATGCGGATACACTAGGGTGATATGTCTTTAGATGTAGCTAGCAGGACCCTGCCTCCACGGCGCACGGTTCTATTGCAGCGGTAAATTTTGAAAGCTGATGCATTATGAAAAAGTTCTGAGTCAAGAACATTAGTGGAAAGGCAGGTTTCTGTCAAAGCAATCATGTGAGCGGAGCATGCACGCTAATCAGAGATGAAAGAGCGTCACGTTTGTAAAGTGTGTTTCTTGTGTTGCCAAGAGGACTGATACAGGCAAGTGGATGGAAATGAACACAGGCCACTGCCCCTAGCCCTTTCCTAGAGTATAACAAGCTGTTGAGGCATCGGTGCGTTCGTCGCGTGACTCAACCTCGCGTATGTTATCAGAGTTCGGGCAGTACACGCCGCTTTTCTTATTTAGTATTAAAGTTTTGCTAAGTAGCATAAAAAAAGAAAACCTAGTTGACTTTTGCCGAACTCAATCAGTTTTTAGGAGCCATGCCAGTGGAAGCAGAGTAGACTTCGATAACGGATATGTTGTTTTCATTTAGATTTTTTCGCGAAGAAAGAACTGTCTCTTTAGTATTGTAATTTACAAATTTTACGATGATGGCTTGGGTATTAGTCGGCGAAAAAGTGTCCAAGCGGTGCACACATTCAATCGCGTAGGTAGGAAAGGGGTCAATGACGGAAGCAAGAAGAGATATTATTTTTCTTTGGTATATTTACACGTTTCGATAGTGTCAGGGAGCTCATGAAAAATCAAGTTATTGCGACGCGACCGATCATCAAATTCGTCCAAACGCTATAGCAGCTGGTTACTAGGGCTATTTAGTTGCGTGGCAGGTTGTTTCAAGGTTTAATGTGCAATGTCAGTGCACGTTAAAGAACTCCAGGAGTACGAAATTTCCGGAGCCCTTCACTGCGGCGTCCCTCATAGCCTGTGTCGCTTTGCGGCGTTATACCCCCAAAATCGAATCCAATCAGATTGTTCGAAGGTTGTTATTTCATGCTGCAATTGACTGATGGGCTTAGTCCTCTCTTCCATGTCAACCAGCCGTTTTTGAAAATATTCCATTTTAGTTTCAAATGCTTTCTGACTGTTCTTATGCTTTCTACGTCGGCGGCGAGCTCTGCTTGGCATTTCCAGCTCCGAAGCGAACACACATGAAAATCTTTCAAAAGCTTAAACAAAACATTCGTTTAATCAGAAGGGTCATCCGGCCAAGATTCAATACCGAGCAAGGATTGAGAATGCGTACTGTGTGCAGGGCCGGATTTGGATTGCCCGTCCCCTGAGCGTAGCAGCAACAATGTCATAGAAAAACATTCGCGCACAGTGCCACAAAAAACCCGAGGGCGCGGGAGCAGAAAAAAAAGCGATTGTCTGACCTTTTATTGAACAGAGAAAACGTTTTACACACCTGCATAAGACAACCGTGATGGTTAGAAGTCATGATCCGAGGACTGCTCTCATTCCCAATAATGTACTTAGTTGTTGCTTGTGTGACCTATCTGAAACGCACTGGTACGCTTCTGACATTTTCTGAGTAAAAAATGCATTTTTTTTCGGAAATCAAGGTTGTGTCTAGCAAAATCATTCGTTCATTTTATCATCAAAAAAGCAAGGAAATAAATTTTATTATAAAAAATAAAGATCAATACATCCAAGGTCATGATATTCATGCCGAGAGGCTAGCAAGCAGACATAGAAGAAAGGCTGTTCCTGGGAGGTACGCCCTTAGAATTGCTAAAAAAACCTGAAATATTGGTGGGACTTTCGGCGATGAAATGTCATGAGCTAATCGTATTTAATCATTATCGAATACACTCTCCTGAGCACTCGGTGCACTGCACGATGCCGTCATCTTCTTCCAGGTTGATCTAAACTTTGCATTTATCTTGCGTCGTTTTCCTTTCCTATAAATTTCTGTTCACTAGTTACGGCCTCAGCCACAGAAGCATGTATTCAAACCATGCTCCTTCTTCAAACGAAAGCACTTCGCAGAGCTGCAAATATTTCCGAATTACATTCGTGTACGCTACTATTAAAGGAATGTAACGTAATAAGTATTGAAAAGGATTATTTAGTTCCATCTACTGTACTCTCATTTACCTGCTGATGACAAGTTAGGGTCTCAACAATTACATCGATTTAAAAGGACAGGAAAGTGATTCTCGTACATGCGAATCTGACGCAAGTCTGATGCCATGTAGTCGCCATAATAACGTGTTCCAGTCCTTCAGCTACAGCTGTAGGGCAATAAGATTAGCACGAGTGACGTCACCGGACCGGCAAAATCGCAAAGCGCGGCTGGCGCGGCGCCGCGGTTTGCGAAAACGCCTGAAACCCTTGTTATCGGCGTGTTCGTAACCGCGGCACCTAGCGTTGTCATCGGCTGCTCCGTTGGAACGTCAGTTATGCTATTTTTTATTTGCTTTAGCTGTACAACATGACATCTTTAATGAAGAAATATGTACACAAAAGCCTTGAATAAAACATTGCGAACTCAAAACAGATGCGTGAATACTCTAGAGCCATGTTATAGACCATATATCAAGGCTTTAAACAGAACTTAAGTGAACGTATATTGCCACGCACATAAAAGTATGGATATGCGTTCAACGTTTTCCAGAGAGTTTATGTACTGCTGCCTTGCACGGCAAAAGGTACCCTCAGGATATCAGCGGCAGCTTTTCCCCCTGAGCATCTCCAGCTGCTCGCTGGAAAATAAAGTATTGATCATTGATACTTGAAGCATGGTTGAAATAAACTGAGGGGGGCATTTTGTTGACCTAAAGTGCGGTCAGGCGAAAGCCTTTAGCGCGGTGTTGCTACTTGAGTCACTGATGTGTGGTTAAGTTGTTAAGTACTTGCGTTTGCTCGCATTCTGAGACTCCAATGAAGCGAGCGCTAGGAGGGAGATTGCACGGCACCCGACTCGGTCGACAGCTGCGCGGCGTCTGGCGCGGGCGCGGGGCGCGCGTCGGTGGCGCCCCCTCGCGCATGCGCAGTGAACTACCAATGGCGCAACAATAGCTTCCGAGATCATCTGTTAGCGCTAGAGTGCACGGGGTGATCTCGGAGGCCGTTCCTCAATAGCGTAACGGACGGACGGACGCACGGACGGACACAGAATGAGCCATAAAAGACATTCGCCTTAATATTGTTGAACTACTCTTGTACTGTTAAAATAATGATAGGGCCCATTGAAACGGTGCATTGCTCGCCTTTGCTCTGCACGGTTCTCGAGCGCGCGGCTCCCCAAGACGAGGAACGAAGTACATGGCTGGGCAGCTGACGTTCAGCCGTGCGCCTCACCAAGCTCTGTGGTACTGCGTCCTTTCTGGTATTCTGGTCCTTTTTGGTTCCGTACATATGGTGGAGGTGCTAGATAACGCAGCCCATGCTCCGCATCCCACCAAAAAGCCGATACTTGATCCCGTGGGCTCTCCTACCATCTAGATTACGCCTGCCCAGCAGGGGGGCCGATGGCTCCAAGGTCTTCAGTCGGAGTTCGGGCCTCTCTACTTCCCCATATCGCGAGGACAGAGCCAAATGCTCCAGCGCAACCTTCAGCCACCGCGCAACCCGCCTTAGCATGCAGGCTGCCATCACTTCGCCGTCCTTCGTGTTGGAGCATCTGCGGGATATACTGACCTTCCAAGGCTTCTCAGGCAAAGGCCCGGAGGTCTGGCTCAAAAAATTCGAGCGCGTCGCTCAAAGCAGCAGGTGGGCTTATGAGTCAAAGCTGCAACACGCGTTTTTTTTTTTTTTTGGGCTGTACGGTGGCACCCGGTTCGAAAATTACGAGACCACATAAGAACGTGAAGTAACTTCGAAGCCCAGTTCTTGCCAGCTTTCACCACAGTGCTCCCAAAGGAGCGAGCCAAGCTGCTCCTGCAGACACGAGTTCAGCTCCCAAGCGAGAGATTCATCGTTATTTCGCTCGTCTGATCCCAACATGCCCAAGGAGAAAAAACTCCGTTATCTTATAAGGGGCATGAAAGAGCCGATCTTCGTTGGCTTAGGGTGAAGCCCCCCCTCCCCTAAAACCGCGCCAGAATTTGTGTCGGAGGCCACTACAGCAGAGAAAGGTCTCCAAAAGTAGCGCAAGCAGTACGAGCGTCCGTCCTCCCTGATGGCTGCCGCCCTCGTCGACCGGCCGTAGTACGCGAGAAGGTCCATAAGTTCTTTTGATCGACTCAGCCGCCGCAAGTCTGATCCCTTTAGGACTTAATTTGTGAAGCGGTCCAGCAGGTGCTCACGCCACCGGAACCTCTCCAATCAAGACCGCCACAGGCAATGACATACGCCGCAGCCGTTTGTCGTGGCGGCTGACCTTCAAGTCAGCGCCTGGGGGCCCCTGCTACATCCGCCTAGCATCTCTTGGTCGAACTTCTCCGGTTCGCCTACGGAAAAGCGACGTCTGCCGCACTGCTCATCACAGCCTTCTGTTGTACACTGTCGCGAAGCTGGGGCCGATTTACGTACCGCTCTCAAAATCGCTCTCAAGTTTTATGAGCGGGACGTCATAATGACGAAGCAGCTTTAGATCAATTTTCACAGACCGTCGATTCAGTCTATCAGCAGCAGGGCTCCACTCCGGAAGCATTTATGTGCACGACAAGGGAGTTTATGCTAACGTTTTGTTGAAAACATGTAGCGAATGAAATGAGCAATGTTTTATTTTGCCAAGAAACAGCGTTTAGAATTTAACACCGAGCCAAACGAGAAGCTTTCTCAGGTTTGCAACCGAATTTGCTCTTCATTTACCTTTGGTGCCGCGAGGTTTCGCTGACGACAGTGAAGCGTGAACATGGCGATCTGAAAGAAAACAGCTGACTCCACAGCTGCTTTTCGCTTTTTACACGTCGTCTAAAATCAAGTTAGTGCTAAGAGAATGAAAAAATCTCATTGAAGGCAATAAATGCTATGGGTCTGCCGAGGTCACCTTGCAAAGATCGCTCGTGTTGTCTGTCGGCACTTACTATGAAAAAAGTGCTCTAAGGGTGACGTGCAGCAGGGATGTGATGTCGGTTCTGCTTAATGTTCTTTGGAAATACCTGAAGACCATGAATCATCACACTGAAGCCGCTGCGAACAGACGGGTGCTGGCAGGTGCAGCTGCTGGGAGCTTGAAACCTCAGTTCGGAAAACGAGAGCCAACATGACTCGCCACTGTGGGGAAAATCACTCTTCTGGTATACGTAACCAACTCGTACCGCCCAAATCGGTGTAAGTACTTGATGCTCTGTTGCTGTTGTCGCTGCTCCGTTCTGGTGGTGTTCAGTTGCTGCGGTAAATTTTTTATACTGTGCGCAAGATGAAGAAACTAATGTTTATGCTCCATTTGGTTAATTACAGAGAGCAGAAGCACTTGATTTGGTTAGTTTGCTATAACCATCGATGAGGGAACGGGTTTTATCCACCAGGGTCATTTGCTGATGTGATTCTAGTAATATGTGGGGTACTATTACAGATAAAATCTCGAAAATGCTGTTCCACTCATTTTAGGAACATGCCGATCATACTCTTAACCTCGGTTCTACATAAACACCATCGGTTCCACATAACTTCCACTTAAATCTCTGCTTTCGTTATTTCATCTGGAACGAGATAATCTTAATGTTCCTCTGTGTGGAACGACAATCATCAGTCGCATCTTATTGGCGCCTTTTAAGTGGGACCAACTGGATATAATTGGAACGACTGGCTTGAAGTGAAACAGCCGTGTTTTAAAACTTTTTTCGCGTTGCACTTAATACAAACCTGTCCCAGAAAAACCTGATGCGGTTCCAGATAAAATTATGGTCACTATAGTACTGAAAAAAAAATTATTTCCATCATATAGCGCACTGCAGGTATTCTGTTCATCACTTTCTCCTCTTGGGCGTTTGGAGCTCTCCTGTTTCTGGCTTGACATATAGCAAACATTGTGACGAACAAGACGACGAAATGTGCAGTGGCGCGGGCAGGAGCCCTCGCGCTAGGCCAGCAGCCATTAAATCATCTCATTGCCATCGATAATCGTGTCTCTTTCTTCGGCTGGCCGCCACGTAACATTTGGTGGAGGTGCGGGGTGTCATCGACATCCTGGTCCTGGAGCTTCGGCGTCCTTCGTCAGCCGTGGTCGCCGGCCGTGAGTTCTTGGCCTGCGCCGCTCGGCCGTGCCCCAGCCTTTCAGACCCGAACCAACCTCGCCGTTGTCCCCCCCACCCCACCCCCCCCGCCCCGTCCTCCGCCCAAACAACTCAACGCCACGAACTGAACCCGATGCAAGGACTTGACCTACCGACCCCACCTACCCGAGAGCCCGCTTACATCTGAAGACACCGTTGCACTGCCCAGGTCGTTCGGCGCGTCCTGGGGCCTCGACCGTCGGCTACTGGCGACATGCGGCCCGGAAGATTCGTGGACCAGGCATCATTCAGCCGTCTCATTCATAGTGGAGGCCAGCACCTCACCCTTTTCTCGTTCCTGTCCAACCATCCCGTAAGCCCGTAACCACTTCGCGCGTCTGTGTCACCGATCGGGACGATCGCTCGGTGGCCCCGGCTAGTGTGACGAAGAAGACGACGAAGTGGGCAGTGGCGCGGGCAGGAGCGCTCGCGCTAGGCCAGCAGCCATTAAATCGTCTGATTGCCATCGATCATCGAGTCTCTTTCTTCGGCTGGCCGCCACGTAACAATATTAATGTGCAATTTCGTGAGCTTGCAAGACACTGTACGCGAATCAGCGCTATTGCAAAGTTGATGAAAGAACGATACATACAGTCGTCTATTGTTTTCTGCTTCTAGGTCTGGATTGTTCGCCTCAGTTTTCAGTTCCGTGCAGTGATGTCTTTGATGTATCGCAGTCATTGGGCGGCAAATTTTATGACAGGAATTTTTACCATTCCTAATTGGTGTGCAGAAAAGTGCCCATATATATAGTGCGGTTCTTTCTTGCTCACGTCTCTTTCTCGTTAATGTCCCCTCTTTCTCGTTTCTTTTGGAAAAAGTACTTTTAGCGGCACTTGCCTGCGCGTTCTTTCGAATCTTAGAGGGCGTCGGCACTGATACCATCCACAGTTTTGCACTGCGTGTTTGCAAGAAACGAGCAAAATTGAGAGGGTTTGGTTGGAAAGAAGGGGGATAAAATTTATGAAAAGGAATATTTTCGTATTCCTCCGAATTTCTGAAGACAGTACCCTGCTCGCCTGTTAACTCGTGTACAGGTTAGCCTACCTTCCAGTATCTTGAGGCCAGAATTTGGGAGGCGAATGCGCGAATCAAGGGGTGTAGCCAGGATGGAAACGCGGAAAAGAAGGAAGAGAACGGCTACGCAACCACCTTGCGACAGCCTGCGAGCCATCACGAAGTACGGCAGTTACGGGCAGCCTTACTCTGCAAAGGCTTCGCGTGATTACTCTTTTCAATAGAGCAGCGCAAATATTTTAACATCTTGCAAATGCGGCGATAAGCGCACAGCCCATCCGCATCGAACACGCCTTTGTTTGGCGTATGACCCCTACTGAGCCGTCTGCCTCTACCCTGACTATGAGTAAAAAATGGCAGTGGCTTAGCTCGGCTATGCCAGGATATATGTAGCGAAAGCAAGTGTGAAACTCCCCGGTTGGCCTTGTTCTCATACTCCACAACATATGAAGCACAGGCTTAAACGTCCAGTATGACCTGTAGGTCCATGTGTGATTTCAGCATCGAGGCTATCCAAAAATTGAAGGGATCGCGTCACTCTTACGCCTATTCTCTAGGCTAACGGCACGTTGTTCTTCGGTTTCTTGAGCCTGCCGCTGAAGTCGGTCGCATTCCATCGTTCATCACGGGCCGTCTTCAGTGAAGCAGGACTCAAGTCTCTCTTCCGCCTGCTGTCGCTGCTGCTAGCGGTCGAGACACCGGACGTTAAACATGCCTGTCCCGCGGCGGCATATTCAAGGCGGCGTTTAGCCTGTCGTTCCGCGTGCTGTTCACCTGTTTCCTGGGCGATTCGTTTCCTCTTCATATCGTTCCGCTGTCGATTTCAGGCCTCCTCCAGCTTATCAGAATTGTCGCCGTCCATACTGTCGCCTCAACTGTGGTTGCGGCGCACGCCAGCTCTCCTTTTCAATCCTGTGGCATCTTATCTCGCATGCGACGCAGCTGTCGAAGCGAGCGAAGGCGAGCGCAACGACGAGGAACGCTGTGTCACGTCCTGCCAAACGGCGGCGAGCGGCGCGGTGTGACGTGATGCCAGATGGCGCGGCGAGCGCGCGAAGCACAGTAACCTTTCGCGGCGAGGCGCGCGTTGTGACGTCACGTGCCTCGATGGAGTACTGCCACGGCGAAATCACGAGTTTGCGGCCAATAAAGCTTTCGCTTTAAAAGCGGTCAAGAAACTGCATGTAAGCAGCCTCACTGAAGTAGGGGAAAAACAGAACTGCTCCCGCAAGTTACACTGGCTGACCACATCAGCGAGCTATACCACTGATGTGTCCGTTTAAGGACCGTTTAAGTAAACACTAATCACATCCCTCGGAAACGAAGCATGCTCGCGCTCGGCGTGCAGGTGCGCCGTGTCCTGTGACGGGTTCCGCTATGCGCCGCAGCAGCAGCGATGCCTAATATGATATGCCGGGCAGCCGGCTTACGCGCATGCTTGTGGCTCGAAACGTGTATTGGTCATTTTTTTTATTTCCGAAGTTGTCGGGTCGTGCAAAGCGCGATTCCGGGATCATACAGCAGCGCACGAATGAGCGCTCACACACCCCAATCAGAAAAGCGGAACTAAAATTGCAAGTAACTTATCGGAATTCGTCCGAAAATTTATCGGGACAGAAGTAACAATGTCCAACAGTCTGGGAAGGAAAAATTTATGAGATATCTAAAAATCAACCACTACGGTATGCTGCGACAGCGTTAATTGTTATTTGCTGCCTTCTTTATAATTTTTCCCTAGTTGTAATTTCACAGATCATTGACATGCATAGGTAGTAATACTAGACCACGTGATTCGCCACACGCCACAACACACAGGTCTCCCTTTAGCGAAGTCGAACAAACGTGTCTCAGTAGCCTAGGGGTCGCATATGTGAGTCTCATCGCAAGGGTCGCTGGTTCTATCCCACGATAATTATCGCAATTTATTCAGATTAATTAATTCACTTACATTCTTACATGTCATGATGACATTTCAGCCATGCTAAGGACTCACAGTCGCATTTTAACATGAGTTTTAATCATCCCCATCCCACAGCTCAACGTGTGACTGCACCGCCCTCTCGACCAATCCAAGTTAGTGCGACAACGTTAGATCGTCCGCTATAACACTGTAGCGGTAAAACAGCTTACAACAGGCAGCGATGTATCGGAAGAAGGAAGTGAGTACATCAAGCGGTTGACGAAGATGTGGATCTTGCGAGTGAAATTGGGTAAGGTGCACTAGGTGAAGTCGACATTTGCATTACAGTACCACTCGACAGGGAAGCATGGAATATTTGTATCTCGTCACGGCTGAGCTGTGGGACACAAACTTGAGCATCAAAAGATTGGAAACTAAACTCCTGCCAACGCAGCTGGCCATGAAAAGGAAAAAAAGGATCGGTAATAGGAAGTGGAGAAGAGAGCCCTTCCAAGAAAAGACAATATCCAGGACAAGGTGTGTCGGCGACAGATGACTATGTTTGCAGATAAAGTTGCAACGAATAATCATGCGCACTACACTAAGGCTCTGTTATATTCCGACGTTCTCGGCGCGCGCAAGCGCGGCGGTTGCGGTCGGACACGTCCCGTTGGCGACTCTGCGCCGGGCTGAAATTCGCACCCCTACACTCCAGCCGCGTCGACGCAAGACAGCGCGAGCGACAAGCGGCGCGCATGCGCAGAAATCCATTCGTCCGGCCTCCTGTCTCCGAGTGGTGGCTACGCGCTTCGCAGCTGACGCGCGCGGTGCATTCTGGGTTCGCGGCTGCGACGCGCCCGGCGCAGAATAGGCACATGTCCAATTTCAACGCCAGCACCGTCAGAGAGGGCCGAAGCCGCCGAACACATTGGTGGTCAAGCGGCGTCGGGGTATGGTGAACTTGCGCTGAAGTTTGCGGTGCCGATTGCAGCGCCATAACACACAGCCTAGCGAAAAGAGCAAGCAGTTTTGGGTACTACAGTCGTCAGCACGTCTGTCTAGAGCGCTCGAAAGGGCCGGTTTCGAGATAGCCTGCATTCGCCGCCTGCATGCGCCGCCACACTGATTACACTGCCTTCTGCTTTATTGCCATGCCGGTTCACAGCCGCGATCGTCAACGATCACCGGTGAAGGCGCTGCTGGCCGCAATAGCAAGGTCGAGATTACACGTCAGGGAAAATTTTTTCAACCTGGAACTTTGACGCCCAGCAGCTTCGTACCATATTTATCATTGTTGCTCGCGAGTTCACTTTCAAGCAGAGGTTGGCAATTTGTCTTTGTCGCAAGTGGGTGGATATTGAGGATGTCGCAGACTGTGCTGTTCAGCATGATCAATAAATAAGCCGAACAGCTTTAGGAATTAGACACTGTGATCACTCCGATTGACTTTCACGCTCCGAGATACCATCGCACAGAACATGCAGACATTCAGATCGCTTTATTTAAGCTATACACATGCGTGAAAATGCTTGAAAAACAAAAACGAATACAGCATCCCGTAAGACGCTTTCCTACGAAAGTAACAGGTATCACTTGTTACCCTGGAAGAAAAAGTCAGTGGCTCCTAGTAGACAATTGCGGCTCCTCCAGACTGCTTCACACTCAAAATCCTTTTTGGAAGCGAGTCATAAAGGGGTTCTACTACCATCGGATCTCTCTTAAGACGTTCCCACTCTCCTTGAATAGCCTCCCACTGCTGATCAGAGTTCGCTGTAGGGAGGCCGGACTGCCGCGAAAGCCTTTTTTTTTTCATTAACTCCCATACATTTTCTATAATGCTTAAATCTGGACTCTTTGCCGGCCAATCCAAAAGATAAATGCCGAGGCTTGGCAAACAATCTTTAACAACATTTGCAGTGTGGACGGAACAACATTTGCAGTGTGGAAGCTTCATCCTGTTGGAAATGGAAGAATCCATCCGAAACGGCCCATCCAGCACATCGGGGACAAGAACTGTCTGTATGATGTCCACGTAGGAAGCAGCTGTCATTTTTCCTTCGATTCTATATATACAAGGGCCCAAGTCCTTTGTGGCTCATTGCTTCCCAGACGTTGACTGACGTGCGGCCGCTGGACCGCACATTGAACGCATAGTCCTCGCAGTACCTGCAACGTACTGGATTAAAGCGGTAATTAAAGAACCCTTAACGTTAAGAAGCATTGTTAGAGCGGGAAAGTGCACTGGTTTTGTAGAGCCTATGAAAATCTTACCGACTTATATTTTGCGTGTTTACCGTTCTTAATCACTGTGGTCATTACGGACTAAGCCTAGGTACAATAAAAAAATGTCTTACGAATATATGTCTTAACGGAATTTCACAGGGCGCCACACCCGTTCTTGCTGGTCCCAGCGGGTGCAGAAAGTAGCTTCGTCACTAAAAACTACAGCCCTGCAGTTTTCGGGCATCCATTCTTCCACTACCGAAGCAAACTCGAGGCGCTGTTGCTTATGCGATCCTTGAAGGTATGTCTTCTGTGCAGCGACTCTGTTCTGTATACCTGCATGCTTCGTGAAGCCTGCGTCGGATGGTGCCCGTGGAAACATGTCCCAGCAGAAGTTCATCCTGAATTTCGCGGGCACTGAGAAAGGGGTCCGCAACTGCGGCTGCCGCTATCCATCGGTCTTCTTCATCCGTGGTCCTCCTTGGATGCCGATTTCGGACGGCATCAGCAAGACGACCTTCTCTGTAATGGAGAACCTGCGCTGCCAAGGTGGCACTGCAATTGTTCCATTCAGTGACTCAAAACTGCTTTTGTCAGCCGCTTGGGCCGCTGAAAACGCCAGAACACATTCTGCGCGATTGGATACCCGCGTTCGGCTGACACCATTCATTGCCTAGCTTCTCTAGGCGTAGCCCAGATAGCTGACGCATGGCACGTGCGCCTTCGACAGAGCGCGGAGGCTCACGCCAATAAGCGCCTGAAGGTGGCGCGGAAAAGTACTAATAGTACTACCCAAAACTGCTTGCTCTTCTCGCTAGGCAGTGTGTTATGGCGCTGCAATCGGCACCGCAAACTTCAGCGCAAGTTCGCCATAGGCCTGCAGGACTCTGTTCACTGTCACCAACGGACGCCCTGTTGCTGCACATATGGCTCGTTGAGACATCGTTCGTCCCATTAGCCATCGTTGAAACCCATGTGCAGCATTTTCAAAACCGCACATGGCTTTTAAATGCATTGCTAGAGTAAAAGTTTGCCGGTGGTGTTGGTCCGGTGATTTCCAGAAACTGGATGCACCACTTGAAGGCTTCTCGATGATATCACTTGCAGGCGAAGCGATTTAGTGAGAAACGAACTTTTATACAGGTTATTTACAGATGAGTACAAACAAAAGTCAGTATACGGCCACAACTATCCGCGGCCGGCCTAGCCGACCGCCTGCACAGAGGCGAGGGACGCCGCGTCCCAACAGTGAAACTGGCGCGCCTTGCACCAGCTCTCAACGGTCACTCCCTCCGCACTCGGCCAGACCGAGCGCCTGCCAGCTAGGAGTAGCTAGAGACAAAAAAGCACACGGGCGCGGCTCCCTTCGCGGGTACACCCCAAAGATGCCCGCGCCCCTTTCAACACGTAAAAATAAACTGCTAACTGCGGCTCATCAGTTTTGACGAATAGGAAAGCTCAGAACTGATGTCAGCGTTTCCCTTACCCCAGAGTTCCTCCCTAGGTGGTCTCGCAATCCTTCGCCAAGGGGATAGGGGTACAAGGTCGAGGCCGGCAGATAGCCCCGCCGTCCGGAGCGGCGAAGGAAACCGCAAGGACGAATGGGAAGACTAACCAAAAAGGCATGAGTCCCCTTTTAACGGCGTGCACCAAAGCAAAACAAAATAAAACAAAACCGGACGGATGGATGGATGGATGGATGCGGCTGAACCCTTTACATCGGGCGGTGGCTCAAGCCACCTAGCCATGTCTTGTGAAATTTTACTCCTGTCTTGCTTTTAGCCACCAATCAGATAACCTTCGCTTGGTTACTTCTAACCTCTTAAAATCCACTTTCCCTTCACTATCCCTAAACCCCAATGCCTTGGGTAAGTCAGCCCCGCTGCCTTCCACTGTAGGGTGAAGCCCTTTACAGAAAAGTATCAAGTGTTCAGCCGTTTCCTCCTCCTCTCCGCACGCAATGCACAAAGTGTCTATCTCCTGGTACCTGACTCTATACGTCTTAGTCCGCAAAACTCCAGTCCTGGCCTCAAACAACAAAGAACTTCCCCTACAATTATCATAGATATTTTCTTTGACAATTTCCTGTTTAAAGGTCCGGTATGTTTCTAGTGCCGATTTCGTCAGCATCCCTGTTTTCCACAAAGCTCTCTCTGTTTCTTTAACCTTTTTCTTAACCGATAATTGCTGATTTGCCCCCTTACTGCTGTCCAGATATTTGCTTGTCAATTTTCTAGTTCGCTTTCTCCATTTCGTGTCAACATTCTTTATATACAGGTATCTGAAAACTTTCCTAGCCCACCGCTTTTCCTCCATCCTTCTCAATCGTTCCTCAAATGCTATCTTACTGCTAGCCTCTCTGCTCTCGAAAGACGCCCATCCCATATCACCCTGTACCCCCTGATTTGGTGTATTGCCATGTGCTCCCAAAGCTAACCTCCCTACTCCCCGTTGCCTAATTTCCAGCCTTGCTTGAACATCTGGCCTCATACACAGGACCGCATTCCCGAAGGTCAGGCTAGGGACCATCACCCCTTTCCAGATCCCTCTTACCACCTCATACCTATTGTAATTCCACAGTGCCCTATTTTTCATGACAGCTGCATTCCTACTAGCTTTATTCATTACATATTTTGCACGCTCTGTCAGATACTCAACACTGTTATTTATCCACACCCCAAGATACTTGTACTCATTCACTACTTTTAGCACGAACTCCTGTATTCTATGCTCGCCGCCCTCTTCATTAAATGTCATGACTGCAGATTTTTCCTTACTATACTTGAAGCCTAATCTATCTCCCTCTGTACTGCATATGTCTAACAACTTCTGCAGGTCTTCCTTGTTGTCAGCCATTATCACTATATCGTCCGCATATATTAGTCCCGGTAATGTCTGTTTAATCAATTCCCCTTGCTTGAAAAAAGATAGGTTGAAACCTAGTCCGCTCCCCTCTAGCTTGGCCTCCAAACCTTGCAGGTACAACATGAACAACAAAGGGGACAGAGGACATCCTTGTCTAAGCCCCCGCTGTATCTCTACAGGCCCTGATACATTTTTTCCCATTTTATGAGCACTCTGTTACCTCTCTATATATATTTTAAAAGATTAATTACTCCATTTTCCACATCCAATGTGCCCAATATGTCCCACAAATGCTCCTGAGTAACGTTGTCATAGGCTCCCCTAATATCCAGAAATGCTAGCAATAAGGGCCTATGTTCCTTTTCCGCAATTTCTATACACTGTGTCAATGAAAATAGATTGTCCTCCAACCTCCTTTGTTTCCGGAACCCATTCTGTAGTTCCCCTAACACCCCCTCGTTCTCCACCCAAGCCTGCAGTCTATCCTTTATAATTTGCATCACCACCCTGTAAACCACAGATGTCACTGTTATGGGGCGATAGTTACTTACGTCTGCTTTGTCCCCCTTTCCCTTATATATCATGTTCATTCTACTTAATCGCCATTCATCGGGAACTTTCTCATCCACTATCATTTTGTTCACTACCTGTATTAATGTTTGCTTGGATTTTGGTCCTAACTTCTTTGGTCCTAACTTCTTTATCTTTATCCTAACTTCTATGCCCGAAGGTGAACAAACCTCTGATCGCCCGTGGGTGTGGGCAGACTCATTCGGAACAACTCGTCCCCTGCAAAACCGGCGTCGTCTACTCTCTGCCCGTATCCTGTGGGAAGAGATATATTGGCCAAACAGGCAGGTGCCTCAACATTAGGCTTCAAGAGCACAGGAATAATGTAGACAGTTTGGCAATTTCTGGGCACCTTGCCAAGCACTGCAAAAAGTGCAAACGTAAGGATGATGATCCGGACAAAACCTTTTACCCAGATTTCATTCGGTGCACAATTCTTGCTAAAGGACGGGATAGGATATCCAGGGAAATCGTAGAAGCATTCGAAATCCACAACGCAAAGGAACAATGTGTGAGTACACCCTCCCTGTGCTTGTCGCAAAAAGAATTGGATTTTCTTAGAGGCAGGGTAAACGTTTAATCCTGCTCTTAAATGCCCCTCTCTGTCTTTGTTAATCACCTTGTGCCGCGATTTTAGTCCCGTCTTTACCGTTAGTTTAACGCTGTTTTTTTTTTCTCCCTTTTGGCGCGTGCATATCTGTTTTCATCGTTTTCATCGCTTTCACCTTCCGTCCCGGCCTCTTACACCGTGGTTTTATCGCCTTTTTGTCTTTCTTTCGGCCTTTTCACCTTTTTATCGTTTGTACCCTTGGACGTGACCACACTGTTTCGGTGATTGTGCAGGATCGCCTTGGACACACCCCCATCTTTGTACTTTATATATGTGTCCTGCATCGAAATAAAAATTTCAGTTGTTAGTCAGCGCCCGTGTCTGTGTCTTCTTCCTTCGTGTTTTCGTCTCGTTCCTTGCGCTGTTTTTTCATCACGCCTTGGATAAATCAGCCCCTCTGCTTTCCACTGTAGTGTGAAGCCCTTTACAGAAAAGTATCAAGTGTTCAGCCGTTTCCTCCTCCTCTCCGCACGCAACGCACAACGTGTCTATCTTAAGGTACCTGACTCTATATGTACCTGACGCTATTGCGGCTTGCAGCGCCTTCACCGGTGATCGTTGACGATCATCGTTGACGATCGCGGCTGTGAACCCAAACGGCGATAAAGCAGCAGGCAGTGTAATCAGTGAAACGGCGCATGCTCAGATGCAGGTATCTCGAACAGAGTGTTATCGGTAGGCGTCGCGCGTGCAGAAAAAGCGGCCCTTTCGAGCGCTCTAGACGGACGTGCTGACGACTGTACTATTAGTACTTTTCCGCGCCACCTTCAGACGCTTATTAGCGTGAGCCTCCGCGCTCTGTCGAAGGCGCACGTGCCGTGCGTCAGCTATTTGGGCTACGCCGATAGAAGCTAGGCAATGAATGCTGTCAGCCAAACGCGGGTATCTAATCGCGCAGAATGTGTTCTCGCATTTGCAGCGGCCCAAGCGGCTGACAAAAGCAGTTTTGAGTCACTGAATGGAACAATTGCAGTGCCACAATGGCAGCGCATGTTCCCCATAGAGGGTCTCGCTTTGGCCGAAGTGATGTGGCTGTGCCGCGCGCGCCTGTGTAACGTCGGAGTATAACAGAACCCTAGCAGAGCCTTTATAGCGATGGGGCCCGCAGAAACCCTGTTTCTGAGCCGAACGAAGTAGTTTGGCTAAATAGAGCGTCAGAACAAAATTTTCGCGGTTCTGCTGATCAGCAAGCGCTGCTTAAATCCGACACCAAGATTACCAACGTCATGCGAAGCCGCTAAGGCCATCTCGTGAGCAGCACACTTGATCAACGGCGACGACACCATGAATGACACTGCACTTAGAGCTACTTTGGCACGGCCAGCGGCGCCAGAATCTGCAGGCTTGAAAACCGGCTTATCGCCGCTGCTGGCGATTGAAGCGTCGTCAGTTGCCGTCACTGGCAAGGTAGATGTATACTGGTAGCGAAGGCTCCATAGACGCCCATTGGTCCAAAAAATGGCGGCTCATGGGCACTCCAGCGCCCCCTGGATTTTGGGGGGCAAACTACGCAAATGTGACGTAGAATGACGTCACGCATACGTATGCTTTTGGCGCGAATTATAAAGCGGTCTTTCTGTAGAATCCGCGTTTTCGAGCCCGTACCTCTCGAAGGTTGCTGCCTTTCAGCGCGCCCCAACCTTTGCCAGTCAAATGTGCTCGAGTTCCTGCTAGTTATGGCCTTGTTAATGTGCAATTGGGAACGCAATGAAAGTGACTGGTAAAGGAGGGGCAGCATAGAAAGGCAGCAACACTTCCAGACACTGGCGAAGCATGCATGATTCGTAGTGCAAATACTGGTGCTAGTACTTTTGAGAGCTTTTGAGTACAGCAAGGTATGATGCAAGGTATGATGCACAAAGCACTGGCCGAAGTGCACAGTTCGCAATAGAGTGTACGGCAAGTATGGTTTTCATAGTTTCATATTCATTGTTTATTGCAGCAACCAAACAAATACAGTCACAAAGCACACCCTTGGCACACAAACAAAAAATACATGTCACAGGCAGCACAAGCAGTATTGTTTAAGTTGGCTAATCATCTCAATAGTCACAGTGCAGAAGGAAAAAGCCCTGAAGTGCCACGAACGTTGTCAGTTAGGAAATTGAAAAGTATAGAAAACAATGCTACGACAGCTTCAATTGAAGCAAACATAACATGACATAAGTAGGCGCATCAACACAGACCATAGAGCACACTGGGATTATTCTTCACATTTAATTTCCTCAGCTGAAAGAATATAGCAGGTGCGTTTACATCTGCAAGGCAATGTTAAAGCCAGCTTTAGCACCCTCAAACGTGCTCAACGTAGGAGCAAATACCATACATTGAAAAAGACATGAAGCCAAGTACGCACGAACGGGTTACAGCTATGAAACACGAGCGAACAGCCCGGCGAAGCCATATCGAAGCTATCGCGCATACCTAGAGCAGACGACACACCTGTGAAAGTCCAGCGGGAATCGGTGTAGCGTGACACCAATGGTACTATCCACGCTGTCGCAGTGTACCGCCTTGGTGTACCACGGAGCATCGTTTCTTCACATGCCGCAAGCTCATCTTGAAATGAAGCGCTAAGCGCTTCAAAAGAAGAGCGCGAAGCGTGCAAAGACGGAAAAAGACTTCGCACTGGCCGCACGCCGAAGGAAACGACAAAACCGAGAAAGCTGCCGCAGCGGTGCAGCGGGGTGCAAATCTTACCGAACGGTGACAAAGAAGCGACGTGCAAGGACGACGAAAACTTCGCAAAAGGAGCATTTTGAGACCGGCGAGCTAAATTTATACGCTTTACCAGGCACGCCATCGCAGACAGCTGGCGATAAGAAATCGCCACTGTGGCCGGGTTAGCCGGGTATCGAAACAAGGCCTGCAAAGACGCGCTGTAATGCACCGCACACTCATGAATAGGGGGCAGGTCAAGAGTGTTGAAAAAATACAAAATTTGCCAGGTTTTAATAAAATGACTTACCTCTTTCATAAAACAAGGTGCTAATATATTTTTTCTTTTCTATTGGCAGATTACATTCCAATTTTGTAGTTTTATCATTTATTTATATGAGTGTTTTGCCCCCCCCATCCTCTGGTTGTGCTGCAGTCGCGCTAAACCACTTTTCGGCCCAGCCTTCGCCACCACTATAAATCCGCCTTGTCACTGGCTCTGGGGCATCCACAGAAGCTGTCTCTCTCGGCCACAGCCAAAGTAGTTGTGAAGTGCCTCGCTGAAAAGATCTGTCAGGCGGCGGAGCACGGAGGCCACAGTGCCATGGAAATTTGATGCCGTGAATGAGATGCGAACGGCCTGCAAGCACTGCGTCAAGTTTGCGTCACCACAGCCTGAAGCCTGCGGACAGCCCCAAGTTAATCGAACAGCGACTAGGTAAGTGCTGTCTGCATGAAAGCGTGGCGCTTTCTCTCTAAATCGTCGCGGCTGAGCCCGAAGGTACACTAGAAGTTTCCTAACAACGTGCGTACAAAGCCACCTCGCGCACATTGTGATATGGTTTGGGTGGTTGGCCTGGACGTGGTTACAAAATTGCGGTAAATTTTTGCGTACGGTTCGCCAACAGATATTGACGGCAGTTTTAGCAGTTTGTGCTGCTAGCTAGGAAAGAAAGAATTGAAAGCATGTAGCGTGGACGCTGCGCTTTTGCACGCATAGATATTGCGTGGTCGTTAGTGCCGTTTACAGACTAAGGAAAGCAGCTGTTCGTAATTTTGAGCAGAGATCTGGGTTAACGATACACAAAAATGGCCCTGGATTTACACATTTTTTCCTCTCGAAGGTCGCATCAAATGATACTTCATCTTTCGCTTGCATGTGAGCGCAAGTAAAAGGATGGCGTCGTTTTTGATTATGGCGTGGCATGTGGTTCTGTTAACAAAAAAGGCCCTAGCGGCGTTCATATAAACTCTGAAGAGACGGGTCCACATTGTATAGAGGTTAGGGAACGATCGTGATCATGCAAATCTTAGCGAATCAGGTATAAATGAGATGGCGTTTATTCAGATGGAGTTTATTCGCTAGGAAGAGTCCATTGGTTTGCTGGGCTGAAACGGCAAATTGCACGTACAGGCGCTGCGAGAATAATGCGGAGCAAGCGACAGGCGACGCATCAACGATGGATAAGACTTTAAATCGGGCGGTGGATCAAGCCACCTTGCCATGACTTATGAAATTCTACTCTTGTCTTGATTTTAGCCACCAATCAGATAACCTTCGCTTGGTTACTTCTACCCACTTAAAATCTTCTTTCCCTTCACTGTCCTTAAACCCCAATGCCTTGGGTAAATCAGCCCCGCTGCTTTCCACTGTAGGGTGAAACCCTTTTCAGGAAAGTATCCAGTGTTCAGTCGTTTCCTCCTCCTCTCCACAGGCACCCCATAACGTGTATCTCTTGATACTTGACTCTATATGTCTTAGTCCGCAAAATTCTCGCCCAGGTCTCAAACAAAGAGCGTGCCCTACAATTATCATAGATATTTTCTTTGGCAATTTCCTGCTTAAAGATCCTGTATGTTCCCAGTGCCTATTTCTTCAGAATCCCTGTTTTCCACAGAGCTCTGTTTCTTTAACCTTTTTCTTTAACCGATAATTGCCGATTTGCCCCCCCCCCCCCCCGCCTCTACTACTGTCCAGATATTTGCGTGTCAATTTCGAGTTGGCTTTCTCCATTTCGTGTCAACATTCCTTATGTACAGGTATCTGAAAACTTTCCTAGCCCACTGATTTTCCCCCATTTTTCTCAATCGCTCCTCAAATGCTAGCTTACTGCTAGCTTCTGTGCTCTCGAACGACGCCCATCCCATATCCCCCTGTACCCCCTGATTTGGTGTATTGCCATGTGCTCCGAAAGCTAGCCTCCTTACGCCGGGTTGTTTGATTTCTAACCTTGCTTGAACAACTCGTCTCATGCACAGGACCGCATTACCGAAACTCAGGCTAGGAACTGTCACCCCTTTCCAGATCCCTCTTACCACTTCATACCTATTGTAATTCCACAGTGTCCTATTTTTAATGACAGCTGCATTCCTACTAGCTTTATTCATTACATATTTTTCATTCTGTGTCAGATACTCAGCGCCGTTATTTATCCACACCCCAAGATACTTGTACTCATCTACTACTTCTAGCGTGAACTCCTGTATACTATGCTCGCTGACCTCGTCATTAAATATCATGACCGCAGATATTTCCTTACTAAACTTGAAACCTAATCTATCTCCCTCTGTAAACCTTCTTTGTTGTCAGCCATTAGCACATCATCGGCGTATATTAGTGCCGGTAATGACTGTTTAATCCATTCTCCTTACTTGTAAAAAGAAAGGTTGAAGCCTAGTCCGCTTCTCTCCAGCTTCATCTCCAACCCTTGCAGGTACAACATGAACGTCTTGACCGCAGCTCCAGACCGCTTCTTCTTTTTCTTCTTGAGGCGGTGCGTGCTAGCGGAATGCACCGTGTCACTGGCCCCCGGAAAGAAAGAGCATAGTCCCGATGCGTAGCCTGTGTGTTTAAAAAACGTTCACTAGGGAAAGCATGATATGCGCGCGAAAGTCCAGCTCTCCCGCTATCGCTCGTAGTAAGGCTTGAGACGGACAACGTGTACCACCTCAGGGTGCAGGGATTGCCGAGACTTCTGAAAGCCGCCAGGAACGACCTCATAGTTGAGGTCTCCAATTAGCCTGATCACTTTGTAGGGGCCAAATATCCGGCAGAGGATCTTTTCGCTAAGTCCGCGTCGGCGAATGGGAAACCAGACCCACACACGGTCTCCTGATGTGTACCGAGCTTCACCGCGTCGGAGGTTATAGTGTTTGGCATCTCGGCATTGTTGGTCGAGAATCCGCACTTATCTTTAAATTTACTGCGTGTATTTCTTCTTATTTGACAGCATATGCCAGTGAAGATTGCAGTGGGGTGCAGCATATACTTTTACGAAGGACGAAGAATGCAGTATTTTATTTCTCGAGCACAGAAATTGAGAGACTACACAATAAAATATTTGATATCAGAGCTTATGTTTCTACACTAACCACAAAAAAAAAAGAAAAACACCTGCCATCATTTAGGTTTTCGCCTAGGAAAACAATAAAGGTTTATTGCCGCATATTACTTCTGCAAGACAGTTCTTTAAGCAAATAATTTTTTTCACAGAAGAAAACAGAAAAATATTTACATGAACCATAACAAAACTGAGGATACTGTTAAATGCTCAGTTCGATTCCTGATCTTTTGTTTTTATCGGCCTTGTACCTTGGTCTTATTTTTCAGTTCATTAGTAAACATAGAAATACATTTCGATTCATTTGCAAATATCTGCTGTTTGTGCCCATCGATTCCGCAGACCAGGGCATTACACCTCTTCAGTGCCGTTGCCATATCCCTTGTTATTAGTTGAAAAGGCTGAGAAAAAAAAAGCGGGCTTTGTTACAGCTAGTAGGGGGTAAAAACCCCATTCACATGAATTGCTTCTTGCATGCGGTCAGGGAGTGACTGAAGGAGGCTTTCAACATAACCAGCCCTCTGGAGAAGGTGCTCCCATTCGTCACGAACCGCTGTCCAAAGTTCATCTGCGCCGGTCCCCGCAGGGGGCCGTCTGCAACTTCAGGCGTTGGTGAGTGGCGACGCCACGGGTTCCCGAGCATCCGCAGGGACATCGCCGCAGGGGGATGATGGTGAACAGTGCATCACCACGGACCCGAGCACCCACGCCTCGCCGTGTGTGGCATCGCCGTGTCCGGGGAAAAGGGGATCCTGGTGGTTGAGCCGATGCCGAGCGTTTGGACCTTTAAGGCCCCTCGGCGGAGGCAACACACCACTTTTGCCCCCGCATCCTGTAGACGGCACCTCCGGCCTGACCCGACCGGGGGAAATCGGCAGTCGCCTTTTCCTGTCCTCGTCTACATCTTTTACTTTCCTGTCTTCTTTCTGACTACTGTCCTATCTTCTCGTCGTTTCTTGGTTTTTCATTTCTTCATGGGCGGCTAGGGTTAACCTTGTGTGGCGAACTACCCTGGGTTTCGTCATATTTGACTATAGTTGAGGTGTACAGCTGGCGTGGGCAGGACTTGCGTGCAAGTTGCTGTCCCGTCCCCTTGTTGGGCTCCGTGGTGGGTGGCTGTCACCGTGGCTGAAAAACTAAACTTTTTTATGGCTCCCCTCTACTTCCAACCTGATCGCTCTCTAAAAAGAGGGTGGAACGATGAAGTTTTTTTTCAAAAAAGAAAAGTGTCATTCCCAAAATTTCATGTCATTCACAGCAAAGCTGAAGAACAACAAGCAAGAGTGATTTCCCCATTCTTTGTAGCAAAGTGCCTGACAGATACCTTGGGGTTTGGGTACAAGGTATCAAAAATGGCTAGTGGCGACTTACTGCTCGAAATACGTGACACCGTCCAGCACTCGAAACTTGCAAACATTGTATCGATAGGGGAGATTCCGGTCTCCATCACGTCACACCGATCTTTGAACACAGTCCGAAGCGTCATATCAGAAATTGATTTTGTTCACCTCTCTGAAAAAGAAATGCTTGAAGGCCTTGCCGACCAAGTTGTCATAGATGTTCAGCGGATAAAGATCCGGAAGGACAACAAGGAAATAGATACGAAACACGTGATCCTCACTTTCAACACCAGCACACTACCTGAAAGCATTGAAGTCGGGTACCTGAAAATAAATATAAGGCCATATATACCCAACCAACGCAGACGTTTCAATTGCCAGAGGTTCGGCCACGGCTCAGAGTTGTCACGGCCGCAAAACTTGCGCGAAATGTTCCTCGAAAGACCACCAGTCAGATGAATGTGTTGCTGCCCCGCGGTGCACAAATTGTGAGGGAGACCATGCTGCGTACTCCAGGGCTTGTCCGTCCTGGAAAAAAGAAAAAGAAATAATTACTCTGAAAACCACTGAAAACATTTCTTTCGAGGAAGCGAGAAGGCGATACGCTGAAACAAACCGATTCTCCTTCACTGTGAAAACAACCTTCGCCGATGTGGTGCGTGGGCGCGGCGCATCACACCAGGCTTCGGCACCTGTACAGGCCGCACGCAGTGGGCCTATGGCAGGGCCATCCGCGCCCCCTGGTGGAGTAGCTGATACTACTCCGCCAACCCCAAAGCAGGCTGCGCAGACCCCCGGGTCAGGGGGCCTCATGACCTCTTCCCACAGGTCGAGGTCTAACTCAAAAGTCAGCGTGCATCCTGCACGGTCGTCCAGCGTCTCTGCTGAGGCGATGGACATGACCCAGGGCAGCCCCGTGCCGTCCACATCGGACGGACGGCGGAGGTTTTTGGATCGATCCAAAAAATGTGAGGCTCCGAGTCAAGGGGCCAAATCAAAGTTAATTTAATTTTATCTGCACACAGGCACACAACATTAAGATGGCTTTCATAATACACCGGAACTGCAGAGGTCACGTAAATAACTATAACGACATAAAAGGCATTTTAAACACAACTTCTCCTATTGCTTTATGTGTGCAGGAAACCAATCTAGGCCCTCAGCACACAAAGGTGCTAAAGAAGTATACTGTCTTCCGCCGTGACCGAGAGGGGGCAAGCAGACTCTCGGGAGGCGTAGGAATCATTGTGCAACCTGGCGTAGCAGCTAGCGAGATCAAACTCAAAACTAGGTTCGAAGCCGTAGCAGCCACCATGTTTGGTTACAAAACCATTAAAATTTGTAGCGTATATCTTCAACCACATCTCGAAGTAAGACAGCATGAATTAGAGAGCCTTTTACAACAGTTACCGGAGCCATACTTGATAGTTGGCGATTTTAATGCACACACTTGTTTCTGGGGCAGTGAGAAAACCGATAGCAGAGGTGAGGTTATTGAGGATTTTATACTATCCAACAATATTTGTTTATTGAACACCGGTAAACCTACTTATTGCTCCCCTAGTTCAGGAAAAATGAGTGTGTTAGATTTGTCTTTTAGCTCTCCTTCAGTTTTTAACGATTTTAAATGGGATGTCTTCGACAACCCCTATGGAAGCGATCATCTCCCTGTTAAAATCTGCCTGTCATCCCCACCATCAGTCACCCAGACAAAACCACGGTGTTGGAAGCTCAATTTAGCAGACTGGCAGCTGTTTAGAACAGCAGCCACGTTAGAAAATATTACGTTAGAAAATCATAATGTAAATGAAATAAATGAAAAGTTCACAAATTGCATTCTTTCTGCCGCACGCTTGGCTATCCCCCAATCTTCAGGAATAGTACAACGCAACCATAAAATGTGGTGGACACGAGATTGCAAAGAAGGAAAAAAACAACAAAATAAAGCTTGGGGTATATTTCGCCGATACCCCACACAGGAGAACCTTGTAAACTTTAAAAAAGCAAGAGCAGAAGCGCGGTACATACTTCGAAATGCCGAAAAATCATCCTGGCAGCGTTTCATTTCCACGATAAAGAGCCAAGTCTCTTCGAAAAAAATGTGGGAGGCAGTACACAAATTGGATGTCGCTACTCTTCATTCACAGTTCCTCTTCTGACAGCCTCCGGTGTACAGACAAATATAAAAGAACAAGCCGACATATTAGGTGAACATTTTTCCACTGTATCTAGTTGCTCTAACTATACAGAATCATTTTTAAAATATAAAAACACAGCCGAAAAAGAACGACTGCCGATAAAGGGAAGTGCTCACGAAGCATGTAATAGCCCATTTACACTACAAGAAATTAACAGTGTACTTTCTTCGGGTAAACAGACTGCACCAGGACCAGATGAAGTCCATTACGAAACGCTTGCCCATTTGTCCGAGCATGCTGTAGACTCGCTTCTGAAATTTTTTAACAAAATATGGTTATCAGGAGAGATTCCAGAGGCATGGAAAAAAGCCATTATTGTACCGTTGTTGAAGCCGGGAAAAGTACCTACCTCCCCTGGCAATTACAGACCTGTAGCCCTAACAAGCGTACTTGCCAAATCTTTCGAAAGCGTCCTTAACATTAGAATAATGTTTATATTACAATCCCGTGATCTTCTTCACATCCATCAGTGTGGGTTTAAAAAGGCGGGCTCTACAACCGACCATCTAGTCCGCCTAGAGAACACAGTCCGAGAAGCATTTATACACAAGCAACACTGCCTTGCGGTCTTTTTCGATTTACAGAAACCCTATGACACCACATGGAGGTTTGGCATACTGCGGGACCTTGGAGACCTCGGAATCCATGGTAGAATGCTAAAATGCTTGAGTGACTTTTTGACCAACCGTTCATTTCAAGTACGCCTGGTTGCCACTCTTTCTAAGAATTTCATTCAAGAGAGCGGCGTGCCTCAGGGGTGCATTTTAAGCACCACGCTTTTTATAGTAAAAATGAATTCCCTAGCAAAAATGATCCCAAAGTCTAACATGTATTTTGTCTACGTCGATGATCCCCAGATTGCTTGCACATCCTCTAGCGTTACATCGTGTGAGAGGCAAATACAGATGACAGTAAATAAACTAACAACATGGGCAGACAGAAACGGTTTCAAGTTTTCCGCGCAAAAGTCAGTAGCTGTTCTTTTTTCCGCTTAGAAGAGGACTGCACACTGATCCCTCCCTGTATTTAAATGAAGTCGCACTACCAATTAAAGATGAGCACAAATTTCTAGGAATGACTAAAGACAAAAAGCTCACATTCCTACCACACCTAAACATACTCAAAAAGAAAGCTTCTAAATCTCTGAATATGCTAAAAGTACTTTCACGAAAACATTGGGGTTCCGATAGGACTTGCCTTTTACGGATTCATCGCTCTGTAATACGTTCTACATTAGATTACGGATGCATAGTTTATGGATCAGCGAGGCAATCGTACCTTAAACAGCTAGACCCAGTACACAATTTAGGCTTGAGTCTTTCCACCGGTGCATACAGGACGTCACCGATAAACAGTCTTTATGTGGAAGCCAACGAGCCGTCGCTTACAGAGAGAACCATGCTCACTTGCTCGTACGTTTTAAAAATCCGTTCATTACCTAAACATATCTGTCACCAAATAGTCACAAAGTGCCCATCTAGAACACTATTTTACAACAAACCATTAGCTATAAGGCTACTTCTCCTGCGTTTTGAAGATATGTGCAAAAACCTCGGCGTAATGGATGCATTACCTGGCGTTGCTCGAAGACGTGGTCCACTGCCTCCATGGTTCAATTTTCCTGTAATCTGTGACCTCACTTTTGCACATTTCAGTAAAAAGCGAACTCCACAGCAACATATATTACAAGAATCCCGCGCCCTTGAAGAAAAGTACAGTAGTTTTACAGAATTTTATACTGATGGATCAAAAACAGTTGCGTAGGAAGCGCAGTGGTGCGAGGAAATTCGGAGCAAATAGTAAAACTACCACAGTGTTCCTCCATCTTCACCGCGGAGTGCTAAGCAGTATGGATGACCATAGAAAAAATTACTAAGTGAGAACCTCAAAAATTCTGTTATTTACACAGATTCCTAAAGTGTACTTAGACCTCTCCATTCTAAAAATGCAAGCTCCCCTCTGCTTGGTGACATCAACACAACATGGTAGCTGCCACAGCTCAAGGACAAAATATAAAACTGTGCTGGGTCCCGAGTCATGTGGGAATAAAAGGCAATGAGAGAGCGGATGTGTGTGCTGGTAAAGCTCGTGGCAAGGAAATAATGAAAGTAAATATGCCGTTTAATGATTGCATGAAATTAGTAGCAAGGAAACTAAGAATAAAATGGCAGTCGGCTTGGAACAATGAGGTCAAAAATAAACTACACTTGATAAAGCCAGTTTTAGGTGAATTTAAGTCGTGTGTGCACCAAGAACGTTTCAAGGAAGTGATCTTATGCTGTCTCCGAATAGGCCACACGCACCTTATGCACAACTTCCTACTAACAAAACAAGACAAACCTGCTTGCCAACAATGTGGAGATGAACTCACGGTTAACCATATTATATTCTCTTGTGTGGAACTGGAAGAAATAAGAAAAACGTATTTTACTGAATTTTATAATAAATGCATTCCTTTTCATCCCGCACTCCTTTTAGGAGATGATGCAATTGTTAATATATCATGTGTTTTTAGCTTTCTTAACGAAACGGGATTTCTCAAGAGACTCTAAATTTTTACCCGCTGGTTTGTTTGAATTTTAGTACACCTCAGCCAACTTCTCAGGCCTGAGAAGAAAGCTGAGGCTTTTATTTTGATTGGTTGGGAGCCTCGATGTCCTTCCACAGCAAAGGAAGGCTACTGAGGTTACCCGGCCCTCTTTAAAGCTTTTACTTGTAGCGATTTATAAAATTTGTGTATGTGTTCACTGGGTAATATGAATGTTTGAGGGCCGCTAGAGCAAGGATGATTCTTGAATTTCTATAATATTCAACAAAAGACTTTTCCTATACCTTGTTCTTGGCGCATGATGGCCTCAGTTGCCTATGTGCCATAAAACGCAACACAAAAGAACACAACACAACTCATCTGCGCCGGTAGTCTTCAAGTTCATTTTGGATAGTTCTGACTTCATTATCTTCCATACGTTTTCAATTATGTTATAATTCACTCCTCTTGGAGCCTACTGGAATTGTCGAACAGTGAACTCCTCACGAAGGGATTTAGTGATACTGAAAAACAGCGCGCTCAATACAGGGACGAAGGAAGAAAACGACAACACGAGCGCTGACTTATAACTGATCTTTACTGAGCAACATGCGCACAATATATAGGAAGGAAGGAAGTAGCAGATACAATCAGAAGCAGTCAACGTCAGGTGTAAATGGCCATAGAAGCGATAAAAACGTAAAAGGGTGGTAAGGGTAAAACAAGGTGAAATCTCAAGAGATGGTAACGGTGACGAAGCACTATGGTTGACTACGTAGCGAATAATGTCAAATGGTGTAAAGAGCCATAAAAACGAAAAAAACGTCAATAACCAAAAAATTTGATAAAATCTAACAAGTGGATGGCATATGAAGGTGACAAGGTTATGCTGACATCTGCACTACCTTATTAAAAGACTAAAAAGATAAAATGGTTGAATTAGGCATGCGCGAAAAAATTGAACAAATTTTCTAGAAGGCAAGTTCACTCTGATTCAACAATTTTTGACATGTTACATGTACTACATTGACACACTTGCATAAGGAATTATGTCGTTTTCTTTCTTCGTCCCTGTATTGTGCGCGCTGTTTTTCAGTATGAGTACATACCAACTCGCCCAGTCTTCTACTTTGGGATTTAAGTGCCACAGCGCAGTGAATGGGTCTGTAGTAGTGTTGAAGGAAGCACCCGCCCATTAAAGGCCCGTCCAGAGCTTACAGAATCAGGATACATTCAAGAGGGTCACAGTATGAAGCCGAGTTGTGGTAGTCGTACCAACGGTCCGAGGCCCTGGAGGCTAATTGCGCCCCAGACAATCACGATGCAGCGGCCACTGCTGAGGACACTTGACAGAAACTCGGGATTATACCTGGTTAACGTAAGAAAGGCAAAAATATTAGCGCCCTCAAGAAAGATATTTACTAGCAGGTTGAAAGGGGCAGATGATTTAAAAAGGAGCGACCAACGTGCCTTCTCCGAGCAAAACATATTTTTTACATAATCAGGTCCTAAATACATTGTGCAAAGAAGATACTCTCCCGCTGTGACGCTACCGCTATGCCAATAAGGTCTTTCTAAATCCTATTATGAGATTAACTGCATTAGCATGAGGTGACACAGTGTTACCTTGAAATGCTGAAGAGCACAAGTACTCCACCAGTGAACATACAAGGACAATAAAAACGCATGTTAAACGTAGAACGTTTCGTCTTCCTGGCCACCAGGCGCTTTTTGTGAAACGCAAGATGAGAATAAGGATTGCGATATAATAAGACAAGGTCGGAGTGAGTAGCCAATGCTACTGTCAAAAATACCTTGAGTTCAACGGTCACCACACTCTGCGATGCTGGCCCCACCTCGAGCTGAACGTGCTCTCGTCTGTGAAGATTACTTCACCCCACTCTGTCATGCCCCACTTCGCATGAGCTCGGTCAAATTCCAGGCTTTGTCGTCGCTGTCGGTCCGTGAGGTACGGCTTTTGAACAATAACATATGCTTGGAGACGAGCTTCTTGTAGTCGCCGCGGAATTGAATTGTTCGCACGCTGACGTCTATGTCTAGTGTGTCCCGAATCTCCTGTGCGCTCAGAAACGGGTCTGCCACTGCTGCTGCGATGATTTTTCGGTCTTCCACAGATGTGCAGCGGCTTTTGCCTGATCATGCCGCATTTCCTAATCTGCCATGGTCGTCCCGATAGGCTTGTAAGGTCTTGTTCACCGCTGTCATTGAACGTCTTGTTCTCCGGCATATGTCTCGTTGAGAAGTTCCCTGTATCGAAAAACGAATTATTTGCCTTCGAACTTCGAAAGGCACTCTCGGCGGCATCTTTCTTTGGCTGTCGCGTGAAAAATTTTGCGTCTTCTATATCTGCAGAAAGCTCGACGTGGTCTAAACGTGGGCCCCGGTTCTAGATATCCCATATCAGCATCAACGTTGAGTCGATGCTTTTGAATTTCATTAAGCGCGCTAGTGAATGGACCACTGGTCACGTTGTGTCTTGGAACGACAGTGTGGAATCTACTGAGCTATGAAGTGACTGCCGCACGGCCGTGACAGCGTAAGATACCACGAGGTAAAAGACGGTCGACTAGGGGCCGTTTCCAGCTTGAGCCGCTGATCGATGTTAGCGACGAAGCGCCTGCTGACACCAGCAGACCACGTTAAGCAGTGATGCCGATAGGCCTGCAGCAAAAAAGTGGGTCCGTGCCCCGGCGCCTCTCTGCGCGTGCCGACACGCATAGTTCCCGCCGCTCTTGCTAGGTAGCGCTCATAAGCAGTTCTCCGTAATGTCACTAGAACGGGAAAAGTACCGCATTCGTTTTCTCTCGCCGCCGCTCCCGATTCGTTCTCCGCGGTGACGTGGTCATTCCCGGCCATAAATGGTCCGCTCGCTTCTTTCTCGCGGCCGCCGGCACGCAGATCGTTCGGAGCATTACGTAGCACTTGCTCTTATGGGCCGAGATAAGTGTGCACAGAATTTACAGTCGCGTAGTGACGCTTGTGCAGTTCATGCCTGCGTAGAGACTGCGCGCGGCCGTCGCTTCAGCGGCGCTGGACCAAATATGGCGGCTCCGATGATGGTTGCGGTACTTTTCCCGTTCCAGTGACTTTAGTTCTCCGTAAAGTCACTGGAACGGGAAAAGTACCGCAACCAGCCGCCATATTTGGTCCAGTGCCGCTTGCTGTGCATGCTTATCTCGGCCCATAAGAGCAAGTGTTATGTAACGCTCCGGATTATGTGTGTGCCGGCGGCTGCGAGAAAGAAGCGAGCGGATCATTTATGGCGGGGAATGACCGCGTCACCGCGGAGAACGAATCGGGAACGCGCGCGCGCTGGCCGGCCGGCACGGTGGCGAGAGAAAACGAATGCGGTACTTTTCCCGTTTCAGTGACTTTATTTCTCCGCAGTTCGGCGACCGTTCCTGTGCCCCGTATTATTCTGGCCGCGCCTGTTACACAAAAAATACCCCGTCGTGCTGGGCGAAGCCGGGCGACAGCATCCATTTCGTGCCCGTACGCGTCGCCCCTGTTGCATGTTGCAGCGTCATCTTTTGACCCGAAAACGGTGAATCCATTTCGCGCGCCGAGCGGTGATCGTCTGTAAGCGTATGCTCTGCCTCCTATGGGCTTGGTACGGGAAGCAGCCGACACGATGAGTCGACGAGCTTTCACGCTTCCTGGAGTGTGCTGCCACACCGATAAGGCGCTGGCAGCCTACACTTCTTTTTGGATTTTACCAGAATCTTGCTGCTGCGCATTGTCGGGGTGTTGCTTCGCGTGTCAAGGTGGGTCGAGTGCCGTTGCGGGAGCATTCCTAATAACCGCACCCTCCTGGCAGGAATCAATACGGTGTTTTAAAAATATGCCGTCGCCAGGGGTTCATTTTTGCGCGCGCTCGCACATCCTGGCCACTTATGTCCCGAAAGTAAATCTAAAGAGTAATTATTCCTCATTTCGGCAGGAAAATTATACTTTGCTTTAATGCTTAAGGGGGACAACAAATTGCGCAAACTAGATTTTGAAGGCCCATTGCTTGTCCTGTTTTGCTCAGAATCTATTTTATTGCAATTGTTGTCCTACTGGGTTCATTGAATTTTTTAGGTTCTGTCAGAGTTCTCGTGTACTTTTTGACTGATTACGTAGTACTGAAGAACAACCCTACATCTCAGCATCTGATTTGATTTCTTGGTGACTGCTGCTTACATTAGCTCATCCAAGTGAAGAAACTAATGCTTGAAGACTTTATTGAATTAGACAGCAACCTTCACCCGAGAAGAGCTGCTTTCTCTGTGTTCGCGAAGGTAATGACAATTCATTAATGCTCTCGAAAGTTTAGAGTTGAAGAAATGGAAATCAAGCCATGCGAAGACTAAATTCACAAATATTGATTCACATTGTGCAATCTTGCAAGCGGTTTGCGAAAAGCCACAATAGAGCATGCATTACATTGCATAGCGATGTGAGTATTTATGTACGATTTTTGACAGATCCTTGTTGTTAAAATTAAATGGAAGGCGCAATTGTGTCAAAAATGCAGAAGTGTCAAAAATGATAATAAATTTAATGTGCTCTATGCTCGAGGGACAGAGTGTACAAGTATATTAACCTCTGAAATGCGTAACGCTGAGCAAAGTTCTGACGAATACGCAGTTATTTGGTGTGCTCATTTTTCCTCAACAATGACTGACGTAAACAAAAATTGACGCGTTAGGAATTTTCGTTCAGAGGGCCGAACACAACTCATGAAGCAAGCCGCCGCGGTGGCTGAGTGGTTATGGCGCTCGGCTGCTGGCCCGAAAGATGGGGATTGATCCCGGCCGTGGTAGTAGAATTTCGATGGAGGCGAAATTCTAGAGGCCCGTGTACTGTGCGATGTCAGTGCACGTTAAAGAACCCCAGGTGGTCGAAATTCCCGGAGCCCTTCACTACGGCGTCTCTCATAGCCTAAGCCCCTTTGGGACGTTAAACCCCATAAACCAAACCAAACAACTCATGAAGCTCCACCGGGACCATGCATTACTCTGACGGAGGAGAAGTTGACAATTTTATGCGGAAAACATACTGTTCACTTGCGCGCTGCATCTTCCATTGAGAGAGGTTTGATCACCTGCTTAACATATTACATCCTCAACATGACATATCCGCATTCTTGCGGCCAAACTCTGGGATTACTTCGAACTGTACTGACTGAAAGTCAGCCGTTTCAGGGAAACCTTATGACTTCAAGACTGAAATCTGTCTGAAAAAAACCAATCTATTATTGCAGTTATACAGTTATACAGTTTGTATACAGCGTAGAGCTTGCTATATTTCTTACTTGTAGAAGGGGGCACACAAGGCAAAGAAATGGTGTGAAGAGTAAACCTATATGGGTGGGTTTTGAGTGGCACTCTTTGTGTTCACGTAACGCATTATTTTGCACGACTTATTTGTGCTATACCATGTCATCGAATGTCAGTAAGCGATGAGAGGTGTTTGAGAAGGCCCAAGGGCATAAAATATTAGTCGTCACTTAATGTGCGACAGCGGTATCGTGTATAAAGACAAAAGTAAATATAACACGCTATTGCCTTTGAATGTTTTTCACGCGTTGCCTAATATAAGCTGGTAGCTGTATTGTGTGCATATATATTGTGTTGTATATATATATATATATATATATATATATATATATATATATATATATATATATATATATATATATATATATATATATATATATATATATGGAAGACGTGATTGTAATTACTATGCAAGAGCATGCTCCTTTGACATCTGTCTGCGCCTCTGCCTCTTTATTCCCCTTTGTGTCATTGCTTGAATAGCTGCCCGAATTAATCCATGTTGTCTGCAGGTACATTATTTTCCCAATTAGCATATTGCCGCATGATTAGCTTATGCCTTCATGCTTGTATTCTCGCATGAATAGACCACTAGTCGGGCCTTCCGTTGAACACATCACATCATTCACATCATTTCACATCACATCATTTGTTGACATTACGCAATGAACGTGATATAAACGGCTGCTACATGGTGTAGCCAAAACAGGCAAGGTAGGTTAATGATTAATAAAATGTTTATTTATATGATACGAACGCTAACAGTACAGTGCAGACAACGCCTTGCAGGGCGTTTATTCTCGGAACCATCTCAGTTTTCAGTCTTTTTTTCTGCGACTTGTGCCGCTCGTGGACATTCGAGTCGGCTGTGCAGCCCACTCGAATCTGTTGTAATTAATGTACACATATTTTACACTGCAATGATTGAAATGTTTGCGTCTGTTTGTATCCTGTCTGCGTATGCGCTTTCTATAATTATTGTTTGGTTCTTCGCAATACACAGTGGGCATGGGTACAAAAGGTTGTGCGATGTGGTTAAAAAAAAATAAGGCATGGTAGCTGGAAATTCAATTTTCTCCAGAAGTACTTACTAACTTTTGAGTTTTTAAAAACCGTACAGGTGCTCACAGAATAATTCGGAACGCCGGACAGGCGGCCACTCGTCGGCGAAGCGCGCCGGCGTAAGAATACGGCGACAGACTGCGCCTGCGCGGCCTTTCTAACTAGTGAGCCCCCTTCCCTAGTGAACCTAGATTAGAGCTGCCTTACTCCAAAAAGGCTGCGCTAGGGGATTCTTAGCTTTGAAAAGGGGGCTTAGCCAGCGGTTTCTGCGACGCGCAGTGTGTTCACGCGCTATCCAACGCAATCTCTGACACGTGCGGCTTGCGTTGCGGTTACGCCGGTACCTGCATTCATTTGGCCAGACAGTCACGCTCTCTGTCATTGGCGCCACGGCTAGCATAGAACTGCTGCTCATATATTAAAACACGTTAGCTGGCTCTGGGAAATCTCACTTCTGGCGCAATTCCTCACTCAGTTAAACTTTAATTTTCTGCCGCCGCGCTGGCAGAGTGGATTTGGCGCTCGGCTGCTGGCCCAAAAGACGCGGGTTCGATTCCGGCCGCGGCGGTCGAATTTCGATGGAGGCGAAATTCTAGAGGCCCGTCTACTGTGCGATGTCAGTGCACGTTAAAGAACCCCAGGTGGTCGAAATTTCCGGAGCCCTTCACTACGGCGTCTCTCATAGCCTAAGTCGGTTTGGGACGTTAAACCCCCATAAACCATAAACCAGTTCAATTTTCTAACATGAATGAAAGTGCCGTTTTTGCAAAATAGCGAGGGTTCGTTCATCGGTGTAAAAGAAAAGTGACAATCTTTTTCTTTCAATAAATTAGGCGTCGTGTTTGTCAGCACATATTTCATGAACAAAAACTTTATCCAGCCGGTACTTATTACTCGTCTATTCAAGGTCATTCACTGTGGTCGTGCGAGTGGAATGCAAAAAAGTTTGCACGTCGGGCAAGGCAACACAGAGTTACCTTTCTGTTCTATTTTTTTTGCTGTTCTGGATAAAAATGAACCCAGCTTAATTCCTGCTGTGTATCTGCACAGTGCTCTCCGTACTGTTTTTGTTGCATTTAACTCGTAGTGCCTACTCTTGATTTAAATCGTACAGTCATGCCAACAAATGCAAACACGCGATTTAAATGCAAGAATACTCGCCACAAAGGGAGAAGCGAAGCTACCGATAACACAAGGGCGCTGTGTAGAAATACCTGCAAACCTCAGGGATATTCTTGGGCCTTTAATATAAGTTTAATGCAGTGCTGGATGCATGAAAAAATGTCTCCCGTGGATGAAGTAGGCACTGAGAAGTCCGCCACCTCGATTTATCTCTAGAACAGTTTTATTGCCGTTACCCCTTTCACTCTCGCTATAGGATTCGTCAAGAGTTGGTCAAAATGTTCCTTTAATTCACGATATAAAGTGAAACTAAAGAAATAATTGCGCAAGAAGTTGACTTCGCAAACCTGCTATCGAATCTCAAACGGGGCCAGCAGTGCTGTGGTAGCCAACGCGCGGAGCTCTTACGCAATCATGGAAACCTTGGCTGCGTCACAGAACGGATTCATACGCCGTCGCCAAAGCGCCCCAAGCAGTCCGCATGCGATTAGAGATTACGGTGGGCAATGCGCGAAAATTGCATGTCAGAGACGCTGCACTGCTCAGCCCACCTGTCTTTGCTCTAAGAGGCCCGTGCGCTAGCGTTCTGGACCAGCAGAGCTAATCTAGGTCCACTAGGGAACCAGGTTCGTTCCTTAGGGAGCCAGCGCATGCGCAAGCCGCGGCTGTAATCTTCCACCGGCGTGCTCCGGCGGCGCTCGGCCGCCTTCGCGGCGTTCCGCTTTATTCTGTGATCACCTGTACGTTTGCAGATGCCACCACGTATTTAGACAGGTGTTGCGTGCTGAATAAGTGATTGAAAGCAGGTTTCTTCCAAATTCAGCCCAATTTTCATGATCTAAATTTTGCATAACACTGCTGAACAGTAAGTACAATGCCAATCATTTCGTATCGCGCTTGATGCAAACTCCTGTAGCGCTTCTCTTCTGCGACTGCAAGTGCGTAAGCATCAGAGGGGAAATTCAGCACGTCTGTTACCTGTCTTTCCAGCATAAATTGCAGATTACAATGTACCATTGCGAGCGGATGTATGACCATGTAAACATATAGCTCTCTTTATCTTGGCCCAAGGAATGTCAGTCAAGCAAACGTGCGCTTAGTGCAAATGGCTCTTGTGATCCATTTCCATGGTTCCTGCTCAACGCCGGACATCAGTGCCCACTGCATTGAAAAACGCGCAATGTGAGGATGCGAAGCATCCCCGCTAGGGGGTGTTACGTCTCGCCTACGACGCGCGGTATAGCCGGCGCGGATGCAACGGACGCCGCGGCTTCGTTCAAAGTGGCGGTCATTTTGGGCCCGTTCAGTGCTGCCGTAACGCCTCTCGCCAAGCGCGTCCAGGCAGGTTTCAATGCCACGTGCCGTCGTGTGTGCGTGTGTGTGTGTGCATGTTGGTGCCCACGCTTGTCAAAGCGCGGCAGCCGGGGAGAGGAGCTCCCCAACTGGGAGGCGAGGAGGTCTGACCGGCGCCGGCCCGGCGGACGCGCACGTCACGTCTGAACATGTCTGAGCGTCGCCGTATCGGGCGCCTCTTCCCAAGCCGTTCCTTCTTGCCCTCGACTCCGAGGGTATAAAAAAGCCGCTGCCCCGGACGCCGAAGAGACTTCGATTTCTTCCTTCGAGTAACGTGGTCGCCCTGACAGGCTGCTCTTTTGCGATGCCAGAATAAACAAGTTGTTCTGTTGCCAGTCGACTCATCCTTTGCCGGGACCTTCGAATGTTTCCAGCTTTGCCCCAGGCCGCCAGGCCAACGCTACCCTTGGGGCTTGCAACCCATTTGCAACAACTGGTTGCCAGCGGTGGGATCCCGACAACGGAGGCCAGCAGCGAAGATATGCGGTCAACTGTATGCTGAGCAGCACAACGACCATCCGGGAGCAGTGCAACGAGCCCTGTGTGATGACTGGTTGCCTGCAGCGGAACGACTGCGCTGAATTCTTGGCTGCGAGGTTTGGTGAGTGCGGGACTTTCTTCTTCTGAGTTTTGCCAGGCTTTTGTTAGTGTCAGAAACAGAGCTGGTAATTGTGTTGTCGTTGCTGCCGGGTTAGTTTGCGGCAAGGCAATAGTAGGCAGTAGAGAAAGCAGCATTCGGAGCAGCCATGGATTTGAAGTCGTTGCGCAAACCGAAATTGCTGGAGCTTGCAAGAGAGTTGGGTCTGGATGTCTCAGACAAACTCAGAAAACCAGAACTGCTAAGGGCTATTCTTGAGTTGGAGGCTGAGGATGACGAGCTGTCGGAATGCCTTGAGACCATTGAGGAGAGGGAGCAAAAAGAGAAAGACGAGCGCGAACGTAAAGAACAAAAAGAGAAAGACGAACGCGAACGTAAAGAACAAAAAGAAAAAGAGAAAGACGAGCGCGAACGTAAAGAGCAAAAAGAGGAGCGCGAACGTAAAGAGCAAAAAGAGAAAGAAGAGCGCGACCACGCTTTAGAAATGAAGCGTCTCGAGGTAGAGATGGAACGCGCTCGTAATGGAAGTCAGGCACACGGTGCAGGAGAACGGGTATCGTTCAAAATGACTGACCTGATGCGGCCGTTTAAGCTTGGAGAGGACATTGGTTTGTTCCTGGTTAACTTTGAGCGAACGTGCGAGAAGCAGGGGTTCTCTCGGGAAACGTGGCCACAGCGCTTGCTCACTTTGTTACCCGGCGAGGCGGCCGACGTAGTCGCTCGCTTGAAGAGAGAGGAGGCAGAGGATTTCGACCAAGTGAAATCGAGTCTGCTAAAAAAGTACAGGCTGTCAGCGGAGGCATTCCGTCGGGAGTTTCGGGAAAATGAAAAAGGCAGAAGTGAGTCATATACAGAGTTTGCCTACAGGCTTATGTCAAACATGCAGGAGTGGCTCAAAGAAGAGAAAGCGTTTGGTGACCACGAGAAAATTCTGCAGTGTTTCGGGCTGGAACAGGTTTATAGTCGGTTACCTGAGAACGTGCGGTACTGGGTCTTGGATAGGCCAGACGTTAGTACAGTGGCTAAAGCCGCCGAGCTAGCCGAGGAGTTTGTGACGCGTCGGGCTCGCGGAGCTAAGGACGGTCAAAAGGGTGAATTTGGCTCCAAGTCTGAGAGGCCGAAGTTCACACCCATGAGAGCAAGGGGGGACACACGTAGTGCGGATGCGAGTGAAAGCAGTCCGACCGATTGTAAGGAGACGGCGGCAGCCGAAGCCGAACGCAGAAAGCGGTTCGAGAGGAAACAAGCGCGCGTGTGTTATACGTGCCAGAAGCCGGGTCACTTTTCGGCGCAGTGTCCAGAAACAAAAAGAAAAGTCGTGTGTTTGTCATTATGTAGCACTGACGAGAACATGAAGCTTCTCGAGCCTTACATGCGAGACTTCCTCGTGAACGGGAAAGAGTGCCGAGTGCTTCGTGATTCCGCAGCTACAATAGATGTAGTTCACCCCTCTTACGTAGAACCCGATATGTTCACGGGCGAGTGCGCATGGATCAAGCAAGCCGTGGAAGCTCATAGCGTGTGTCTGCCCGTAGCAAAAGTGCTTATTGAAGGACATTTCGGAGCACTTGAGACGAAGGCCGTAGTGTCATCTATGCTGCCCCCCCAGTACCCGTACCTATTTTCGAACAGGTCCGATCACCTCCTGCGCGAGAAGGGGCTTTTGTTTGGTGAGGCTAGCGTTCAGGCCTTAACCAGATCGAGAGTTCGGGAGCTCGCTGCAAAGGCGGTGGTTGCGGGGCCGACGTTGTCGAACAATGAAAAAGGGTCGGAGGCGCAGCAAGCTGATATTCCGAGCACGTCAGAACTGGATAAAATTGAGCCTGTAGCGTTGAAGGCACCAGGTACTGGAGAGGAAATGCCCGACACGGGAAAGTTAGAAGAGCTTCCGGTCGAGCTTCCGGGACTAAGCTCAGTGACGAACAGGGAAGACACTGATCAGGTCATTAGTGACTTAATCATTAAAGCACCGCTGTCGCCTGAGCAGAAAACCGAACTACACCAACTCTTACAAGAGTTTCAAGGTCAGTTTTCTGAGAGGCCTGGTAGGACTTCTGTCCTTACTCATGATATAGAACTTACCTCCCCAGAGCCAGTACGATCCAAGGCGTACCGGGTGTCACCCCGCCAGCGCGATATTATGGAGGCTGAGGTAAAGAAAATGCTACAGCTCGGTGTTATTGAGGCGGGTGAGAGTGATTATACCTCCCCTTTGATTTTAGTTGAGGTACCGGGCAAGGAACCTCGTCCTTGCGTCGACTACCGCAGGCTTAATTCCATCACTAAGGATCAAATTTATCCGATCCCTAACATCGAGGAGCGCCTTGAGAAAGTTAGTAGCGCTCAGTTTATTTCCACCCTAGATCTTGTCAGGGGTTATTGGCAGGTTCCACTTACAGAAGAGGCTAGTAGGTATGCGGCGTTCATTTCACCAATGGGAACATTCCGTCCTAAAGTTTTGAGTTTTGGTTTGAAGAACGCGCCATACTGCTTTTCAAGCCTCATGGACAAAGTGTTGCGGGGACAGGAAGAATTCGCTTTACCGTATTTAGACGACGTAGCGATATTCTCCGCATCCTGGTCTGAGCATATGGCACACTTGCGGGCAGTGCTAACCCGCCTGCGCGAAGCGGGCTTAACAGTCAAGGCTCCCAAGTGCCAATTAGCACAGGCCGAGGTTGTCTACCTCGGTCACGTGATTGGACAGGGTCGTCGCCGCCCCTCTGAAATAAAGGTGGCCGCTGTGCCAGACCTCCCGCAACCGCGCACGAAGACCGATATTCGGTCGTTCTTAGGTGTCGCCGGCTACTATCAGAGGTACATCCCCAGGTACTCCGATATCGCGGCTCCCCTGACGGATGCTCTAAGAAAAACAGAGCCCCAAACAGTCGTCTGGGGCGAGACAAAGGAAAGAGCTTTTAGCGCCCTAAAGAGCGCCCTAACAAGCCAGCCTGTGCTACGATCGCCAGACTACACAAAAGGGTTCGTTGTTCAGTGCGATGCTAGTGAGCGAGGCATGGGCGTTGTACTGTGCCAACGGGAAAATGGAGAAGTGGAACACCCCGTCCTGTATGCTAGTCGTAAGCTGACCTGTCGTGAGCAGGCGTACAGCGCCACCGAGAAGAGTGTGCGTGTCTCGTGTGGGCCGTTCAGAAATTGTCATGCTACCTAGCCGGCTCGAGGTTTATCATTGAGACGGATCACTGCCCTCTCCAATGGCTGCAGACCATCTCTCCCAAAAATGGCCGCCTCCTGCGCTGGAGCCTCGCTTTGCAACAATATTCCTTTGAGGTGCGTTACAAAAAGGGGAGTCTCAACGGTAACGCCGATGGCTTAAGTCGAAGCCCCTAACGTAGGAATCCGCCTCAAAGTTGTTTGTTAGTGATGTTTTCTTCCTGAGGCAGGATTTTTAACATATTGCTTTTGTTTAGTGTTTCAAAGTGATTATGTGCTTTCTAGTGCAATTTTCCAATTTGTGGACGCGTTCTGAGTGCTGCTTGACTACTGTAAGGAACTAGGCAGTAGTATAAAAGGGGAAAGAGCCTGGCAGAGCTTAGTGAGGGTTGTCTCGTGCTTGCTGACTGAGCGGTTGCGTTTCGGCGTAGTTCTAACGCTTGCTGGGAACGAGCACAAAAATGCCAACTCTCCCGAAGTCACTTTGCAGTGTCCTGTGTGATCCTGAACATGAGAACGAGGCCTTCTCTGTGCGCTGCGCTCAAGCAACGTCGAGGGACGACCGGTTTCGATTACGAGCATCATCGAGCGACATCCCTCTGGACAGCGGATGCAGTCCCCTGACCATCGGGATCTCCTTCTCCCGGCGGGGCAGTCTGTTACGTCTCGCCTACGACGCGCGGTATAGCCGGCGCGGATGCAACGGACGCCGCGGCTTCGTTCAAAGTGGCGGTCATTTTGGGCCCGTTCAGTGCTGCCGTAACGCCTCTCGCCAAGCGCGTCCAGGCAGGTTTCAATGCCACGTGCCGTCGTGTGTGCGTGTGTGTGTGTGCATGTTGGTGCCCACGCTTGTCAAAGCGCGGCAGCCGGGGAGAGGAGCTCCCCAACTGGGAGGCGAGGAGGTCTGACCGGCGCCGGCCCGGCGGACGCGCACGTCACGTCTGAACATGTCTGAGCGTCGCCGTATCGGGCGCCTCTTCCCAAGCCGTTCCTTCTTGCCCTCGACTCCGAGGGTATAAAAAAGCCGCTGCCCCGGACGCCGAAGAGACTTCGATTTCTTCCTTCGAGTAACGTGGTCGCCCTGACAGGCTGCTCTTTTGCGATGCCAGAATAAACAAGTTGTTCTGTTGCCAGTCGACTCATCCTTTGCCGGGACCTTCGAATGTTTCCAGCTTTGCCCCAGGCCGCCAGGCCAACGCTACCCTTGGGGCTTGCAACCCACTTGCAACAGGGGATGCTGGTGAGCAGTGCGCCACCACGTACCCCAGCACCCGTGCTTAGGCTGTGCGTGGCTTTGCCGTGTCTGGGGAAAAGCGAATCCTCGTGGCTGAGCAGACGCCGAGTGTTTGGACCTTAGAAGCAACACTCCACTTTGGCCCCCGTTTCCCACCGACGGTACCCCCGGATTTACCCGCCCGGGGGATACAGCCAGTTACCATTTTCTGTCCCCCTCTCCACACTTTTCTTTCCTATCTTCTCTCTCCCACCTATCCTGACATCTAACTCCTTCCTTATTTTGTTACTTTCCGGGCAGCGAGGGTTAACCTTGTGCGTACTGGTCTACATTGGCCCTTATGCATGGAGTTATAGAGGCCGTGTATGGTTAGTGCGTCTAACGCATTCCCATGTTGGGCTCCATGGTAGGCGACCAGCGCGGCTGCCGAACAACATACAGTATCTTATGGCTAACAAAAAAACCCTTCTGATCGGTCCCTGGAAAGGGCCAGACCAACGTCAAACATGTGTGAAAAAGTCAACGAAAATCTCTCCAAAGATTTTTTTGTGTACTCCATAACCGACGAGCCTGTAGCTGATTTATCAGCTTTTTCAATTGCAAAGAATATCAGAAAATGTGTTGGAAAATATTCCAAAGCGAGGAAGCAAAGAACAGGAGATCTCGTTGAAATCGAGACTAAAGACCAAAGCGTCAGACTGCTAACTCTGAAAAAGCTTGGGCAACGGGATGCGCCGATCCCACCTCACCGCAGCTTTCTCTATACCAAAGAAGTCATTTCGGAACACTAATTTTTGCAGAGTACTGATGGAGAGATGGAAGACGAACTTGCCGAGCAAGGCGTTATTTCTGCCCCCAGGATCACAATCAGAAAGAACAATGTAGAAATAAACACAAAAGATATTGTCCTAAAATTTAGTACCACTACTTTACCAGACCCCATTCATGCAGCATACTTACATTGCAAGGTGGTCCCTTATATACCAAACCCAAGGCGTTGTTTCAACTGCCATCGTTTTGGACATGGCTCGATGTCATGCCGAGGCAAGCCTACATGCGTCACCTGCGGCGAAGACGAACACACCGAAGAGAAATGTGAGCGCACTCCGAAATGTATCAACTGCACTGGCGAACATGGCGCGTACTCTAGGTCGTGTCCTGGAAGCGAGATAAAGAATTAATTAGCTTGAAGACAAAAGAATACATAGCTTACCGAAATGCTAGGTAGCGATTCACCTTCCAAGAGAAGGGCGCTTTTGCTGAAGCGGTGAAGCGGGGCGCCCAACCGCGTTCAGTTTCTGTTGGCACACAGGTCGAGCTGCTGGACCTGGTGTCGACATCAAGGTCCCAACCCCATCCACAAAAGGCCGTGGCACAATCCACAGGCCTGAAGATTTCTCGGGAAGATCATGTGATCTCCACCGGAGGCCCATCCTAGACGTCATCGGCAGTGGCCTCTTCGGTGAAAGGCACCCAGAACAGCAACACTGAACTGAACCTGTCTCCCCCTTCACAAAGCAGCCAAAGTCTGCCCCAACAGACTCTTCTCGTGGAGCGGAGCCTGATGCAGCTGCTGCACCCAAAAAATTTCAGGCGAAGGCCACGAGCCATCGCAGCACTGAACTAGCCTCCAGCTCCTCTGTGGAGGACATGGAGGTCTCCGTAACGCTACCGCCATCTTTGCCGCCGAAGGACCACCACCCATCTGGCGGCCGTGGTGGGAACGGCAAAGGAAAAATCCGTATCACAACTCCAGGTGAGAACGTGACGTAGTCCTTAAGGCGTAGATTAGAACTACGAATTGTGTTCCTCTTCATACTTACCCTGCAACTACACTCCCTCATTTTTAAATATGGCTGTTTCACTGATGCGGTGGAACTGTCGTGGCATAAGACATAACTATGACGATATGTGCATATTATTAGAGGAACACCGACCACACTTATTTTGCGTTCTAGGAACACTGTTAAACAACACACACAAATCTATTCTAACACTACGCACCATTTCGAAAGGATCGCGTTGGCACCGCTGGTGGTGGTGTTGCCATTGTCGCGAACTGCGGTGTAATAGTGAAGGAGTTAAACCTGAACAATCCTTTATAATCTTTCGCAGTAAGAGCCCAGCTGAAATGTCAAACTACTGTGGTCTCTCTTTATTTTCCACCATATAGTTGTTCTTCGGTAAAGGACCTCTTACATTTAGCCAATCAGTTACCAAAACCTTTTTTGACCCTTGGAGACATAAATACTCATCACACACTATGGGGCAGCGATAAGACAAATATGCAAGGGAAAATCATCGAACAGCTACTTGACGCAACAAACAGTATCATCTTGAACAACGGCGACGCGGCATACTTTAGCACCGCGAACAGAACTTACTCTTCAATAGACCTGTCGCTTGCATCGCCCGGATTATCCCTGGATTATTAATGGAGCGTGATGCAAATCCCTTTTGGTAGCGATCATTTTCCTTTCCTTCTTCAAGCCACTACTCCATGCGCAACGCAGTTTGTTCGGCCTCCTCGGTGGAAGCTGGGACATGCCAAATGGGGTGTATTTAAAGAATATGCCATAATAACACACGAAGGTCTTTCACATTTAACTATAGACGAAGAAAATACGGCGATCACAAAGATAATTATTGATGTATCTTCAAGATCAATCCCAAGTTCTAGTGGAAATCTTCCAGAACGTCCAAAACCGTGGTGGAATGAAGACTGCCGTCAAATGAGGAATGCACAAAGCAAAGCATGGCAGATCTTCAAACGATATCCAAACATCACAAATCTCGTAGCATTTAAAAAAACAAAAGCGAAAGGGCGTTATGTTCGGCGGAAAGCAAAGGACGGGTCAAGGGAAAGGTTCTTCTCTGGAGTAAACATTCGTACTTAAGATAAACTATTGTGAGAAAAAATACGCTAAATGGAAGGTGAAAACAAGGCGTTTACGATCCCTCATTTTAAGAAAACTGATGCGGGGAGTCCATCCCTTAAAGAACAGGCAGATATCTTGGGAGAACATTTCTATAATGTATCCAGTTCTGCAGGATATACAGAGAAGTTTTTGAAACATAAAGAAAACGCCGAAAAAAGAGGCTACCGCCCTCAAGTGCATGCGAAGAGTACAACTGCGATTTCACACTTTATAAACTCATGTTAGGAAACTGTAAGGCCACTGCGGTTGGCCCAGGTGGAATTCATTACAGCATGCTGCGAAATCTTTCTCCTTCTTCACTTGAGTCATTGCTGTCCTTTTTTAACCGTATTTGGAACGAAGGTGAACTGCATAATGAAAGGAAAACTGCAATAGTCATCCCAATACTCAAGCCGGGGAAAGACCGATGCCTTGCAGAAAGCTATCGTCCGATAACTCTGACCAGCTGTCTCTGCAAAACCTTTGAACGTCTTGTCAATACGAGGCTAGTTTACATTCTAGAAGTGAACAAGCGAATAGATCAATTCCAGTGCGGTTTCCGACGCCACCGATCTACGGTAGACCTATTGGTGCACCTTTGAACACACATCCGGGAGGCTCACGCAAATGGCCTATACTGTCTGTCGGTATTTTTTGTTCTAGAAAAAGCATACAATACAACCTGGAGGTATGAAATCCTCCAGGACCTCGTAAACACTGGAATTGTCGGAAAAATGCTCCTATGTATTGAAGACTTTCTTTCTTTCCGTACCTTCAGAGTCCAATTGGGCAACACTCTTTTTGACGTGTTCATTCAAGAGAATGGCATCCCCCAAGGTAGCGTATTGAATGTGACGCTCTTTTCTTTAAAAATAAATTTATTAACTAATATCATCCCGCGTAGTGTGCAGTACTAGTTGTACGTAGATGATCTGCAAATCAGCTTTGCATCCGGCAACTTTGCTATTTGCGAACGACAAATACAAACAACTGTCAATCGCCTCACAAAGTGGGCGGATGAAAATGGACTCAGGTTCCCGCCAGAAAAAAAAAAACTGTTTCAGTCTGCTTCTCACGCAAACGAGGCCTACTTCCACATCCATCCCTGCATATCAATGGAAAAACCATTCCCGTAAAAACCGAACAAAAGTTTCTTGGTTTGATCTTCGATTCAAAACTAACAGTCTAACCACACATCAAACAGCTGAAGCTCCGCACTCAGAAAGCTACAAATATCCTGAAAGTTCTGTCCCACAAGACATGGGGTGCCGATAGGCTTTGCTTATTTCGCCTATATCGATCACTGATACGCTCAAAGATGGACTATGGGGGCATTGTTTATTCTTCAGCCCGACCAGCCACATTGAAAGCTCTAGACCCCGTCCATTATTCCGGATTAATGATTATTCTAGGCGCATACCAAACGTCACCAATTCAAAGCCTATATGTGAAATGCCGCGAACCGTCTTTGCAATCGCGAAGAGCGTTCTTAACACTGACATACGCACTAAAGATTTTTTTCATTGTGGGAACACCCCTACAAACCTATTTTGGAAGAAACATGTCAGACGACTCTCTTCCGAAATAAGACAACATACGTACCAACCATAGGAATCAGGATATACCAGACCGCCGAATCATATGAACTCAATCTTCCTGTAGAGTATCTGTTGCCATACGAAAATGACGTCGCACCTTGGATGAAAACGTCCGTGCAATGTAATTTTGCATTAGCCAAGTACGACAAGAAAGCTGTACCATTTGCATTTATAGGAATTGAAGAAAAATATAATGAATTTACAGCTTCATACACAGGCGGCTCAAAAAATCATGGCAGGGTTGGTGCAGCTGCCGTGGAAAAGTCTTCACCCAGTCGTGCCGTTATACTTAACCCAAAAGCAAGTGGGTACACCGCGGAATTATATGGAATATTGACAGCACTGGACGACATAAGTAATCAACACAATAAAAACGCAGTAATATACACAGACTCCCGAAGTGCCATGACTGTAATTAGCTCGAAACATAGATAAAAAAACCTCTTTTTCTCTATATCCAGCAAAAACTGCATCAGCTTGCGATACGCGGTTACAACGTATATTTCTGCTGGGTTCCAAGCCATGTTGGAGTTCCTGGAATTGAGCTCGCAGACTCCGTGGCAGCAAATACAACCAGGAGTGACGTCTGCAAAAGGAAGGTCCCCTGGCAGGACTATAAAGGAACAATTAAGCGAGCGCTGAAATCTAAATGGCAGGTTGAATGGAACCATGCACTAAATAATAAACTGCACCTTATAAAGCCAAACATAAAAGAATGGAAGGTCCCCTGGCAGGACTATAAAGGAACAATTAAGCGAGCGCTGAAATCTAAATGGCAGGTTGAATGGAACCATGCACTAAATAATAAACTGCACCTTATAAAGCCAAACATAAAAGAATGGAAGGATTGCCACCAAAAAACAGATTTTATGAAGTCATACATTCAAGACTAAGAATCGGACACACACACTCAACACACAATTATTTACTAAAGGGAGCAGATCCATCAGAATGCGAGCACTGGAGTTGCCCACTTTCAGTCATTCACATCCTTTTAACCTGCCCATTGTATGAAACGCATCGTCATATTCATTTTGCTAACTTTTACAAACATCACGTACCATTCCACCCATCTGTTCCCTTAGGTGATGAACCTATGGTACCATTTGATAAAATTATGGAGTTTTTAAATAGCATTGGAATTTTAAAGGTTTTATAGTTTTTTTCATATCACATCTTCTAAAGGGTACCCTGTCACAGACAAGGAGGCGCCGTAGCCATGCACAGTGGGAGGCAACTCCTTGCCCTCTTGCTCTCGGCAGTACCCGACATTCAGACTCCATTTCGTTCCTTTTTACCGCCATGATTATACCACAATTTAAGTAATGATATTTAGATCTTATGAATTTGTTCCAGCCATTTACACTGGATTTTTAGTCTCTTTTATTTGTATCATAATGACATCAGTTTCACTTGTAAACTAAATATAAATAAGCATCGGTTTGGCACACTTTGGCCTGAGTCGCCCTTGCGCAAATAAACTCTCAATTGACTAACTAAACAAAAAAGATGAAAAACCCTTTTTTTCTGTATATCTTTCAACAACTTCATCAGCTTGCGATATGCGGGTACATTGTACATTTCTGCTGGGGTCCAAGCCATGTTGGGGTTCCAGGAAACGACCTCAACGACTCTGTGGCAGGAAATGCAATCGTGAGCGATGCCAACAACATGGAGATTCCCTGCCAGAAATATAAAGGAGCAATTAAGCGAGAGCTGAAATCTAAACGGCAGGTTGAATGGAACTATGAGAAAAATAGAAAAATGCACCTCATAAATCTAAACATAAAATAATGAAAAGATTGCCACCACCAAAACAGAATTTATGAGGTCAAACATTCAAGAATACGTAGCAAACACACACTTAACACACAATTATTTACTCATGGGAGCAGAACCACCTGAATGCGAGCCCTGCAGTGGCCCCGTTTCCGTCATTCACATCCTTTTAGCCTGCCCATTTTATGAAACGCATCGCCATACTCACTTTGGAAACCTTTACAAATATCACGAATAATTCCATCCAACTCGTTTATTTGGTGACGAGCCTATGGTATCATTTGACAAAATTATGGAATTTTTATAAAGCACTGGAATTGTAAACTTCTATAGTTTTCTTTCATATCGCATCATCTAAAGGGCACCCTGCCACAAAGAAGAAGGTGCCGTAGCCATGCACGGTGGGGGGCAACTCCTCGCCCTCTTGCTCTTGGCAATGCACTGATTTCAGCCTCCATTTCAATGTATTTTTACCGCCATCATTACACCACATTTTAAATGATACTTAGATCTCATTATTTTGTTCCAGCCATTTACACTGAATTTTTAGTCTATATTCTAATTGTGCATAGCGTTTCATAATGAAATCATTTTCACTATTATACCAGATTTAGATAAACATTGCTTCGGCGCTCTATGGCCTTAGTCGCCCATGCGCCAATAAACTGACAACAAGCCACCAGCAGAGTTGGCCGTTCGTGCCATCAGTGGCGCCGAGCAGTGAAGCCATTGAATAGGTCGATATTCGTGAACTGCTTGTATGTGGAATGTGGTTCCACATAATTTCCAAATTAAAGGCAGAACTGAGTTCCAGATACATGTGTGTGGAATGTTATGTTCCACATAAAATATTTGCCACTTAAATAGAACTATTCTACATATCTCGCTAGTTTTTAACCGGAACACGGTGCCAATTATGTAAGCGTAACTTCAAAAAAAAAAAAACATCCACTTCAGTTCCACTTACTAACTGGTACTTTTTACAAAAGTTCCACTAACCAGTGGATCCGCAGGTGGAACTAGACCATGAGTGTTTGTACGACCTTAGTATACTAACTATACGAACTCAGTATAGTACCGCGGATATAACGAACCTTAGCATGTCAACCTCTGATATAGCAAGCGATTGGCTGCTGACGCGTTTAAACGATCAACCGAGTATCCTTTAGGATTTGTTTTTCACTTTTTGTGTTCTCGGGCGGACTTCGATCACCAAAAAGACTTCATAGGCAGAAATCATGCCATCAAAGCTGGTTACTTACATCGCAGCAGAGCAAGATAGCGATGACGTAATGTCGTTCGTCCCTCCATTCGTCTCCTTGCTACCGATGGGTTAACGGTTAGGCCTTGAAGTCTGCACAGGGTTGCCTCTTCCCGTAGTTATTCCTAGCGCTGGCCAAACGTCCTTCCCGGACAAAAACGATCGTCGTTCCTCCAGAAAGGACGACAAAGCTAGCGTTAATATGCTGTGCTAGGCCATCGCACAGGAATTTGCAGTTCGCCCCCGCCCCCTTCGAAATGCGATCGGGATACATGAAGAAGCGAGATGTGCACTAGTGTTCCAGTATATGCTCCCGCTTTGAAGGAGCATACTAGCTTCGTGTATACTGACCATTTAGTCGTCCCTGAAGAAGGGACCGAGTTGGCACCGAAACGTTGCGATTTCCTTTTTAAACCTTGGTTTGTGCCAGAGCCTCTTTCTATGTTACAAATCAAACGAAATGGACTTTCGTCAGAGTTGTCCAAGTGCATGATACTTTTTCTAAAGTACGCAGCTCCTCATGTCCCCCCCCCCCCCCCCCCGCCCCACCACTCTTCCCCCATCCACTAGTAATATATTTCTGCTCACGAGACGGGTTCATAGCTTCAGTGCAGTCATCTGGTGTAATTAAATGGAGCTGCTGTCTGTACATTTTATAACGCAGTAATGAGAAAAGCAAATTGATTAGGTTTTGTGCGGTCGGTCCTCTTAATCAGTGTGTCTACCAAGTTTACGTTTCCAAATTCCCTGAGTTTTCCAGGTTTTTTCTGAGTGCATTTGCAAAATTCTCTGAGTGACACAGTGCTTTTTTTATGCGAAAACACACTGACACAAAGGCGCCTGATGATTTAATCCTATTTTAATAGTAAGGAGTAATGTTTATTTCATTTCTAAAAGGGAAGAGATTAGCAAAATGCATAATACATCAAATATCTTCGAAAAAATCCTAAAACAAACTGCGAATAGAAAGGAACATTTTCAAATACGTACTAAAAGGAAGATGCATGAGGAAAGAAATATTTTTAAATGTGAGATATTTCTATCTACTGATAGTAACCGCAATGGTGTGGGACCTGAACTTTAATATCACAAGTGCTATTCTCTCTCAGCAAGTCTATTCAGACGAACTGCAAATTATAGAAACCTTAGTTCGTTGAAGTGAAAGAGCTACAAACCTCGATGTAACACTGCAAAGTCAACCTCAAATTCGTGCACAACGCTTTAGTGTTGTTTCACTCTTTAGAGAGTTTATTTTCCTCTGGATGAGGGACACTTGCATCTCGGCGTCTACCAATAGTTTGTTTTTTTCTGCTCAAGCTCTTTCAGAGAAGCGACAGCACGCTTCCTTTCCCGTTCCTTCCTTTGTGCATCGGCCCTTTCAGTGCCGCTTGTGTCCAGGCTAGGGAGCATACATGCTTGTAGGACCGCATCGCTGGGTCACCTTCTGTTCCTATCATCCACTGGCGCTCCGTTAGAACTTAATTGCATCATTTAGACGCCATTCCCCGAGATCGGGAATCAGCGCGCACGCGGGATCCAAAGATGACGATCCCCTCGCCAGCTTGAAGCTCAACGGCGACCTATCCGCGATCTTTTTGGCGCAGTTCTTCACGAAAGTGGCGCAGTCCCTTCTGAACCCTAGGATTGCCGAATCTGAAAGTTCCGGGGCCTTTCGGAGCGCGTTCTTCGTAGCAAACCCAAGGTCAACCTTTGGCGTCGCAACTACGTTCACAGTAATGTCCATGTCCAACCTTGATCAACTTCAACGGACTGTCCACCGCCATTATTACTTCTTTACTATTCTACTCATTAGTGATCGTAGAAGGTTCTCCAATGCTGCGCCATGAAATGGAACCATAGGCGAATTGGTCTGGAACTGAGCCAGGAACGGCAGCAGTTCCTCCGCGATGCCAAGCTTAAAGGTGAGCATTGCAGACAGCAGAAGATCGCGAATGCCTGTTTCGACCACGCAGTAACTGGAGCTGGTCGGTCGGTTGTTCGTTTCGACACGACTTTTTGCCCTTTTAGGTACGGCAGAATCTCAATAGCTCTTGAAATTACACGAACATTTTCAAGCCATCGCACAGCGCAAAACTTCATAGGGTACACGTTGCTCCCTGTTATGCGTGCGTATTCAACGCGTCCAGCAGGTAAAAATTTGAACACGTTGTAGAAAGCACGGAGAAATTGCACGAGTTGCCAACCTGTTGCCACGTGTCCGTTTTTGAAAGAACGGTTGACAACAGGAAGGCCACAGCTACCAACTTCGAGAATACGATGGCCGTCGCTGGGTATACAAACCTCTTGTTTGACCTCACGGAGAAATTTTATATGTACATTTGGCCCATCCATTAAGATGTGAAGAATTATTGATCTGGAGAGTAGATCTGTGGAGGTTTTAAAAGCGGACACCAATACTTCTGCCCGCGTGCGCCCCAGAAAGCATGATGTCAAGCAGCGCGTTTTCACGCTCTGCTCTGCATCCGACAAAAAGCGAGCCAACACGTCCATTTGCTCTTTTTGTGCAACTTTGTTTAACGATTCGTCAAACGACACGACGAGGTGGGAGGCTTGGCTTTCTTCCGACGTGAGGTTCTCCTTGAAGAAAGGTGCGAGACCATACACAATAGTATATCCTACCTTGTCATTGCCAAGCTGCACTTTCTTGGCTGTAGCTGGTGATGGAAACATCAAAGGGAACAGAGAAGCCGATGCCGCGGCAGACCGGAGTGATGTGTGCGTCATAACAGCGTTGCGGCTCCACATCACTTCAGCACTTATGAACTCTAAGTCACGCTGAAAGATATTCTTTGCTGTACGATCGGGTTGGACGTCCGTCGCAGTAGTTGGAGCACTTGAAGGACGTGCAGAAACTGACGGCATTGGTCACAACGGTGGTCGGCGCTGTCAAAAATGAGGCTACGCAGGGTGCCCTGGCTCTGGTAATGGCCAGTCGGTGCTTCTTACTTTCAGCGTGACTTGTCACCGCTCTTCTTCCCATGTTGCTGAGCGAAAACTGTTTTCTGCATAGCGCACAGTACGCTGCAGTCAGGTTACTTTCGACGGGCCTAATCCAGGCTTCAAACTCGCAATGTTTCGCATTCGTCCAGTCCTGGACGAAGGTGCACTTGAAGGCACGCACACATCGCACACAGTCTGCCTGCGGCACCACAGCAGTCATTAAAACTAAGTCGGTTGAAAACGGCGCAGCTAAGTACGGACGGAATTCGTTGCTTTGCTAGCGTCGGCAGATCGCGAAAAGGCGCGAAACTATTTCCCTTTTTCCCAAAGCTGCGCCGCCTGAATCGCGTGCATGCACCCCATGCGGCTGAAATGGACGCTTCCCTCAAGGAGATGCGCAGGGAGGAAGAGTTCTTTTGGACCGTCGCAAGTTCTCACAACGCTTTCTGCCGCCTTGTTGGAGCTGTCCACTCAGAAACGCAGGAAAACAAGGGGAGGCCGCTGGCCGTGGAACAGCGCATGTGCGAACCGTAGGAAGCGCGTGCTCTGCCGTCGGCCACAGCGCGAGGGAAGCGCGGGAAAGTGTCCGCTTTCGACATAGCACACTTCGAAATTGGAAGCGCCGCAGGCGCCAAAAAGTTTTTTGCCGCCTTGCTGGGATGCTCCACTTAACAGCACAACGTTGGAGGCCAGCGGTCGCTGAGGAGAGGGCGCGTAACGCCGCACTGGACAATCCGTGTAATGCCAGTCCGCATTGTTTACACGAGGCAGCATTATCGCGACTTTAGTTCCTTTTATGTAGAACTGCAGCTAATTTTCCCTGTTATAAGCACAAATCCCCTGAGTTTTCCCTGCGTTTTTCCAGATTATCGAAATTCCTTGAGAATTCACGGTTTCCACGATTTCCCTCGTTTGTAGACATCCTGTCAATACAAGATTCAAGAGAACTTGGCAAACCTCTGCTGCTATGAAAAACATTTAAATTTGATTCAGCAATGAAATTTCTGTCATCCTACATGACGAGTGCATGTTGCGACGTTGTTGGACAGGGAAGCGCCTCGCACCCAGAGCCAGTGTTCAAAATATTGAGGTAATGACCCCATCGGCTGTTTACATGGGCGGACAAGAACGTAAGCGGCCGTAGCTTCTGGGTGCCACAAGAAAGTACTTCGAGGTAAAGTCGTTCTGTGGTTACAAAAAAGCTTTCTCTGAAAGGCACACGGTCATTTCATTGCGTCAAACCCTCACGCTAAGGGCTCTGTTTAATCGTAGATATAGTCCGACGTAACGCGCGCGCGCGCGCGAGCCGGCCTCCGCGACGTTACGCTGGCGAGAAACCGATGTCTATACTCCAACCAACCGACGCAGCGGACGTATTCAGCGTTGTCTGGCGCGCGCCAGCGTGGCTGACGCGCGAATAGCCAGCCCCGCTTGTATTTTTTGCCGGCCGCGTCGAGCTGCGTCAGCCATCCATCCCGGCATTCCTCGCGTGGGGCAACATGGCTGACACGGTCTCCTACAGCGATCGACAGAGCTCTTCGATATCTGACAGCATGAATTGCATGACTGGCGAGTCCAACGGTGTGGTAGAGCGGCTGCTCGAGGGTATAAGATCGCATCCTTGCTTGTATGATACGAAACGACTGGACTAGAGAGATACTGAACGGAAGAGGAACGCGTGGGAAGCGATCCGCTTGGTCAGCGGTCTCGGCACAGGCGAGTGCCTCGGTAAATTTGCCGTTTGCCGCGTGGAGCTTGCAGGGAAATGCTTTAGGGGATATAATGATCTTTTTTCTCTTATCCGCACTGCTTCCAGTGGACGACTGCCAGAAATTATGGAAGAGGTTGCGGGATCGGTACACGCGGGAGGCAAAGGCGCTGGAAATGGCGACGCGGAGCGGCAGCGGCTACGTTTCGCAGACAACATGGGAATTCGCAAAGTCAATGGATTTATACACAATTGCGGCCGTCCGAGAAAGTGAGTATTTCATAGCACCACAGTTCGCTGCTGGAGCACACCAGATCGAGAAATCCTCCTGCAAGTTGCGCACCGCTCGACTGACTTACTCTGTCGGCCTTTGTTCTGGCTTTAACTTTGCACAGAGGTTGCATTCGGTCATCACAATCTTTTTATACTACGTTTAGACGAGGTGTACTTGCCCGATTCAGTTGGAATGATTCGGAAATCCGGCTTTCTTGTGGGATCGTTTGATCAAACGATAATCTTGGCGACATCTCGCTCGAAAATTGATATCCAAGTACAAAGAACCAAACCCATTTTGGTGGCCAGCCCTAGATTTGGCCTGGGCCACACCCCAAATTTAGTTAACGCCTCCCTCACACAGCCTGAAAGTGATCTCATACAAACTGGACCAAAATTTAAAGTTAAGTAGAATGAACAAAACATGTTTCGGTGGTTAGCCACAAATTTGCCCCACTCCTAATAGCAAGCACGAAAATTTGGCTTCAATTAGCAAATTTACAGTACAAGCATGAATTCAGCAACATAAAAAAAGTTCAAAACGTGCTTCCTCATGATTTTCTGATGTAACCACGTTAAACCGCTGCCAGATGTTTTTCCTTACTGGTATGAAGTCGATATGCTGACAAACAGTGCATTCCAAAGCTTAGCACTGTTTAAGAGATGTGAGTTGCAACGAAGCACACAATTGGAAACCTTTCTTTTTCCCTGCGGGCTGTGCATATTTATCGTTTCTCCTTAAGCACGTCGACATAGTGAAATGCCGTATCTTCCAGAACTACATCCAACATCAAAAGGGCGCATGGAGTGGCGGATGTATGCGGACACTTCTGGAGAGGAAATTATCAGTGCCATGCATCAAAGTACACAGTCACCTGCTGGGAGCATTAGTGGCGACTGTGAGCTGTTGACACCAGCCGCCTGTGAACTCCAAGATAATGAGCGCTTCTCACTGCCAGCTGCGGAGCCACCAACAAGGGAGCCACCAGCTCACATGACCAAAAAGCGCTGTAAACCACCTGACATGTGTGAGCAGTAGTTGTTGTCTCAGTTGCAGCAGAAAATGAGTGAACATGAGGCATTTGGCCTGTCCATTGCGTTAGCCCTTGACACGATGGATAGGCAAGCAGCGGCAAAGTGCAAAGTTGAATTAATGCAGGTTCTTTCCGAATTTTATGTCTGATTTTTAAACAGCATATTTGGATTTTTGAAGGGGGGGGGGTCTATTCTAGTCAGTACTATTGGTATAGTATTGGAAATGTCCACTGAGCCTCCGTAGCGCAGATGTTATTGTAAGATACAATTAAAGAATTTGGATTAGTTTATGGGGTTTAACGTCCCAAAGCGACTCAGGCTATGAGAGACGCCATGCAACAAGACGGGACGTAACAGGCTTCAATTGCCTGTGATGTGAAACTGCGATGGCAGTTTTGATATTTTAAACGTGTTAGCATGTTCCTGATTTTATTTCCCTTGACTTACTGCCCTCTATTTTCAAATATTATAATACGTTTAGTCCAGCCACAACACTGATGGGATGCACAGTGTTTTTGCAGATTTAAATGTTGTTCATTATTGCAAACCATTGCTTCTTCGGCTGGCAACTTTATTCTACAAGTTTTATATTTTATTGGTAGTTGTTGTTCAGCTACGTTACTTTATTGTAGTGTAAACTCAGATGTGCATTTTAGGCGCGGCTATAGCCATAATAATGTGGTTTTAAATCAACTGTGATGTTAGCTATGAAACTACTAGATATGCATCATACTACTTTTTCATTTCAGTACAAGAAGACGGGCTGCAATAGGCTTCATGTGCTTGTGATATGAAACTGCCGTGCCAATTTTTTAACTATTCCTGATTTCATGTTGCTTAATCTTGGCCATTTTTGCTTGTTTTTTACACTATGTTTCAACATTCTATTGGTTCACAATGCTTGTGCATATTTAAATGTTTTCATCGCAGACCATTACTACTTTAGCTGTTACCTGATTCTTGTTTTTTACTAGTTTTATATTTCATAGGCAGCTGTTCTTCCCCTACATTACTTTTTGTTTATCAACTTGTGTGTATTAATTTATGCTATGTGCTAGATGAAGTTATTTAAAATCGGTTGTGTTGTTACTGAGGGAACGCCAGTGTTCAGTCGCTATACCCTTTGTATAATTGGTAGCCTGCAATATTTTTTCACTTGTACGGGTATAGAAATAAACGCAAACCAATTTTGTAATTTATACATAATAAAGTGATATCTGATTGATGCACCTCATTGCATAACAAATTTCTTTCAGGTCATCTTTTTGGTGATGCTACACTGCAAAATTACCCGTCCAGGTTTTCAGAAATTTCAAAAACTGGAAGGCTGTTAATCACGTAATTTGGAAATGTCCAATATGCTGCGTCGTCAAAAAGGCCTAGATTTACTGCAGGTGCTTGCTGAAGATGACGGTCGAAGCCCTTTCTATGGGATACAACGAAACAAAGAGCACTAGTCTTTAAACCCTTAAAGTAGACCAAAATAAACCATGTACTACTTCCACCTAAAAAAACTATTTCTGTAACATGCATGACACGAAAGTATTTAGTGCACTTGTACAAACAGCTGATACAAGAATTCTGAAGACAAAACAAAATTTCAGTCATGTTTAATACACTTTTTAAACCACAGACAGGATTTTAAGGAAAAGAGCAGGCTTAAAAATACTTAACAAAATGACTACGTTTTAATTGTACTACTACTGCTAAAAGACGTGGAAAACAAACTGGGAAGTGACGTGCTTGAACAAAACGAAGTCTGTCGGGTATTGGTATGTACAAAACTGCAGAAAGGCAACATTACGTTCACTGTTTGTGAATGATATTCACGAGATGGTTGCTCATGGAACATCTTGTGAAGGTGTAGGCTACGTTTTTGATTCTCCGAAAAACATTGAGCTGCCAAGAGAGGGAGCCTGTTGGCGACATAAAATATTCAGCGATTTCATCCCTCAGGGCATAGCCGTTGAAGTCGACCGGCTACTTGTAACTGTCAAGCGGTTGCTGCGGCCACGGACATCCATTTCTGTTTTGCTCCAGTCTCCATCTTGTACAGTTTCTCCACACACACTATCAGCGTAGCCAGATGGGCAGTATGCAGAGGCCTGCATAAGAAAATTGTGTACGAGCACTGCTGCATTTACCATACTGGTTAGGAGGTCAGGGTCCCCGTCTACAGTGGAAAGAAATGAACGCCATCGAGCAACCAAAATGCCAAAGGCCTTCTCAACGCATCTTCGTGCCCTAGACAGCCGAGAGTGTAAGACATTTTTTCATCTAAGTTTTTTTCCAGGGTAAGGCCGCAGTAAGTAAGTCTTGAGAGGGAATGCTGCATTACCCACGACAGAGAGAGGCCACCTAGACGTTGAGGAGGGCAGGCCGACTGTTCCATGTTCAAACTGTTCTTTGATAGTGCTCTCTCTAAACATAGCACCATTCGGGAACCTTCCTTCAGCTCCGACGTCAACGGGCACAAAGCGATAATTAGCATCTACCACTCCGAGGAACACAATTGAGAAAACTCTCTTGTAGTTGCGGAAATCAGCGCCACTGTGGTCCGGACACCTGATGGCAAGGTGCTTGCCGTCAATGCTGCCAATGCAGTGAGGAAAGTTCCATTTGATGCTGTAAGCTTGTTGGATATTTTCCCACTGTGCTGCTGTTGGGCGCTTCAAAACAAGTGACAGGATTCCCCACAGAGCTGGCAAAGTTTCTTTTAGTATTTGTGACACTGTTGAGGCATGCATGCAGTAAGACATTCCAATGTCCTGCATGCTGCAGCCTGAGGCGAGGAACCTGCAAGCATTCAGCAGGCACAAAATCAATATTCAGCAGTCATGAAATCATTATAATGTGCCCACTTTCGCAGACAAATTTTGCCTTGTTTTTGTGGCTGTTTAGTCTTAGCTGCTTGTATTAGTGGCAGGCTTACAGCAATGCAAAATGTGCGAACCAAGGCAAATAAAGCATAATTTTGTCAGCTCAAATAGTGATGACCTCATCAGTTCTGGTTAATATGCAGTTAAAAATGCACAGTTTCAATTTCCAGCACTGCACTCACCTCAGTGTGACAGCCAGCCTTTCTCCAGGAGATATCGGTCTCCGGTGGTTGGGAGGATGCAAAATTTTGTCGTGAATGAGCTCCAGCAGGCGGTCAAAAGATGCCTTGGTCATTCTGCACGAACAGACAAACTGTACTGAAGATCTAGCTTACTGCTTTGCAATTGTAATCACTACACACTGCCTGTGTTGCTTCAATTTTCGTCGGATCATATTGTCGTTTCGACTAAGAGAGAAGAGCGCTACAGCACAATCAGTAACTTTGGTACTGGAGCACTATGCATACCGCAAAAAAAGAGATAATTTTGAATGAAGCTACTTTCGACACACGCCACGGGTACGGAGAATGTCAGTGCTGAAATGTCGCTGCACATCAATTTGGCGCGGAACCCAATACATCAAGTAAATATAGCAAGTGGAGCTTATAGAGAACGCCACTTCTTGCATCACTACTGTATTGCGGGAACACTGTAAAATTGTTTGTCACCTGAAATACTTAAAATCGTATTCCGGGTCCACTCGTCGGAGCCTCTTATCGAAGATTTCTCTAATATACATTGTTCTTATACGTTTGCGACGCAGGCGATGCTCGAGCAAAGTTTATTTTTCGCCTCGCGCGTGAACGCCATTCCGCGAGAACAAATTTGCGCGTTCGCACCAGCGAAAACGTCCTCGCGGTGCACGCCAAAAAACGAAACCTGATCCAACTGCGCTTCTTCTGCGCATGCGCTCCGGTGCCAGGCGCGTCAGACGCGTCATACTCAAGACGCAGTGGTTTTCCGACGCGTTCGTCGTAGCCGGCGTAACGTAGCCGACGTCGCCGGCTGCCGCCTGGCGCGCCGAATACGTCGGACTATATCTACGCCTTTATACTCCGAAGTAACGCGCGCGCGCGCGGCACTGCCACGTCACGTTGGCGGAAGCGAGACCCTTCCGACGCCGCTTGACCACCTGTGTTCCGCAGCTTCGGCGCGCTCTGACGGTGGTGGCGTCGAAATGGAACTTACGCCTGTTCTGCGCCGGGCGCGTCGAAGCCGCGACCCCGCAATGCACCGCGCGCGTCGGCTGCGGAGCGCGTAACCGCTTCTGGGACACTGCTTCGTTGGAGCACCGTGCCGGAGTACGGAAGTGCGCTGGTGCTGAAGTAGCATTGCTGGTTTGTGCGCCGTCGATTGTGCCTGCGACTGATAAAATGCCAACTGCATCGAAGGAATGTTCGGTACTTTGGAGCGAATGCTTGAGGCCATCAAGCTTCATCCCTGTGTTATGACAGAAAGCGGCTCGACTACAGGGATCAGGAACGCAAAACAATGCCTGGGAGTTAATCCGGATGCAATGGGGTCTCGCATCAGGTAGGTTGCGCCTGTGATTGACGCGCTGCATGCATTGGGCTTTCTTTATTAATCTGTGTTTCTGTGTTGCTTTGCTAATTTCCGTCACAGAGTACCACAAATTATGGAAGAGATTAAGGGACCGGTTTACATGAGAAATGAGAATAATCGAGCAAAGCAAAAGCAACTGCAGCGGATTTATTCCAAGGCGGACATGGGAGTTTGCAGAAGCTATGGCCTTCGACAGAGACTGCGGCTGTCCGAGAAACTGAGTTGTCATGATCTCTCAAGGTTGTGCGATTACATATGCGGCCATCTGCCGCGTGACTACCTTGACTATTGTATTGAGTTGGCCAGATATGTAGTCCTATCCCCCCTTTTGATATTTCTGACGGCCGGTAAGGCTTATTCATCATAGCAAAGGAAGAATGCAATTTAACACTGCAATATCTGTTGCTCTTGACGAAATTTGGGAATCAATAGCTCGTAGGCAGATTAGTGAAAACAAACAAGGTTTAATAACAGTCGCACGTTAAACAAAAAGACATAGGAAGCCGCACCTTTCGGTATTGACCTCACAGGAAAGGCGTCGCCATTCACACGCATTCAGTCGCAGGCTTCTCGCACCATCGCCGCTCCGATGGAAGCTGGATGTGTTAGATAAAAAAATCACAAGCAAAACCGGCGCCCAGACGGTGCCGGTCAGGGCTCTACTTTTCCAGAATGCATAACGCTAAGGCTGATGTGCGCACTCTCCCTCGGCGGCAAGGTGTTGAGTGACGACGCGGAACTATAAGAAAAACATCGCAAACCAGGCATCTGTCGCGCGAACCCAGGAGCAGCCGTTGTATGAACAGAAGTAGGGACCGAAACAGGTTCACGTAAGCACGGGAATTAAGAAAGTATAATTTAAGGTAATCACGAAAGGCACAGCGCCAGAAAACTTATGGGTGAAAAATAATATCGAAAGTGTCGAGCACAAGTCTTTTTTTGCTTGGAGTGAAGACAAACTATTTTTTCTTCGATGCAGGACCACCTGCAGCTTGGAGACTGCATTGTCTTCATTAGTGGCAGCGGAGAAACTGCGGAGGAGATATTCAGTAGAACTGAGGAAGGAACCGCGGAATCGCCAACAGAAGTAAATGCCTTCGAAGAGGAGACTCCGTTGCGATCACCAGCAACACCATCTCCAGCACCAACAGCGGCTCCGCCACACACAAAAAAAAGGCAGAAACAGACGCCCTTGGAGAGCACCTAATTAATCATCCTGAAAAAAAAAAAAACATGGGCGAGAACAAAGCATTCGCATATCAGTAGGACTGAGTCTGTACAAAATGCCCCGAAAAGTAGCAATGAAATGTGAAGAAAAAATATTCAGCTGCTTGCAGAAAGTGAAGAGCAGGTCGGCTAAACCTGGCACTTTATTATGTTGTTTATGTTCATGAAAAATATGCCGCTTTTTTTTCGTTTCTGTCATTGTAATATTTAATGAGATGGCTGCTTTTTTCCGTGTAATATCTCACGTTCATTAACCTGTGTTGTGTTAAAATACATATATTGCGTTGTATTGTCTTATGTTTGAATAGGACAAGATACAGAGTTCACACACTTTTTATTCAACATCACTCGCAAGTAAAACCCATGCCGAATGCAGCATGGTCATTTTCTGCTCATGAGTTTTTTTTTGACGAAGAGATAAGTACGTACTTCTCTGGACGCACAGCTGTTTCAAAACAATGAGGAACACTGCAGGATAGTTACGAAAATATTGTTAAATATGATTACTTCTTCTTGGACGTTGGAAGTCTCAAAATGTACATTAGCTTCGGGCTATTATTTTCATCTTCCATGGCAAAGAACCCTCTGCGGACATAAAATACTCCGCCAACTCGTCCCTTATTGCCACCGCAGCTGGAGCAGGTCGATTTGAAGGGCACGTGTTCGAGGCGCTTGTGTGCACAACACTGTCTCCAGCTGCTTTCCTGTACAGAATCTGCACTGACGCTAACACCATAGTTTGGAGGGCAGTACGCCGCATGAAGAAGCCGAAAGTTGTGCAGGCAGACTGCTGCTTTTACCATATTGTCCAGTATTTAATGGTCACCGCTACACGTGCCCAAAAAGCAGCGCCACCGAGAAACTAATATGCCCTACGCATTTTCCATACAACGGCGTGCCCTTGATAGCGGATAGTTAAAAAGTTTCTTTGCATCGATACCACGGCCAGGATAAGGCTTCATTAGATATGTTCGTAAGGGAAAGGCTGCATCACCTACAAAACAGTGTGGCCACCGGGAGATCCCTGATGAAACATTGAGCAAGCCAGCGTCTATGCCCTTTTTGAAATCGCTGTTTGCCAAAAAAAGAGCCGTCAGACAATCGGCCCTGCGCCCCAATGTCTACCATAATGAAGCGATAGTTGGCGTCTGCAACTCCCGACATTAATAGAGGATAAAATCTCTTGTAATTGAAAAAATCGGACCTGCTGTCTTCCGGTCATGTTACCGCCAAATGCTCACCATCAATAATGCCCACACAGTTTGGAAAGTTCCATTGCGAAGAAAAATTCCTCCTTATAGTTTCCCACTCGGATGCCGAAAGAGCCTACAGTACAGTTAGAGAAAGTGAGTCCCGTAAAGCTGGCAGCGTCTCCTTCAGGACGCCTGATACCGTGGAGGCATGCATTCTAGAGCTTAAAGCTATATCCTGCAATGACCCTCCCGTAGCAAGGAACCTGCAGACAGAAAGCACTTTCATCCGATAGAGCGCACGTAACTAACAAACGTCTTATAAGGGAGGTAAATTAATTTGAAACGGCTGCTAGCAGCTACTTAGGGCACCGCTGTTGCATTACACAACTGCAAGTTATTACGAGGACAATAGGTTCAGTGAACATTCTAGAGCAATTTATTAATTGTCTGCATCGTCTATTTTCTTCCTTTGATAAACAAACCTATAATTTAATTTAAATATTCTACGCTGTGTATTAGAAACGTGAAGAAATAATTTCTCACGTGCTTTGCATTATTTGTTTATTAACGGAAGAGGACATGTAACTATTTACCGCAAGGTAGTTACTGCCAGCGCCTTTGCAGAGTAGATGGGCCTCTTGTGGGTAGGCGCGTGAAGAATTTTGTAGTACACCAAGTTCAGGAACTTGTCGAATAAGGCTTTAGTCAATCTGCAAGTACCATTCGAACACATCCACGCACAGCAGCATTAGATCGCTTTTTCACTCTGAATTGGTAGCAAATAAATATTCCACGCTGCGACCGCACCTTTCAGAGCCTGGATCTCACGGTGCTAACACGTATTAACAGTACGACGCTATTTACCTGAAGTACCTGAAGTGGTTGTCCGGGTCAGAGTTCCTCAGCTCTTGTAGAAGTCGGTGATACTCGCGGAATAAAGGACGATTGTCAAAAATGGGACGGATGTACTAGCGAAGACAGAAGTAGTGCCCAGGGGCGGAATTACGGATCTCTCTCAATCGAAACAGTCTCAAAAATTTGGAGGACGCTTAAGCTTCGCCTTTGAGAGTGGAACTCGACAGTGTGTTGCAGCACTGCCAGGGAGTCCACGGAACGCCATTGCCCGTTCGGCGTGACGCCTTGCCTATTAGACAGATCGCTCTTCTACGTACGGTGAAACGGACGCGCGGATCGGCAAACCACGTAGAAGCGCTGCCAGGGGCATTGCCAAAACACGCGGGGCTCAAGTTGCAGTCGTAGTTCGTCAGCACATCGTTCTCGACAAACCAGATGCCACGAATTCCAGCATAGCTTCCGCGCCGAACGAACAGGAAGCAAGCCGCAGGCTTCCTGGTGAACGCGCTTTGGATGCGCGCTGCGTTGTTCGCTACTCACCGCGTGATTCCTGCGTGACCGCACGGCCCCAGTGCTCCCGAACGAGACGAGCGGGAGGCGCTGATTTTGGCCTTCAAATGCGGCAGAGGTCAAACCTGTTACGGCGCGGTTCCCGTGTCCACCGATATATGCCAGACAGTTGCTATGCCATTTGCTTTCCTCAAAACAGGTCCGGGTATCCACCTGTATATATATATATATATATATGTTACGAACGTAGGTTGCGTTGGCTCCGCAGAATAAAGATTTAAGAGAAGTGGGCTACAAAGACACTTTTATTTATCAACGTTTCGACCGCGGTGCGGTCTTCTTCAGGACTGTAGTGGTATCGCGTCAGACGGACGTTCCATCTGACGCGAGACCACTACAGTCCTGAAGAAGACCGCACCGCGGTCGAAACGTTGATAAATAAAAGTGTCTTTGTAGAAGTGCCCACTTCTCTTAAATCTATATATATATATATATATATATATATATATATATATATATATATATATATATATATATATATATATATATATATATATATATATATATATATATATATATATATATGACAGTTACTGCGCAATTTCCTCTTTCAATTTTGTTGGGGCAGTGGCGTACATTCCGAGGAGGAGGAGAAGAGATTTTTCGCTCACGGGGAGGAGGAGAGGTTTCTCGCTCACGGCCGACGCCAACGACGCTGGCTTTTCTGCTACAGTGCTCCTTAACGCTGCCGCGTTAAAACAGTCTCAATTGCCCCTCTCCTGTTGGTCGGTCGTGGGCGGCGGCCATTTTGTTTTTGCGTCACTGGCTGACGTCGTAAACGGCCCAGAAGTGTTGACTTTGCTCACCTAATTATGCGAGAATTGAGACGATTTTTTGAGACTGGGAAATGTAGTCTCAAAGCGTTTGAGACAGAAAATGGCGACCGTTTACTTCGCCATACGCAGCTGTCCGCGTGAGCAACGGCGTAAGAGGGTGCACGAAGACGGATTTGACTTGCCGGGCGAGATGTTTCGTCGCCAATTTCGACTCGGGAAGGAGACTGCACAGTGGCTGTGGGACCAACTCGCCGATGAACTGGGAGGTGCGCTGTCAGTGCATCGACAGGTGCTGTGCGCGCTGCGCTTCTTCGTCACCGGCGGATTCCAAGGCGCCGTGGGCAATGAGGGAAACGTCGCTATAGCCCAGCCCACTGCCAGCAAGTGTGTGCGGCGGGTGTAAGCAGCAATAGCCAAAGTGGGGTCGCGGGACGCTTGGGTGCGGTTCCCGGCGAGCCCGGAAGAGAAGGCAGCGGCGAAGCACTTCTTCCTTCGCCACGGCAGCATCCCTGGCGTTGTTGGGTGTGTCGATGGCACACTCATCGCCATCAAGGCGCCACGGGGCGATGCTGCACACAAGGCCGCCTTTTGGAGTCGCAAGGGCTACTACGCCCTCAACATAATGATAGTGAGTAGGCTTCGGTTTCCGGTTTTGACTGCATGTTCGGCTGCAAGCTCGGGCCTTGACGGAGGAAGTTCACAGATAAGCTTGTGGTGTGCTTTCTCTCAGGAGTGCGACTTCAACACGAAAATTCTAGCTGTCGACCCCCGCTGCCCGGGATCGGACCACGACGCGTTTTCGTGGCGCTATTCGTGGCTGCGGCAGGAGATAGGGCAAGGACTGCTGGAAGATGGCGAGTGTCTTCGTGGTAAGCAGTAAGAAAGCCCCACCTCGGTTACAAATATCGGGGTACCGCACATGCGTGGAAGATGCAAAAATAAGGTACGACAGTTAGGCTCACGAAAGCACGTTACAATAAGATACACAAGCCTCACGTGTATTGACGTCGTTCCGTTCGTTGTTGCAGCAGAAACACACCACACTTAAGTTTTGTTAAGATGAATATTTCCTGCCGAAGAAACTAAGACAGCAGGCAGGTGTGTGTAAGACACTTCTGTGTTATACGAAATAGCTCGTCGTTTATATCAGTATGCAGTTGCAAGGCTGTTCTTACAACGGGGCTCCCTTAAAGATTTAAATAATGCATTGTCTGCACTCGCATGAATGTAACCTTCAGGAAAGCACGACTAAGTTTTTTGGCATCAATTGAGACATGATTTTGGGCTAGTCGGTTCATGGCGGATGCCAAAAAAATGCGCGAGGACTGCAGGACAAGGATAGGCACAAAGACGCGCACACAAAGTGCAGAACTTCCAACTGACTTTATTTTATTGCGCGTAGGGGTAGCCTGCGCTCCACAGCGCGCTGAGGACGATTCTGAGGACGATTCAGGCACGAACGCATCGGCCCGACGCTCATCCTACTTTTCGTATTACAGCTGGCCCGGCTGTCTGGATCACCGTGGCGGCTTCCCGGTTCGCCAACACGTGCCAACGATTGCCAACGCAACTTGCTGGCTTTTACTAACTTCGTCACACCGGGCCCAGTGGTTACTGCGTCGGCGCATGTGCGCATACTCCAGCTCTCCGACTGTGGCGCACTGATGCAGCGGGGCGTATAAAAGCTGAACTCCTGACCCTGGACGAAGCATTGCTGAGGACGATTCAGGCACGAACGCATCGGCCCGACGCTCATCCTACTTTTCGTATTACAGGTCTGTAATACTCTTTACTTGTACATACATTTTGTAGTTTGTGCCTGGGTCGTCCTAAAGCAATGAGTGATGATGAAGGGTCCGGTACCGCGTCTAACATGAAAGAAAAGAGAGAAAAGCTATTCGACAAGGCTCCAACTACTGTGAAAGAAGTTGGAAGTTTTCTTGTGAAGCTTAACAGCAAGTTGGAAGCCTTGGGAAGTAACCTGAACCATGAGCTTGGCACCCTGCGGGGATCAGTCGAATTTATGAATGAAAGTTTTGAAGAATTTAAGAAAGAACTGGCCGAGGCTCGTCGGGAGATAAGCGAGCTTAAGGAAGAGCAGAAGTATCTAAAGCATGAAAACAGTGAACTTTCGAAACAGCTGCAGCGTACTAGAGCAGAGCTAACTGAACTTCAGCAGTACAGTCGCAGAAATAACCTTGAGTTAAAAGGCATCCCTACTACTGACAGCGAGTCACTGACAGGCATTGTCTCCGCTCTTGCCACGAAGGTGGGAGCGGAAATAACGGTGAACGATATTGACCTCGTGCATCGAGTGCCAACAAAAGACAGGAACAAATCGAATATCATCGTTAAGTTCAGGTCAAGTGATGCCCGTGATAAACTGCTCGAATCGGCAAAAAAAAAAACTCGCTTAATCACATCGGACCTTGGCATTTCTGGATCAACATCCGTGTTCGTAAACGAACATCTTTGCCCAGAGTATAAAGTGTTGCTTGCTAGGGCTATAGCGGCGAAGAAACTTCACAACTGGAAGTATGCATGGGTATCTCGTGGCCGGATCTTGGCGCGAAAAGCAGACAACTCGGACGTGATCCGAATTTCTACAGAGGCCGACCTCGGCCTTATAGTCTAGTTCATTCAAAATGCTGACTGTACGAACCACTCATAAATTTCTCACGTTAAATGAATCACGCACCATACTGCATTGCAATGTAAGGAGCATAGCTAGAAATTTTGACGGCCTTTGTACGTTTCTAGCAGAGCACAGCTTTCTTTACGATGTTATAGCCATTACAGAAACCTGGCTGATGCCCGGTGAAAGCTATAACATTCCCAATTATGTATTTCTGTCCCGTCCCCGCATTTCGAACAATCGAAGAGGAGGGGTAGGTTTGTACATTAAAAAGACCCTTGTACACTGCGACTATCCGTATCTTAACGCATCCGTCAGTAGCAGTTCGGAATTTCTATTTGTTGAACTTGAGGGTGTCATGGTTGGTGTTGTTTATAGAGCCCCCCACGCAGATCGTAGTAAGTTTGTGAAAGATCTTGAATCTGTTATTATACACGTAACCGATAAGAACAAAAAAGCAATCATCGTCGGCGATACTAATATTGATACTTTAGGTGCCAACCACAGCGAATACACTGACCTGTTATTTTCATATGGATTTACGAATTTTATCTCTACTCCGACCCGAATCGCAGGTTCCAGCTCGATATGCCTCGACCATGTGATATGCAATTTCGTGCCACCTAGTTATTTGGCTGGGGCATATGATACAGCAGTGGCAGATCACTTCGCGATTGCCTTCTTATACCGCGTAGACGATAGAGATAGCCGTAGAACTTCTGACAGCCCATGCGAGCTTAGGAAGAAAATTGACTATCAAAAATGCGCACTCAGGCTCTCTGAAATGAGCTTTGCAGACCTCGCCGATATGAATGCCAATGAACACTGCTGCAGCCTTGTCGATAGAATCAAAGCGGTGATAAATGATTGTAGTTTTACGCAGAAAAAAACGTACTATACACATCCAGTGTGCCCTTGGATGACAGCAGCTGTGCTAAATATGATAAAAACGCGCGACCACTGGCACACCAAAATGAAACAAAACAGAGGGAACGTATATTATAGTGCTCAGTATAAGATTCATAGAAATAAAGCTGTTGCTACCATGCGTGTACAGAAGAAGCTATATTTTAGTAACCAAAAAAACGCATGCGCCGGCAATTCTAAGAAACTCTGGGCTACAGTGGACTCGATAATTCAGCCTACTCCATCAAACCGAATACTTACTGACCTGGCCCTTTCCCCAGATAAACACCTGCTATCAGATCAGTTGAACGATCATTTCTGCTCAGTGGGTGCTGATTTACGTTTAAGTATGGGTCTCACAGACGAACCTTCTCTGCCTGAGTATCTTGAAAAGACCTTCGGTTTTATAGAAATAAGCAGTGACGAAGCAATGAGTGCACTTAATTCAATGGATGCTACTAAGGCCACGGGTCTCGATGGTATTCCGGTTTCCATAATTAAAAACAACAGTGGCGTCCTAGCTGCCACCTTAGCATCTTTATTTAATAAAGCGTTTCTGTCCGGCATCTATCCTGATATTTTGAAGCTCGCCAAGGTAGTCCCTATCTACAAAAGTGGGAATCCTAATGAACTCGGAAACTATAGGCCGATCTCAATCCTTAGCTGTATCAACACTCTGTTTGAAAAACTATTGGCTAAAAGAATTACGCAATTCCTGACTAAAAATGCAATTCTGTCAACGTCCCAACATGGTTTTCAGAAATTTAGATCGACCACCACGGCTGTGCTTTCTATAACTGACTCAATCAATGAAGCACTCAATAATAACAATATTTCTGTTGGTGTATTCCTGGATATTAAGAAGGCAGTCGACACTGTGGATCTCGATATTTTATGCAAGAAACTAGAACGATATGGGTTCAGAGGTGTATCACTCGATTTCTTTAGAAGCTATTTAACTGGGCGACGGCAGTGTGTTATTATTGACGAACACGCGACAAAGGTCTTTGTGCACCCTCCTAGGCTGTTGACGTCGTCAAACCACCTGCCTCTCTTCTGTGGTGTGTGTGTGTGTGTGCGCGCGTGCAGGTGTGCGCGTGCTTAAGGGGATAAATAAGTGTAGTGTTAAAACAAGTCACCGAATATTTGTGAGGCTTGCCGGAATGAGGAAGTCCCCCTGAAGCAATGTTTTTGCTCGACATGCATTTGTCAGAAAATTCGGCGCGTTTTCGAATAAAAACCGGCGCTGCGCCTAAGCGATCGCGCCCGCGCGCGGGGGGGGGACCCCTGGAGAGTGCGTAGCTTTGCGCGTACTGCTGAAACTCAGCTCGCCAGCGCGGCGCCGAGAGAGGCAGGGCCGAGCGCGTCGTCTTTTTTCCTAGATTGTTGGAGTGGTTTCTACTCGTTGTCGACGGAAAGGGGATAAAATTGTCCATGCTAAAGTGATACTCTCTCCCCTTCGCTCTTGCGCCGATGGCTCCGTGTGGCGCGAATGACCTAGATTGTTATAGAAGGTGGTCTCCGCGCTCGACCAATGGGGTCGCGCGCCCGGCGCGAGAAGGAGGAGTTTGTGCAGTTGAAGCTGCGTGTATGTACGCGCCTGCCTTGGCGCGAAGAACAAACAGACGCGGGCTGCGCCTGTAAATGAGAGGCTGCAACCGCTGTCTGTTAGCCCGAGCCGCCGTTTAAGCTTACGAGAAGCGCGCCCGCTCGAATCTCGGGAGAACACCACTCGCCCAGCCCGGACCAGCGAGGCAACGTGCGCCAACCTGCGGGACGGCCCCGTCGAGCTCCTCAGGTCGTCGGGCTCGCAGTGCCCAGTGAACGAATCGTGTTTTGTTTGATTGTCTCTCTCTGCGTTAGTGCACATTGGGTGCAAATATTTTGTTGAATTTTTATCTCTCTCTATTGTGCCTTTGCATGAGTTGCATTGTATTTGTAAATCAGTTTTTATGTGCTAGTACGAGTGATTTTAAATTCCTCTGTATCTTCTCAGAGCTGTATAAACTGTTTTGTTTTGGGAACCTTTGGCTCCCAGCCATTCTCTGGCTTGCGACCGGCGAAAGCTGGGCACCAAACGACCAACCACTTTGTCACTTGGTAGCTGGTCTCCGGCTGAGCTTGCCACGCTGAGTCGAGAGCATCTCCTCTGTGACCGAGACCGCTACCCCCACACGCTCTAAGGGTGTCTGGGAGCGCACGGAAAAGTGCGGGAAGTGGTGACAGCATTCAAGGGTGAAATGATTTCGATCGACATATTGTAGTGCGAGATGTGTACATGTGCTGTTTGTTGGTATTTGAGTTAAATTTGAAAGGTGTGCTTGCACCCTGTAATATAAAAATATTAAAAAAACCCCTCCTTGCACTAGCGCACAACCAAAGAGGGCGACACACTCACCGCCCATCCCCTACCCTGATGACATCAGTGGGCAGAAGGGTCATCCTTCAAACTCGCGCAGTCTGCCCACTAGCCTCATCTAGTTAGGGGAAGCGCGGTGAGGGTTGTCGCCCTATTTGGTTGTGCGCTACTGCGAGGAGTGGTTTTTAAAATTGGTCCTAAATTACAGGGTGCAAGCACACTTCTAAAATATAAGTCGAATACCAACAAAGAGCACCTGTGCATATCTCTTGCACTATAATATGCCAATACAGCTCATTTCAGGGTCCCTTTAGCATGCACCTTTATTTTTTTTGAGCAACATTTAACACAAGTGTTCTTATTTGAACAGGCAGGTGCAAAATGCACTGCTTGCAATACCATGAACAATAAATAACATCTTCACAAGTGGTGCACGAATTGCAACGCTCAAATACGATAAACAAACATGACAAGACTAGCGGCCTACGTGTTACCAGAGCTTCTGCGTGAGTTGTGCAAACAGAAAACGCACTTCAGCACACGTCCTAAACCATAGTACACATCTAAACCAATGCTCAATAAGTGTTTAATACATTTCGCGTCATTAGAAAAAGTTTATTACCCGCAAAATGCCTGAATATCAATACGACGACGTGTGATGAAGTTCAGCTCAATGGCAAACCTTAGCAGTTCCGACAATTAAGAATGACGCACAACTGAATATAACATGAATATTGCAAGGTTCAATGTCAGAATGACTGTAACATGACAAAATTCTCAACCATCATCATCAGCCTGACTACACCCACTACAGCACAAAGGCGTCTCCCATGTCTCTGTAATTAACCCTGTTCTTTGCCAGCTGCGCCCACCGTGCGTCCGCAAACTTTTTAATCTCATCCGCCCACCTAACTTTGTGCCGCCCCTGCTACGCTTGCCTTGTCTTGGAATCCACTCCGTTACCCTTAAGAACCAGCGGTTATCTTGCCTTCGCATTACATGCCCTGCCGAAGGGATTTTGGTACAGGGCTATTCATGATCTGAAGAACCTGCAATATGCGCTCCACCCCATTCTTATCCTTCTAGTTATTTACCTCTCATGATTCGGATCAGTCACTACCTGCGCTAAGTAGACTTCCAGCACCTCGTTGCAAAATTGTGAACTGCTGCTCCTTTGCTAGACTGTTGAACATTACTTTGGTTTTCTGCATGTTAATTTTGAGACACACTGTTCTGCTCTGGCTAACTGATTCATCACCTGAGTAACTCAGCAAGGCAATGTCATCAGCAAATCGCAGATTACTGAGGTATTCCCTGTTAGCTTTTATCCCAACTTTCACCAATTCAGGCCTCGCAATGCCTCCGGTAAACAGGCGGTGTATAGCATTTGGGAGAACGCGTCTCCTTGCCTAACTCCCTTGCTTATTGCAATTTTATTGCTTACTTTATGGAGGACTGTTAGCTGTGCAGTTGCTATATATATCTTACAGTAATTTGGCGTAAGGCTTTTCTACACCCTGATTTCGCAATATCTGTGTGACTTTTGAGGTTTCCACTGAGTCAAATGCTTTCTCGTAGGAGGAGGAGGAGGAGGAGGAGGAAAGGCAGGGAGGTTTCCCAGAAGAAAAGCCGGCTTGCTACCCTGCACGGGGGAAAGGGGTGAAGAGAGAAAAAGATGAAGGAGAAAAGACCGTTGCAGGAAATTAAAGTCACTATGCAAAGTCACAGCGTTCAGTAAAGTCAGAGCGTATCGTGCAGGCCAGAAGTCTTCAAAAAGCGGAGCACTGCCTTGGAGGCCTTCACCGCAGACGACCGCCACGGCCAGTGGCTGAGAATCTTCGTTCCCGTCAGTGGACGTACGCCTAGATGCTCCAGTGCATGGCAGAGAGAGTATTTCGGCGCTGTAGGCAGGGAATTCACCAAGAATGTGGGTTATAGTCTCATCACATCCGCAGATCGCACATGCAGGGCTGTCAGCCATACCTATTAAGAAGGAGTTGTGCTTGGTGAAAGCTACACCAAGCCACAGGGGACACTACAAATTTGCTTCACGTCGTGGTAGACCGGATGTAAGCCGAAGCTTCAGATCTGGGTCCAAACGCGAATGCGAGAATTGGCTTGAATTCCATGTGGCTCTCGATATGGGGATGGACATACAATCGCCCTCATGGTGAGAAGTTCGCGCGGCCTCGTCCGCGCGGTGGTTGCATGCGATTCTGCTGTGTCCTGGCAGCCATTGGCAAAGAATATCGTGCCCTTTGTTGATGATGGCGGGGCGGAGCTCTCAGATTTCCGCGACAAGTTTATTTTATTTTATTTATTTGTAACATTCTTTCAGACACAGACGGTCTAGGATGATAGAGCAAAAGGCAAATGCTCTCTGCCTGACGAGGGCCCTGTCTCCCGTACAGTGCACAGAAATGTACAAAGGATTACAACATTATACAAGTGCTAATGCTATAACAAAAATAACATGCAACATAAAGTTTAGTTGGTTTTCAAAACATGTATGTTTAAAGCTTTGAGTTGAGCTGTATGTACGTTTTGAAGGCATATTTGAACGTTTTGTGTGCTCTACATTTCTGTGATATGTCAAGAAACGGTGGGTGTGTATTTATAAAGTTGGGGATTAAATACGACAGTGTTTGTGTACCATAGCTCGTTCTTATGGTGGGTAGTCTAAAGAAGTTCTTTCGAACGTTATACCGTGTAGTACTGGGCTGGCTCAAGTTAGTTAACACTGAAGGATTTCGCATGATTTCGTTCCTAATATGAGCAGCAAGTTTCAGCTAATATAACTGGTTTATTTTTAGGACGTTTTGTTTTAGGAACACCGAGGCCGTGTGTTCTAGCTGCTCAAGGTTTTCGATGCATCGCATAGCTCGTTTTTGAAGAAGGATCAATTTGTCAAGGTTAGACTTGGTAGTAGAGCCCCAGATTAGTAAGCAGTGATTGAAATGGGATTGAACAAGGGCGTAGTATAACCGGCGCTTAAGCCAGGCAGGAAGCAGGTACCTAATTTTGTACACCAAGCCAACAGATCTGCATGCACTAGCATCTATCTTGTCTACTTGAGGCGTCCAGCTCAAGTGGTCTTCAAAGTAAACGCCGAAGAATTTAAAACTAGAAAGCCTGTCTATTACAGAGTCATTATATTTAACAATGATGCTTTCGTCATCAGGTTTATTTCTTGGTTTGAATATGACGTATTTTGTTTTACTAACATTTAATTGCTAGTTTGATTTACACTCCGCCAAGTGTACAATCCATTTAACCATGTGTTAGTTCGGCATGCAACATGGCTCAAGTTATTGCCATGGAAAAACAAGGTAGTGTCATCAGCGTAGATAATTGTGTGAGAGGTATGTGGAATGCGTGTAAAGTTGTTAATTTAGATAATAAAAAACAAGAGTCCCAGTATAGAACCCTGCGGAACACCATATGTTCTCTCTTTTAACTCAGAACGAAAACCATTAAGGTGTGTGTATTGCAATCTTCCAGATAAATACGTTCGAATTAATCTGAGCGCTACTCCTCGAATGCCGTAGAACGGGGGTTTTCGGTACAGAGTATTATGCTTAATTGAGTCGAAAGCCTTCCTGAAATCTAAGAAGAATCCAATAGTAAATAGTTTATTCTCGAAATTACTCAACAGTTTTTCTTTAGCATTCAGTAATGCCATTTCTGTAGCCTTTTCACGAAAACCGTATTGCTCATCGGCGAAGGCTTTCTTCTCTTCAAGAAAGCTCATTAAACGAATTTTCAGGAAACGCTCTAAAATTTTTGAGAACACAGGCAACACTGAAATAGGGCGGTAATTATTTATATAATCATGCCGCCCTTCTTTATGTATAACTACGACTTTGGCTATCTTCGTGTTAACAGGGAAAACTCCGCTGGTTAATGCTTCATTACAAATATGACGTAAAAGAGTGCATAAAATATCAGGAACGGCTATGATCGGCTCGACATTCAGGTCATTAACCTCAACTGCTGTGCTTATTTTTAAGGACGCAAGGAAGGAGACAATTTCAGTTTCCGTGCAGGGGTTCAGAAAAATAGAATTTGAGCTTTCAGCACACATATAGTTTTCTATTCCCTCTTCAGTGCCACAAGAGTGTGAGTATGCACCAGCGTTCAAAAAATGGTCATTAAATTTTTGCGCGAGCGAAGTATTGCAGTATTCAGTACCATTGTGCGTTATTGTGCTAGGGATCGTATTATTGGGGCTTCACATAAGGCTTCTGACTTCTTCCCAAATTTTTTTTTGTTATTATTAGATATTGAAGTGAATTTTCTTTTTTAATAATCAGTCTTGGCTTTCTTAAGGTCGGAGTTGAACTTGTTTCGACATTTCTTTTACTCCAATAGTTTATCTAAGTCTCTCGAGCGAATAAACGTGTTATACACTTTATCCCTATCCCTAATTCTTATGTATAACTCGTGAGTGACCCATGGCTTCCTGAAATTTTTGTGTTTTCTGAGTTGTACTAGTGGAAATGCTTCATCGTAGCAGTCTTTAATTCTGCGTAAAGAGATGTCGTAAGACAAGCTGGGATTTTTCATTATACACGCAATTCCATTGCACTGCTTCAATCAAGGCCCGAAAAGCAGCAATTGTCCCTGGATTAAATTTCCGAAAAACAACAGGAGGCGCACGGCTGCACTTATTTCTCTTTTGTACACATGGCAAAAAGCAGAATATTGGCAAATGATCACTCAATTCAAAGGTAAGAATTCCCGAAAAAACATTGTCTGGGACATGGCTGATGACACACAAGTCAATCAGCGTTTCACTATGTGGTGTTATTCTCGTTGGTAAATGGATAACATTAGTACACTGAAATGATTCGATCACATCAAGGAACCGCTCTGTTTGTGGACTTCGGACTGCCAGATTGATGTTAAAGTCTCCAACCAGGAAAATTTGCGTACATAATACAGACGCGTATGCAAGAAGACTACTAATGAATTGAATGAATTCTTCAAGTTTGCCCGAAGGTGGCCGATAAGCTGTGGCAATTATTGACCCCGAACATTTGACAGTCAACGACTCATGATGATCGGTTATTTGTGAGAATTCTGGTATGACATCATGCTGCAGCTTGTTATTTAGGTAGAGTGAAATTACGCCACCTCTCCGGTAATTTCGGAAAACACATTCAGACTGGTAACCTTTGATGTTAACTGTATCATGTTTACTGGAGAACCACGTCTCTGTAAAAGCAAACATACCAAAACTGTGATTCAGTGAATCTAGAGCTGTAGCAATGTCAAATTGTTTTTTCTTCAGACTTCTGATGTTGACAAGAAAAATGGACACACTATCATTACGGTTAAAAGAAGGACTGCGCAGTACAGAGTTGAAGGACGCCCTATCGTGATACACGTCGTCGCAATGGCTAACCATCCGAGTGCAAAGGGAAGATAAACAGATGGCACGTTTCAAAAGGCGCTGCAGCTCATACTATCAGATCAAGGTCCTCATCGTGCTGAATGCGGATGACCCGTGCGCCTGACACCTTGCGCACAAACAGCTTGCCGCCCCTTTGCCAAGCGTACTGATAACCTTTTTCTTTTACTCTAACCTTCATAGCCCACAACAGTCCCTTATTTTCTGCTGTAACATTGTCCAGAAAGAACACTTCGAAATTTTTCTACTCCAGAACACCCCTATTTGACATCCAGTAGTCTCGCATTACACGTGAGACGAACGTCAACTGTTCACGGGACCCATGACGAAGAGCAGATTGTAACGCTTGGAGGACTGCGTTTGAATCAGTGAAAACCGACCAATAATGGGATGTTTTTTCACTGATATGCTCAATGGCGGCACGAAAAGCAGTGAGTTCTGCACCAGTCGATGAAGTCCGGTGTGATGTTTTCACTTTCTTAACTCTGGTTCTTTCGGGGATGACTACGGAGCTTGAGGAACTGGAAGGGGTCACTGAGCCATCGGTGTATACGTGCAGTCGGTGTCCGTGTTTCTCATGCAAATGTTTTAGAGTCGTCTGTTTTAGTGCTGTCGACGATAAATCAGCCTTCTTTTTGATACCCGGTATGGAAAGAAGCACATGAGGTTGGTGCAGGCTCTATAATGAAGAAGGCGGTGTAGAGGCTAGTGTAAATTGGGTTGGAAACAACTCGCGATGGGCATCAATAATTTTCACGAACGATGTACTCGGCCGGTTAGCAGGAAGACTTGACAAGATGGTGTGCGGGAATTCGAGAGAGGTGACGAATATGCGCTGTCAAGGCTTCGATTGTGACATAAGCAGTCACTGGATTCTCCTAAGCGTTAAGTACTGTTGCGTCTGTAGAACCGCATTTTGGCAGTCCTAGGCACGTCCGCAGAGCTTGAGCGTGAACACTTTGCAGACACCGTATGTTCGTTCTCCTCAAGTTTACTAGTGCAGGGATACTGTACCGAAGGAATCACGTTAATAATGCGGTGTACAGCAGGAGCATCGACTGCACTGATGTTCCCCACGATTTCAGAACGTGAACGATCGATGTCAGTCGCCTTTTCATGTACGAGACATGTGGGCTCCATGCTAGATTACGATCGATGATTACTCCAAGGAAGCGATGGCTTCTTTCATAGGGTACTGTTGACGCATTTATGCGTACGGGGTAATGGGACATGCCCTTGCGTCTAAAGGAAACAACGGAACATTTTTCAGTGGAAATCTCCAGGCCTTGAAGGCGGACGTGGGCCGCAAGAATGCTTGTCGCCTTTTGAAGCCTTGCTCGAACTTGTGGTCGCGTAACTCCTGATGCCCAGATACAAATATCGTCTGCATAGACTGAGACTCTCGCCGACTGTGGCAGTACATCGACAAGGCCGACAAGCCCAAGGTTTCAAAGCGTTGGGCTAAGTACTCCACCCTGTGGGACCCCATGGGAAGTGTAATGTGAAGATGTTGGTCGTCCTCCGTCTGCATAAATAGTGATCAGTTGGATAGATAACTGCGTATCCAGCAGAACATGCGACCACAAAGTTCTGCAGCTTCCAGAGAGTCCAAAATAGCTTGATGAGTGAGGTTATCATACGCCCCTTTATCATCCAGAAACAACGCCGCTGTCAAGCGCTTCAGATGCTTCTGATACTGAACTGATGACACCAGGTCAATCACGCTATGAATAGACGAATGTCCCGCAGAAACTCGGACATTACTTCGGGCTATATTTGATAGCGCTCCAGATACCACACAATTCGCGTAAGTACCATCCTTTCCGCGAGTTTGCCCGCGCAACCAGCCAATGCGATTTGACGGTACGATGCTAGGTCAAGCGGCGATTTTCCAGGTTTAAGGACTGGAACCAGACGACTTGATTTCCACGCGTCCGGAACTGTACCCGCACATCATGAAGAGTTGAAGTGGACTAAAAGAACACATCGAGTCTCATGACAAGGTTTGGAAAGGCAGAGTATGTTCCTTCATCGGGCCTGGCGATGAAGACCGTCTGCAACCGGCCATGGCGGCATCTAGTTCTTCCATGGAGAGAAGAACTTCCACTCGCAAATCCCTAGATCTATGGTCTTCGAACACAATTCAGAGTTGTGGATTGGTTCCTGGGACCTGTTATTCTTGAGCAAAAATCTTCAATTTCGCTTCGCTTCGTCCTTGGTGATGCGCTAGAGATTTTAATGGTTGCAGCTGCTGAGGAGATGTTCGCAAACCACGCAACACACTTCAGATGCGTGAAAGAGGCTTTAGAGAATCCAGTGATTCACAGGATGCCTTCCAGCGGTCAGCTTGAAAGATTTGAATTGTGCTCTGGATTTTCTTCTGTTTGCGCCTTGCATCCCTAAAGTCGTGCAGTGACTTTGTGCGCATGCATCTTCTCTCTTCTGATCTCCGTCGAAGTGATCGGAGGCGCTGCAGCTGCACATCGAAGTCTGTGAACTTTGGCACTGGAGTGAAGAAGCATCTCACGTGTTCCACAGCCTCCTTGATGCGCTCTTCAATGCATGTTGTAATGTCTTCTCTGCAGGATTCTTCCAAAAAGGTTTTGAACATTGTAAGGATTCTGGCGACAGCCCGTCTGGTTCAGCTGCGTAGTCGGCCCGGGACACCTGCAGCCGGGGTCCCTGCACGGTGATAGGCATCTTCGCTCCCATGGCCTGTCCCCGTTTGGGTTATTGGATTCGAGACTGACGACTCTGCCACCGTTTGTAAACAACATTGCTACGGTGGCAGTTAGCGACCGCCAAACCGAGCAGGAGTGGCTCACCCATTCAACTCTGCCAGATCACCCGCGCCTCGCCCATTCGGACTTCCCGGAGGACGTGTTCGGCTTCACAGCGTGAGAACTGTCGTTCAGACGCGAAGACAACGCTCTCTCTGGTGGGGGCGATGGTCCAGCGGCTCCCTCTCTCTCCGGCAAGACATGTGACGGGGGCGTGTTCCTATGTGAAGTGTTGTGTGTGTGTGTACGACAGCGCAGTTAGGCCCCGCCCAACCTGGCGAAGACCTCCTCGAACCTGGGGAATCCTAGGGACCGGACCCTTTTAAAACCGGACGACGAGTGCCATGAGCAGGAATCCTCGATCATCCTCAGATCCTCCGACCTTTCCCCATCACCCTCCAATGGGTTCCTAAATCTTGTAAATAATGTAAAATAAACCACCTGCACAGTTTCCTTCATAACCAAGTCCGACAACGTCATTCGTAGAAGGGACCTGCGGCGCTGAAAGAGTAAGCTCACTCAAGGACCCCTCGTCTCCCAGAACTGGTTGGCAGCAGCTGGGATGGACCGTGCGACATCGTACTTTCTCAACCGGTAAGCGTTTCGGCATTTTGCTATAGGATTCGCCAGGCTTCAGATTTTGAGAGAATAATCTAGAATCACTGGGAAGTGTATGTCAATTGAGAACGAGTAATCTCACGACATTTTGCAGATTGCATTGCCAAAGCGGAGAAAGCGTTGTCATGGACCTTATGAAATTGTGAAAGTCGGACTTGCTGTTGTTATGCGAGGAACTGTCAATAGAAGTACAGGGCAAACTAACAAATCCTGAAATATGCAAGACAATTCAAAAACACGTAGAGTACGATCAGCTGGTAGATACGTGGAATTTGGTACAGGAGGAAAAAAGAAAAAGGGAAGCGGAATGGGAAAAAGATCAAGAACGGCAAAAGTGGGAAGCTGAAAAAGAAGAAATAAATCTAAAGCGATTGCAGCTTGACAGCGAAAACCGAAAAAAAGGCGACAGTACGAGAGCCGGGTCTCCTGAAAGAGCAAGCGATGTACAATCATATAGAATGAACAGATTCATGCAGCCCTATCAAAGTGGAAGGGGCATAGGATTGTACCTGGGAAACTTCGGGAGAACTTGCGAAAGGGAGAACATTGCTCGAAGTACATGGCCGGAACGGCTTCGGACACTCTTGCCATGTGAAGTAGCTGAAGTCAAAGCGAGACTTAGCACACAAGACGCAGCTGCCTACGAAAAAGTCAAAGCCAGCCTGCTAAAAAAGTACCGGCTGTGAGCCGAAGTTTTCCGACAGCTCTTCAGGAACACAATGAAAAACGATAGCGAGGGCTATCCGGATTTCGCGTATGGCCTAAAGACGAATCTGCTAGAGTGGCTATAAGGAGCCGAAGTTTATGAAAGCCGAGACAAAATCGAGTGTTTTTGCCTTGAGCAATTTTACCGAAGCATTCCCCAAGTGGTGAAACTGTGGGTTCAAGACAGGGAAAAAATAAAATTGGAGGCTTATCAAGGTTAAGCCCAGTGGATGCGAAGTATGTTAAGCAGCTGCCTCAGTGTGGATGGGGCTAAGTAACGGAGACGTGGTTTTAGGTTAATCGTCGTACTTTATTCTTTGCAGCCCGACAAACACACTCTTATGGTCCGTAAATGCATGACTCTTGGTTTGCACGTCACTTATTCTGTATTGTCTTTGAGCATTTCTACACAACACCAAGTCTAAACTGTTTCCCCACTGAGTCTTCAACGTCCTTAGCGTTTGGAGGCATCTTGACCGCATACACGCCCGGCGCAAAGACGCTGGCGCGGTTGCGGGCACAGAGACTGACGCGACGGCGGGCGCGCGCCGCTTCATCCCTGGCGTGACGTCACATATCACGTGATGCAGCGATGGTGGCGCCGCCGCCGCGTCGCGCGCGACGGCGCGAACCGAAGCGTGGAGGCCTCCGCCGGGCGACATCCGACGGCGCGATATGAGGCCCCATCTGCAGCCGGTGTGACGTCATCACGTGACGTCACATCGTGTGATCTCACTTCAGGGTCAATGGTGGCCACCGCCGGGAGGCGACCGACGGCGCGATATGAGGCCCCATCTGCAGCCTGTGTGACGTCATCACGTGACGTCATGTCACGTGACCCCACTTCAGGGTCAATGGTGGCCACCGCCGGGCGTCGCGCGAAGGCCCGAAACCTACGTTAATATGCTTCGCATAAAAGGTCGACACAGTTGAATGGGCTGCTGAGCTAGCAGAGGAGTACGTTTCGCGCAGAAGGTTGAGCACTGAAGAGGGGGCGTCACACGCTCGAAACGCGATGCGAGATAAAAGGCCTAGCAGAAAGACTCGAAGTGCTAGAAGTTTTCGAGCAATCGGAGGCAACGAAGATAGCGCCAGAAAAGCGTGAAGAACAGGCAAAGAGACAGGGAGCAGACAAAGCCGCGAAAATATAGTCTGAGGCTAGTAGGCCATTTCGTTGCTACAACTGCAATGGTGTCGGGCAGTTTGCAGCCAAGTGTACAAAGCAACGTTTGGTGTTCTCGTGCGTCGAGGATAACGCCGATAATCTAGAGCTCCTTAAGTCATACCTGCACGAGCTGCACGTTAACGGGAAACCGTGCTGGGTGCTTCGTGATAGCGCCGCGACGATGGACGTTGTCCATCCGTCTTACGTTCCCGCGGACGATTTTACGGGAGAGGTCTCATGGATAAAACAGGCAGTAGAAGAACACAGTGTATGCCTTACCATAGCTAGAGTGAAAATTTTAGGACCGTTTGGAGAGCTAATCATTGAGGCCGCAGTTCCGAAGGCCGTGCCACTTCAATATCTTTACCTCTTCTCGAATCAATCAGACCAATTGCTACGCGAGAGAGGCCAGAAGCTCGGAAGCGGGGTGATACAAGCTTTGACAAGGTCGAAAACTCGTCAGCTCGCATCTCAACTAAGTCAGATTCCCGCACCTCAGCTAGCCAGAGACGCACCAGCCAGCATATCGTTGCAAACAAATTAGGAGGGAAGGGAACCAACGAGGAATGAAAGCCAGACAGCTGACCGAGCAGATGAGCGACCAGGGACTTCAACCACTAAGTCGGTAGAGGAGGCAGAAAACGCTGAAGGATCTGTTTTATCTCCAACATCGCGTAGTTCTGATCGCCTTCTGCAGGTGAACAGGGAGTCCCTAATAAAAGAACAGAAGCAGGATCTCACTTTGGAAAGACTGCACCATAAAGCTAAAGAGGACATTGCGAGACGCAACATAACGATGCACGAGAAGGGAGGCTTACTATACCGAAACTACCAGGACAGAAAAGGCAAAACTTTTGATCACCTGGTCGTGCCCGAAAAATACAGAGTGGACATTCTGAGTCTCTGCCATGGAAATGGCTGGGCAGGACATCTGAGAATTAATAAATAAAAGGAGCGGCTGTTAATGGAATATTATTGGCCGGGTTGTTTCAAAGATGCAGAACGCTACGTAAAAATATGCGATGCGTGCCAGCGCGTGGGCAAGCCGGGAGAGACCTGAAAGGCCCTACTGAAAATTGTTCCATTGATCTCGGAACCCTTCCGCCGGCTTGTAATGGAAACAGTAGGCCCTTTGCCTAAAACGAAATCAGGCTATAAGTACTTGCTTACTATGCTATGTCCCGCCACAAAATTTCCCGAAGCAATTCCGTTGAAGGACTTGAGCTCCACAGAAATAGTTGACGCCCTTTAGTCAGAGTTCGCGAGAATATAATGGTCTTTGCAAGCGCCTTGACGACCACATTCCTAGAAAGATGCGGAAGAAAACTGTAACACAGCTCGGTGTATCATCCGCAGTCCAACAGTGTAGAGAAATGGCATTCGGTGCTGAAGCGGGTGCTACGCGCTCTTTGTTATGAGCATAAAGCAGACACTTTTCGCTTTACGAACAGTCCCCCACGAAGCTACGGGGTTTACGCCAGCAGAAGTCGTTTACGGAAGAGCCCTCCGCTCTCCCCTCTGAATGCTGAGAGAAATGTGGGAATGGACAGGAGAAAACCAGACAGTGGTTGGGTACGTGCTTCAGCTACTGGACCGCCTTAGCAACACGAGGGAATTAGTAAACCGAAATATGAAAGCTGCCCAGGAGGCCGCCAAGGTCTATTATGACAAAAACGCGCGCCTTCGAGGTTTCACCGCGGGAGATCGAGTGATGATTCTCCGGCCATCGAGAAAAACAAGCTGGAAGTTCACTGGGATGGTCCAGTGGAAGTGTTGCAAAAACTTTCGGAGACGAATTACGCGCTAAGGGTTCCACGCAGGGGAAAGCAGGTGAGAATCTATCACTGCAATCTGATGAAGCCGTTCGTGGAACGCAGCGGGATCGTCAATCTGACTCTAAATGAACCAGAAGAGCTGGACAGCGAGAGTCAGGGTTGGAAGGGAGGTGCGGACGCTAGTGACAACGTGGAGAACATTCTGGCTCTCTCCGTGAATGCAGATTTCCTAAGCGGGACCCAGGTCGACACGCAAAAGCAGTTGTTGAGCGAATTCGCTGACCTATTTAGCAGTCGCCCGGGCAAGACACACCTCCTGACACACGAAATCGAGCTCACCTCTGCTGAGCCGGTACGGTCGAAACCCTACAGGGTATCACCGCGGCAAAAAGAAATAATGGACGCAGAAATTCAGCGCATGTTGGAGGTAGGGGTTGTGCAGCCAGCCGAAAGTGACCATACCTCACCGCTAATTCTTGTTGAGGCACCAGGGAAAGATCCTCGTCCCTGCGTGGATTATAGAAAGCTGAAAGGAATTACCAGGGATCAGCTATACCCGATTCCCAACATAGAGGAAAGGATTGAAAGGGTGAGCGGCGCGAAATTCATTTCCACCCTCGATCTCTACGGGGATATTGGCAAGTTCCCCTCTCAGAAAGCGCGAGCAGGTACGCCGCTTTCATCTCCCCAGCGGGCACCTTTCGACCCTAATGCTTAGTTTTGGGTTGAAGAATGCCCCCTACAGTTTCTCGAAACTCATGGACATCGTACTGAAGGACCATGCAGTGCTTTGGACTCCCTTATTTAGACGATGTGGCTATTTTTTCGGAAACCTGGCAAGAGCATCTAGAACACCTAAAGACCGTGTTTTACAGTTTACGACAGGCTGGACTGACACTGAAGACAGAAAAGTGTAGATTTGGTTGCGCTCAGGTGACGTACATGGGCCACGTTGTAGGCCAGGAAACTAGGAGCCCATCCTAGTTAAAGATGGCCCCGATCGCAGCATTTCCGCAACTACGGACGAAAACGGACATTCGCTCCTTTTTGGGATTAGTTGGGTACTACCAGCGATATATTCCTAGCTACTCACAGCGGGCTAGTACCTTAACTGACGCCTTGCAAAAGGGAGCACCTACTTACGTAAGTTGGGATAACCAAAAAGAAAACGCCTTCAAAAGCCTGAAGGAAGCACTCGTGTCCCGACCCTTGCTCAGGACCCCTGACTATGGGAAAGAGTTCATAGTCGAGTCTGATGCCAGCGATAGAGGGCTGATTGCTGTCTTAAGCCAAGTTGGCTACGACCATGAAGAACACCCAGTTCTGTACATCAGCCGCCAACTGACCAGTAGAGAGGAAGCGTACAGCGCTTCCGAAAAAGAGTGCGCGTGTTTAGTTTGGGCAGCGCAGAAGTTGTCGTGTTACCTGTACGGAGCAAAGTTATCCTTTAACGTGGCTGCGACAGATGTCCTCCAAAAATGGTCGCGTGCTCAGATGGAGTCTGGCTCTCCAGCAGTACAATTTCTCGGTGTGTTATAAGGGGAAACTGCACGGAAATGCTGATGGCTTGAGCAGACTGATGTAAGCGGGAGAACTCAGAGGAATCTCTTCCTGTGAGAGTGTTTTTTTACTTTACTCCGAGTAATCCCGCTGTGGCAGTTTAAAGGGGAAGTTTCGCACTCAGTCGGCACAAAATTAACCCAAATTTAAACACAATTTTTTAAAAGTGTATTGTTGTCAATGGAAGAAGCACGGTGATTCTTTGGCGAATTCCGAGCACTTGAGGGTGGGGCAGTGCTTTGCTGTTTGGAACGTCCCACCTGCGCTTTCCTTTGTTGGTGGTGCTTTGGGTTCTGCCTTGGGGGCGCTGATATTGCATTCTGGGGACCAACACGGACGCGATCTCATCTCTTTCTGCCCAGCAGTCCTCAACGCTGGACATTCGAGATTTTTCGGGCCGCGGAGGAGCTGTAAAGATTCTGGCGAGAGCCCGTCTGGTTCAGCTGCGTAGTCGGCCCGGGACACCTGCAGCCGGGGTCCCTGCACGGCGATAGGCTTATACGTTCCCACGGCCTGTCCCCGCTTGGGTTATTGGATTCCAGGCGGACGACTCTGCCGCCGTTTGTAAACAACATTGCTACGGAGGCAGTTAGCGACCACCAAACCGAGCAGGAGTGGCTCACCCCTTCAACTGTGCCGGCTCGCCGGCGCCTCGCCCATTCGGACTTCCCCGGAAGACGTGTTCGGCTTGACAGCGTGAGAACTGTCGTTCGGACGCGAAGACAACGCTCTCTCTGGTGGGGGCGATGGTGCAGCGGCACCCCCTCTCTCCGGCAAGACATGTGACGGGGGCGTGTCCCTATGTGAAGTGGTGTGTATGTGTGTGTACGACAGCGCAAGGTAGGCCACGCCCAACCTGGCGAAGACCTCCTCGAACCTTGGGAATCCTAGGGACCAGACCCTTTTAAAACCGGACGACGAGTGCCATGAGGAGGAATCCTCGATCATCCTCAGATCTCAGATCCTCCGACCTTCTCCCATCACACACCAATGGGTTCCTAAATCTTGTAAATAATGTAAAATAAACCCCCTGTACTGTTTCCTTCATAACCAAGTCCAACAACGTCATTCGTAGAAGGTACCTGCGGCGCTGAGTCAGCTCACTCAAGGACCCCTCATTTCTAAAAACATAGACCAGTCTATTCGTTGCAAACGTTTGGCAGATCTGCACCCAGCGAGACCAGGAACAATAAGAGATGTGGGGATGTGGTCACTTCAATGCGTCGGCAAACCACCGGACAGGCCTCGCAAAGCAATCAATGAAGGCTATATAGGGGGTTGGTTATATTCTGTGCATTTCTGTTACGTGATTGATAGTGTAAAGATGATCTATTGTGGAATATTCTTTACAAAAGCCTGCCTGCTCATTTGGTTGATTAAGTTGCAAGATCACCCTGACTATATTAGCTATTACCTTAGTAGATACCTTGTAGGCAACGAATAGTAAGCTGATCGGTAATTTTTCAAGTCCTTGGCGTCTCGTTTCTTAGGATTTAAGATGTTTTTGCGTTCTTCCAAGCTTCTGGTACGGTCGAAGTCATAAGGCATTGCGTATACAGGGGGGATACTTTTCCTAGCACAATCTCCCCTCCGTCCTTCAAGACAGCTGCTGTTACCTACTCCTCACCAGCTGCTTTTCTCGTTTGCATTGCTCCTAAGGCTTTATTTAGTCTTTCATTCCTGATAGTATGACGCATTGCTGTGCTCTACTGCCTCGCTGATTAACGTTATAATTACGGTTATTATATCCATACTGGTAATGACATTTCTCTCCTTGTCTCTTAATGCATACATCTGGTTTTTACCTATGCCTCGTTTCCTTTTCACCGCTTTTAGGCAACCTGCGTTATTTAGGACATGCTCGATTCTCTCCATCTTAAAGTTCCTTGCGTCGGCTACATTGCGCTTATTTAGCAACTTTGATAGCTGTTACAGTTCTATTCCGTCCGCAGAGTTAGACGCTTTCATGCTTTAGCGTTTCTTAATCAGATTGTTCGTCTCATGAGAGAGCCAACCGGTTTCCTGTGGAACCATCGTGGTGAACACTGTAAAGTGTACTACATTATATTGCACGCTATGAACACTACATGGTAAGCCCCGTCGTGGCACCTCAGTGGTTAAAGTGCTCTGCTACTGATCTGGAGCAGGTTAACTGCCAGCCATGGCGGTCGCATTGCGATGGACAAACAGTGCGTGCGTGCTGTGCAATGTGTAGACACGTTAAAGAACCCCGTGGTGTAAATTAATCCGGAGTACTCTAAAACACTGTCCCTACAAGCACAATTGTCACTTCAGGTCGTTGAAGCACACAATTAACTGAACATGCGAAGGAGATAAGTTATTCAACATATGAAAAACCAAACACTGACTATATATTGCATAACTCGTTTGTCTTGCAGAAGATAAAAAGATTGCATCTGACAAACGAAATCAAAGTGAATAGTACATATCGCACACCTTGCACGTCTTGCAGAAGGTTGCAAGGTAACATCACAAAAAAGTTGGGCTGAGGCTTGGCTAAATTGTTAAGCCTGGATATCTCGAAGCGAGAAGCTTCGTGGCGATGCTCGTGGTTTAGCTTAACGTTTGATATATAGGGTTACAATTTGGGTATACCTTTCTAGCTGTTCCAAAACGTGTTGTCTTAGTTATACAAAGCATGTACAATCGTTATACGAGGCTATTAAAATCTCCAACTCCAACGCTACCACTTCTGTGCCTTCTTATCCTCCTTTCATGGCGAAAGGTCAGACGACGGAGGCTGCGGCAGCAGCGCCCACCTGCGCTCCGCGTGGCATCACTGGGTTTCACGGTCAGACGACGGAGTCAGCGCGCGGTGGATTCGACGGCTTCGGCAGCAGCGACCACCTGCGCTCCGCGTGACGTAACTCGGTTTCCCACATGCGCAGCTGTGGCAAATCTGTAGTGTGGCTCACGCGAAGCCCGGTGTTGACGAGCCTAGTGAAGCTTTTCGCTTCAAAAATTGGCACACGCACTTCAGACAGCTTATGTGTGGGAATGCGAATGCACTTGCGTATGACACCACTGGGAACACTGTACGAGAAATGGTTGGTCGCAATTTTTGACAGGAATGTAGCAGGGAAAAGTGGCGCCATATTGAGCTCAGCCAGTGGGGGGTGTATAAGGCGAATGTCATGTATATGACCGTCTGGAAAGGCGGTCCTCAGCATGCTGTGTGCGTTATGCGACCACTTGATGACGTATTTATCTTACCATTAATGGGATTTTGTATACCGTCTGCGAGTACACATACATGCCGTCAAGTGTTCTCCTAATGGGACTTTTTTTATGGGGGTTTAACGTCCCAAAGCGACTCAGGCTATGAGAAACGACGTAGTGAAGGGCTCCGGAAATTTCGACCACCTGGGGCTCTTTAACGTGCACTGACATCGCACAGTACACGGGCCTCTTCTAATGGCACTAGTGATGGTTCCACATCGAGACACGAAACCAAATTGAACAACGAATATTGCACAACCTCTACACTTAACTGAAGTTAAAAAGTACGAACGAAAAAACATTCATAAATAGGCCTCCTGCAGCTCGCAGGAATAAACAAAACAAATGTAGAGACTTTCTTCCCCTTGCAGAAGGCAAACAAGTGCAGTCATACGTACGCTTTCTGCATCCTGCAGAAGACAAAAAAAAAAGAAATGCATAACTGTTCTGCACCTCGCAGAGAAAAAAAAATGTACAAATACGTTCTGCATATTGCAGAAGAAAAAACTCTTGTATGTACACTTTCTTCATCTTGCATAAAACAAAAACAAAAAAAGATGCATGACTGTTCTGCACCTTACAGAGAAAAAAGTGCAAACACTGTGCACCTTGCGGAAGAAAAAACAGTCATATATGTACACTTTCTGCATCCTGCAGGAAACAAAAAAAGTGGCAGGCGACCGTGAAAAATGCAAGATGTAGGACCAAGGCTCGTCTGCAGGCCTCTGCACGTTCCCTGTCCTCTTCAGGTCCGTGACACAGATTTCATCCTTCTTGAGAATTGGAAGCTGACGCACGCCTTGTCGCTTGTCATAGTCACGACGCTGCTGCGCACGGTATTCAACATTCCCGAGTTTTGTGGCGTCTGGCCAGGGAGAACCAGCATTCCGGAAGTGACGGGAAGCTTTCTACTCAACCGCTTCCCCATCAGTAGTTCAGATGGGCTGTAGCTTTTTTTGAGCGGTGCTGACGCGTACGATAGGAGGGTCAAATACGTGTCCTGAGTCTTTTTCAATGAAGACTTGATGATTCTCACCGAAGCTTCGGCGAGTCCGTTGCTCAGGTGGTAGTGTGGACTAGAGATGGTACATGTCAATCCGTATTCACGAGCAAACCTGGTAAAGTCGGACGACGAAAGCTGCGGACCATTGTCGGAGTCCACCACCTGGGATACCGTGGCTGGCGAATATTGATTTCCAGTGTGTGATTACTATACCTGAAATTAACTTTCCAGACGAACAAGTTCAGGATATCGGGAGTAGTAATCAGTCACAGTTAACCACCAGTGGCTAGTGAAGAAAAACAGGTCCATTGAAACTCCCTCTCAAGGTCTTGAAGGAAACTCGAAGGACGAGGCAGTTCCGATAAATCCACCTTTGCTGTGGGGTCCAGATGCTTCAAAGATGTGAACCCGGCTTGACATGCAGACAGACGCGAAGTGGCCCTTCTTGTGGAAGCCCCTCCATACCCGCGTCCGCGCTGGGCATAGTGAACACGGGTGTCGTTCTTTTCCACAACAACGACACAATATCGGAACGCTGTCAGCTGGACGCGCATGTGACCTTGATTCAAAGTGTCCTCGACCGTCGCTGACGTGAGTAGCGTTCATGGGGTGACTTACTGGCTGTTTGCCTGATGCAGCTTTGTTGACGGTCAGCGTTCCGGGGTGAAGCTCCGCTTGCTGCTGACGAACACTTTCGACACTTAAGCGCCTTCTGAAGAGTAAGTGCAGCGTAAAATTGCAGTCTCGCTGAAAATTTTCGGCCTTGAATGCCGACGACCAGTCTGTCTCGAACCAGTTCCCCTCGAAAGAGTGTGAAGCGTAGTTACGAAGTCTTCCACGGATTCGTCGTCGTTTTCGACCCTCGTGTTGAAGTATGCCCATACAAAAATGACGTTGCGCCGCGGTATGAAGTAGTGGTCGAACTGCTTCAGGACGGCTTCTAAGTTCTGAGCGTTCTCACTGGAGAGTTTGAAGGTTCCGAAGACGTCCTCGGCCTCGTCGCCCATCAAGTAAATGAGCATGTCGACTTGTTGTGAACCTGATTTGTGGCAAGGACCGGAAGCCGTGTAGAAACGCTCGAACCGCTTCCTCCATTTCGGCCAGTCGGCAGGAGTCGTGAAGCAGAAGGCCTCGGGCGGTTGAATGACGAAGGACGCCATGTACTGGCCGCGTAGTCCAGGCCGTAGACGCTGCTGTGACGTGTGCCACCCTCGATAGGTATCCGAGTGGGAGGACGCAGCCCCAGTTGGGCTCACTGTGGGATTGCGTTACTTCTGACACCATGTTGAGTAGACGGAAGCAGGACCGTTGAGACGCGAACCGGACAGCTTTACTCCAGCCAGGCGAATCCCGGCTCGAGCCCCAGACGCGTGCCAGACGCGAGCACGCAGCAGTGCCACGCAGCCAAGCCAAGTAGACGGCCTAGCCACTGCATGTGGCTACTGCCTACAAAATAGACCGTCAAGGACGTATGGTACTAGTGTGGTTTTTATGATGTCGCAGTAGGCGTCGGCGTTGAAATGACCACTAATCCTTACAAGCGGACCAACTCCCTCCTTGCTGGTTGCCTCCTAAACAGCGACAGCGCAGCCCCAACTGGAGAGGACACTTTGCGTGTACTCCGGCGAGTACTTGCACGAAGGCAAATAAAAGGAAACTATGTTGGACCGAGGTTATTTCAGAATTAGTTCTACTGCACGCTTATTATATCTGTACATTTTTATGCGAAGGCGTAATCCTGATCATTCGCTTTTTGGCCCTTTACCGTGCCCGGCCGCCATATTATGCAATAAAAGTTGATTGCAATTTTTTATACCATTAATTTTAAGATTAGTTTCCGCAGTAAATGAACAAAATAAAGCTTGTTGAAAAAATAAAATAGCTCAGAAAACTTCAGAAAGCAAGTCTCACGCCATGGAAGGCCAAATATTTCGTGCATTGGTGCTGCTAGTAAACAACTGTAAAGCAAACCTGCAATTCATTGGACGCCAAACACGTCGCTTGTTATCCCACCGTGTCGAGAACGTAGACTCACCGGTAAAAATAACCCGAGACCGGTCAGTAGCGCTCCACTGCTCAGGCACACAAGCGAATTCAAGCCTTGCCTGTCGCGTTGCTTCGCTGAGGACAGGCTTCTGTACAGCGACACAGTTGCTTAATCCACTTTCTTGCAGCCTTCTCGAGACTGTCTTGCGGGAGATCTTCAAAGACAGCTCTTCCTTAATGTTTCTTGCGCTCATGAATGGGTCGGTGACTGCGGCAGCTACCATGAGACGATCTGTTTCTACGTCTGTTGTCCTCGGACGTCCGGAACGGGGAGCATCGACAAGTCGGCCATGCTCATCACGAAATGCCGTAACAATACGCGTCACTGCGCACTTCGAATGGCCAGTCAATCGAGCGATTTCTCTTTGAGGGACACTTTCAAGAAAATAGCGCACAATTAACTGCCTCTCTTCGATCGGAATAGGAGGTGCCATTTTGAAATGCAGTGTGTGTCTCGCTCATGAAACACGGAATTCACTGCAGGTGTCTATTGCCGAGCACGTTCCCTGGGCGTAGGTGATGCGCTATCAAATGCAGATAACACTTCCCTGGGCAGGTGCACCATTTTCCCTTTCCACATAGTCAATCTTCAAATGTCTGGGAAAAGACTGCAAAAAGAGACGCAGTCTGAAAAAAATAAAAAAAACGTTGCCATTCAATGCACGCTTGATTAGGAGAGTACCGCTCCCGCTCGGCGAAAGCCATGACAACTGCCTTGTCACCACCGCAGCAAACACTTTCAACCGATGCCTTCATGGAGGCATTTCGCGGAAGATTCGTGGGCGAAAAGCAAATCGCGCGAACGGGCCAGCAAGTACAGGATTGCACCCAAGCTAGGGCGCAAGCTTTATCTCGAACCAGGTGAAACATCTCTAGATGGTGCCGCGACGCAGTCTGACTTGCTACGGCCGTCGGAGCCAGGTCTTGAGCACTTCTGTCCGCGATAGTACATGGAGCGCCTGCGCTTTCGCCGCAATCGGTGCGCGAGCATCGCAAGCAAAAAACCTTCGTCGTGCAAGATACGAGCGAGCCATTCAAAAACGCCTAACAAATTGCGCGAAATAACTTGGTTCTGAGCACACAATCCAAAACGTCTGCGGAGCGCGTAGCCACTACGCGGAGGCAGGAGGTCGGACGAATGGATTTCTGCGCATGCGCGCCGCTTGTCGCTCAGCGCTGTGTCGCGTCGACGCGGCTGGAGTATAGAGGGGCAAATTTCAGGCCGGCGCAGCGTCGCCAACATGACATGTGTAAAGAAACAAGGAAACGAAGAAGCAGAAACAGCAGTTCCACGGAAAGAAGCGCCTAGCTTGAGTAAAGTGCTACAAAGCAGAAAGAGACGGAAACAGAAACCTCGGCGCCCTTGGAGACACCCGAACGGCGGCGTCCCGAAGAGAGCGGACAAAAGACCGCCAACAGCCCAGCGCCTTTAATTGGCAGCGACATTGGAGAGCCGCGCGGTCGGTTACAGATGGCGTTTCAGCTACACGCCCACAAGCAGTCTCCTTCCCGAATGAACTCCAGATGTCAAACACGGCGCAAGTGTGGGGGTAGGGACGTGACCACCAAACCATGTGCACGTGCGGGTGAGATAGAAAGAGTGCCTCGTGGACATTGAGGGTGAAAAAGCGTGTGGACGGGGCCAGTGCTAAAAGAAGAGTCGTCGGAAGAAGACGTGTGTAATGCCTCTTTAATATAGTCAGTGCTTTTTGTTATCGTTAAACAGTCTTGTACCTGTGTGATTTTTCCGTCGTTATTCTAACCCCAAAAGTTTTAAAGTTCAGAGTTGTAGCATTATCGTTAGATAGAAAAGAAGCGACTATATATACATTACATGGTGCCGAAACCCGGGATGAGAAGAAAGCGGTGAAATCCGAACGGACCACGAGGGACTTCAAAGACTGAGCTGAAGAAACGACAACATGGAAAAGCTCAAGGCCAAGAGAAGTCGACGAGGGCAGAACACCATCATAATCAACGACGCCACAGCAGTGCTGCCGAAAGCCGACGTTCATCAACTGACAGCTCTGCTGCACAGATTACAAGTAAGCAACGATGAACTGTGGAAGTTAAACGACGACATGGAGGACCATCTACCGGAGGAAGCTTTAGAGACCGAATTCACCGAGGCCATCGAATACGACGACCGGGCCATGAACACACTCGGTCTACTCAAGGCTCGGATAGCAGATTCGCAACTGACAACGCCTTCAGTACACAGCGCCGAATCGACGCAAGCGTCGCTGCCGACACCAAGGCACAGTGGCATAAAGCTCCCGAAGCTGCATCTAGAATCCTTCAACGGTGAGCTTGCCAACTGGCAGACTTTTTGGGAATGCTTCCGCGAGACGGTGTATGAAAATCGAAGCTTGTCGAAAGCGAAGTTCCATTACTTAAAGAGCCTCCTCACCGGGCCCGCCTCGTAGGCAGTAAGAGGATTGTAGGCAACAGAGGCGTGCTATGACGACGCAGTACAGATACTGCAGCGCCGTTTCGGCGACAATGGACGAATAGAGCAGGAACACCTTACCAAGTTAAGGATGTTGCCGTCTGTATCGTCTTCAGGAGATGTGAGGGGACTCCGCCGGCGTTACGACTATGTGCAAGCACACATTTGCGGACTCGCGGGACTGGGAGTGACCTCGCATGCTTACTCTGCAATGCTTTGCGACTAACAGCGCTGCCGCCAGACATGGTGGTATAGTTTTATCGACTGACAAGCCGAGCTACAAAGACAGGTGCGTTGTCGTCAGCCGATAGCAGCCCCGCCTCGCCAGCGCAGCAGTCGGCCTCTACGCACACAGCAGACAGATCTGATGGCAGGTTAAATGAGATATTAGAGTTTCTGCTAGTGGAGACCGAGTGCCGAGAGCGGTGCAAACAAGATCCTGTCACTGTGGCAGACAAGAAGCCATATCACATGAACCGCTTCGAAAAACGACGGAATCAGCATACTGCCAGTGCCGCTGCGCTTTCTACGCAAGGCTGAGAAATGTGCCTTTTGTGATTCAAGCAAGCACGGCACAGAGTTTTGCACAGCTGCGCTGACAAAGAAAAGACAGAGAAGTTAGCCAAGGCAAAAAGGTGCTTTCGGTGCACGAAGGGGGGGGGGGGGCACAGATCTAAAGATTGCAGGAGAAAGATAAGCTGCGAACATTGCGAAAGAAGACACGCCACCTCAGTGTGCAATCCAAATTGGACAATAGACAAAACCGACGCACCAACGGAGGTCACTGCCACGAACGTGCATGCAGCCGCTAACAGAAAAGAGACTCAAGAGACAGCGCTGCAGACTTTCCGCGCCTTTGTTGTGGGGGACACCAAATACGGCTACATCCGGGGCGTAATGAACGGTGGAAGCCAGAAAACGTTCATTCGAGAAGACATCTCAAAAACACTTGATTTGAAGACGTTGGGTGAGAGCGAATTCCATCTGAACACCTTCGGGAAGCCTGCCGCGCAGTTGCAGAGATGCCGGCTCGTCGAACTTCGCCTTCGGAGCCAGTATAGCGGCCAAGAAACCACAGTAGAGGCTATTGAGGTGCCCTTTATATGCAAGGATGTCCAGCAAGTTCCCGCAGATCACAGCTTTGTGCAAAATATGGAACTCGGAGGAGCATTAATCGCAGACAAATTTCTCTATCCAAGCATGAGATCTGTCCCAGGAATTGGATTATTAATTGGCGCCGATCACCTCTGGAAATTCCAAACTGGTGAAGTGCAGCGAAGCGACGAAAACGAAGGGTTGGCAGCCGTTAACACCATGCTTGGTTGGACCATCCAGGGGCCGTTCAGTGTGACCTCCGACCTCATACTAGCAAACAATGTTTGCATATTACGAATAGGTTTGGAGACGGCTGAAAAAGTCCACACTACGCTGCAGAACTTCTGGGAGTTAGTTGCCATTGGCATAAAATATTTTCCAGAGACGCCGAACGCACGACCACTAGACAAAATACAATTGGAAAAGAAAGGTCAGCGTTATGAAGTTGCACTGCCATGGAAAGACCCATCGCAAGAACTCAGTGACAACAGACACATGGCTGTGCAACGGCTGAACAGCTTAACGAGGCGACTTGGGCGGAACAAAGAACTTTTGGAAGAGTACGACTCGGCTATTAGAAGTTACATGGAAGCCGGGCATGCAGAGAGTTTCCATGGGAGCGAAGACCACCAACGTATACTGCATGCCGCATCAGCCAGTTTTCAGAAGCGAGTCGACAACTACCAGATTTCGCGTGGTGTTCGACGCCTCATCGCACGCACCCGGCAAGGTGTCACTTAATGGCCACCTGGAAAAAGGACCGAAGCTGATTGGTGACTTGGTGCGCATTCTAGTGCGATTCCGCCTGCACGAACTAGTCCTCATTGCCGACATAGAATGGCCTTTTTACAAATCGGCGTCCGACCTGAGGACAGAGATGCATTGAGATTTCTTTGGTACAGAAGCACACCTGTCGCCCAGGAACCTTTGCCTAGCGTAGAAGAATGGAGAATGTGTAGGGTACCATTTGGCACTACGGCAAGCCCGTACCTTCTCACAGCCACACTTCTCTACCATTTCGATAAGCAGAAGGGTGCACTGAAAGAAAAAGCGGGCATCCTGAAGGACTCCTGCTACTTGGACGACTTGGTTACCGGGGCGAAATCAGAGCACGAAGCCTTAAAGATAGCGAAGGAAGCAGCAGGGATAGTGAGGAATGCCGGAATGCGCCTATGAAAGTGTATGTCGAATTAGATCACAGTGCGAAAATCCCTGCGCAACGAAGACTGCGGTGCATCAGAAGAGACACAAAAGGTTCTCGGTCTTATACATTACAACGTGTCCGACCGCAACCGCCGCTTGCGCACGCCGAGGTATAACGGAGCCTTAAGTGTAGGATTTGGTTTCACTCGGTGGCACAGCAGAGCGAAACATTGATGAACATGAGGAAGTGTCCACAACAAGTATTCCCCTTGAGAACCACACAGGCAATTTCCCTGTCTTCTTGCCGCCCGTGGCAGTATGAATGTTAAACACAGCTGGAGAGAGCACTGCGGTGGAAAATGGTCGAAATTCGATTACAATGATGCGCTTTTCGATGAAGGGACCGTTTTATGCTAATTTAGAGTTGGACCATTATTTCTTGATCTTGATTAGCCTGACTACGCCCACTGCACTGCAAGGACTTTTCCATATCTCTCTAACTAAACAGGTCCTGTGCCAACGGCGGCCAGATTAGCCACGCAAACTTAATCTCATCAGTCCACCTTTCTGTCACTCTCTGCTATGCTTGTCCTCTCTTGGAATCCAGCCCGTTACCCGTAACAACCATCGGTTGTCTTGCCTTCGCATTACATTTCTGTTTCATTCTTAATCGGGTTCCATATATGCTGCAGTTGGAGTGTGACTTTGTGCAGTTTTACTTACATAAGTGAAACCGAATGTTACAGATAGAAAACTAAGAAAGTGTGTAACCGCACTCCAGTTAATTTGGAGGGATTGTGTGGCATAAAGCTCCACAAACGTTTGTATGGAACACCACGTTCCGCATGCAGACAGCTCCCGATTCTCGACCGAGTCGATGGTTTCTTGCTTGACGTCGCTGCACGCAAAGGACGCCAAACTCTGCTAGTTTTTTAGCCTCCTCACATTGCGTATTTTGAACGCTCTATTCAATGATGCCATGCATGTCCAGGCAGCATTGAAGTGAGATGACATAGTAGTTGCGCTAAAAAACACAGGGACGACAGGATAAAAGTAGACAACACCGGCGCTAGACATCAACTGACTTTATTCACAAAAAGAGCACGGATGAATTTATAGGTGACAGTCAGGTGCCAAGAAAATCAGCAATGAAATCGCAAGCGTGACGGTACTTCCCGATACAGGAACCTCAAGTATTTGGTTGGAAGGTAAACATTCGGTATGCTAACACACAATTGCCTTTTAATGTGTATAAGAAAGGCTTCGTAACTTCCCGCTCATTCTGGTCTGCATGTAGCACATATATCACACGTGTGTGCTAAAAAATGGGGTACAATTCTTATAATTATGTTTACATCGTTTGAAGTGTGCCGCCAAGTGTCTAGGGTCTGATATAGCATCTGCTAGATTCTTGTGCTTCATGAGGCGAACGTTGATACAACGGCCAGTTTGGCCGATGTAGCATTTTCAGCAAGATAGCGGAATTCGATGGACCACGTTGGTACCGTACGCCGAAAGCGTGCTTAGCGCACTCTAGAAACTCAGCTAACAATGCCGAGTTGTTAATGATGCCTCCAACAGAAAACTGCCATGCCGCATCAAGCATGGGAAGCCGTTTTTGGCCTGCAGGACGAACGTGGTCTATCGAATTCTGCTATCGTACGGAAAATGCTACATCGGCCAAACTGGTCGTTGTATCAACATTTGCCTCATGGAGCACAAGAATCTGGAAGATGCTATATAAGGCCCTGGACACTTGGTGGCACACTGTAAACGATGTCAGCATAATGATAAGACTCATATCACACGTGTCTGCTCAAAAAATGGGATACATGTAAACGCAGACCAGAAGAAGCGGGCGATATTCGAAGCCTTTCTTATACACGTGGAAAGGCAATCGTGCGCTAGCAAACCGAATGTTTTTCTTTCAACCAAACAATTGAGGTTCCTGTATTGGGAAGTACCATTACGCATGCGATTCCATTGTTGATTTTCTTGGCACCAGGTTGTAACCTATAAACGCACAGTATTTTCGTGAACAAAGTCAGTTGATGTCTAGAGCCTGTGTTGTCTACTTGTATCCTGTCGTTCCTGTGTTTTTCTTAGCGCCTCTAATATGTCCTCTCAATCTAAACACCAACTATCCCAGCTTTCTGCCTTAAAAACATTCAATTGCATCACGAGAACCCTTTGCACGAAGCGCACATTTCCGTGATGGACAGTGCTTGGGTTATCGCATTTTGATCAACTCAGTGATAAACGATGACGGTATTTTGTGACACGCAGCTGTAGTCTTTACATTGCAATAATGGACCTGCCAGCAATTACATGCGGTGTTGTCCGTAATTCTTGCTGCGAAGCCAGGAAATGGACGTGCTGAATTTCATCCTTTGCTGCTGGAGCACTTACTACAATCACAGGAGAGAACAAGGGTAACAAAATCACAATGAGGAAGGATTGGAATTATTCTATTTAGCAGTACTGTGGTTCGCTGTGAACCACCCAGCTTCCGAACTCGGCTGCTCGGCATGGAACAAGAACTGAGTGAAAAAGTGAAAGTGATGCAGCATGACACGGAGAGATTCAACGTCGAAGGAGTAAAATGTATCTACCGTCAGGTATGTGACAGAACCATTTCGAAACCTCCTATGAAGAAAGTTTCGAACTTTTTGAAAAATAGCCTCACCGTATATAAATTACGCAAACAAGGCGGCTTCTTCATCATGAAAAATGTGCGGAAAAAAGCAATTGAAGCCGTGGCTAAGAACTTGAAGACCATCAGTTAGGATCCCAAGAAAAAAAAAGTGAGCGGCGGTGAAGTTATTGAAGAACTTGGTTTCGTCACATGAGTAAAGCTCTGAAAGACGAGAAAAGTGACGGCTTGGATGTTCTCTTCAAGCGGAAAACGCACAAGAAAGGATCATTGTGTCAGACAAGCAAAGTTGACAAAGACCGCGTGGCAACTTCCTGCAGAAGCACTTGAGCACGCTGGTAGTGGACGATCCTTTTCTGGTGCGAAGTTCGAGGAACGTCATTGAAGTGTTCGAAAAGGGGCTCCCAAATTTCACGACAGAACTATCTAAAAATATAGAAGATATATACTATTCTATTCCGCACGGACGGTTGCTCAGTGCCATCAGGGAAAACATCAAGCTTCATGGGGAAGGGAAGTTCCAGAATGCAGTTGGACTGGACACGGGTAGATTCCTGTAACTCTCAGATATTTACCCCAAGTCAACCGCCATACATCACAACGGCCAGTACCCCAGGCAAAAGCAAGAATTGGTATTGGCTCAGGTATAGCTTCTGTATTAAGATATATTTTCCAGTCCTCCTTCGACAGGCGCCTGCAGAAGCGGCTTGAAGACATGCGTGGACTTCGCGTGGTAGATATGTAGATGCCAAATGACACTCCTGACTCTAACAAACGAGGGTGACCTGCGAGATGCCGCTTCAAGTGCCTTGGCCGCCGTTGTGTCTGTTTCTTGTGGCGTCAAGTTCACAAGTGAGACGCCAACAGAAGAGCACCTTCAATTTCTTGACCCGGCAGAGCATCTAACGAAAAAGGTTTTTTGGTGTTTTAAGAGTAAAACGAAAAAGCCCTGCTTCCTTACAACAGTGTTCATTCAAAGTTAGCGAAGAGAGGTATAATTTTAATGTCCATCTTGTCAGCCCTTAAATGATGCGAGCAGAAAGCGAACGAAAGCTTACAGCGGCAGCTCCAGAGATCGCGCTCAGCAGGGTACCCACCTGGTGTCATTGTGAGCGTGTGTGAAAGTTCGCTACAAAATTGAAGAAAAAGAGCCAAGCGAAAGCACCTGATAAAAAGAAAAATATTCGTGCAGTGCTCTACAAACAAGCTATAATGTAATGTGAAGAAATAGCTAAGACGTTTCACGTCTGTGTAGTGCTTTTGGCGCCATGCAAAACTTCGAACGTGTGAGCAATGATGAAGGAAGAAAATACAAGAACAGATGCGCCATCAGTCACGAAAACAAGTACACTGATTGCACATCAGGAGTGGTTTATAGCACTCCCTTGAGCTCTGGTAGCGTATAGCTCTGGTAGGTCAAACAGAAGGATGTTTCATTGAAAGGGCGCAAGAGCACTTTTGCAGTGTAACCAACAAAACAGGTGAATTCCTGGCTGAACACTGCCAGAATTACAAGAAAAAAAAGCGCCCCATGCGTAGAGAATACGCGGTTTTTGGCAAGGGCAAACGACAGATGAGAAAGATTAGGCATTGAAGCTTTCCACATAGGAACAACTGATAACTGAAAGAGCAAAATGATCTTATCCCTGACGACAAAATAATTCTATTTTTGGAAGGCTACGTGTAAGCTTACCCAGTAGCACAGCTTTCGTGACGATTTGTGTGGGTTGACTGTTTCTGTGCTCAGGTAGAAGAGCTCGAGTGAAATTTTCAGGCAGGCTAGGTTCCCTTACTAGCTCTTTTTACTTTTCCGGAAAGTGTCTTTGTTCTTTGTTTTAGCTTTTGACCTGATGTTTTCGCGGGTTGATTCCACGTAAGCTTCGCACGATGTTTTGAGTTTATTTGGAGTAAGATTTGGTTTTGAAGTGGTCGTTGACACGGTGCCCTTTAACTGTGGTTAAGCTTGACATTGCCATACTGAAACGATTGTGTTTTAGCTTGATGACTTGTTGCCTGCATTCATTGTTTTCGCTGCTGGTAAATTAGCCGTTTTTTGCATTCCTGATTTTAACTTGGTGCCTTTTTCAAGGTGTTCAAGGTGTTTTCAAATGAAGTGGCCTTCAAGTGCTTCACCGTTCGTGTATTAAGAATTATGTTGATTGCGTTGGTATAGCCAAGCAGCTCTCATGCTTGTTTTGCAAAGCATTTTTTGCCCTATTTATTGTGTGGGCCGGCCCAGTGATAGCTTCGCTTGAGACAGTTCATGATTTGTGTTCTCGAAGACTGCAAACTTACAAAGATTATCCTGTGGATAACATGTTTGGCGATTTCTCAGAGCGACACAAAGGCCGCTTAAATACACCTTGAGCTTCCTTGAACAAGAAAGTTTAGTCTGCACTTCTAAGTGTCTTGTGTGTTCTTTCATGTTGTCATAACCATTTCGCGCAGTTACTTTCCACCGTCTATGAAGAATTGTCTTCATTCTTCCCAGAAAACGTTTTGGTGCAACTCCTCTTCAAAAAAGGGGCCCTTGTGCTGTTTTTGCCTCGTCCACCCAAGCGCAGCCGTAAGGCTGCGCTTGTGTGCATGCCAGTGAGTAATTACTCCCTTATTACAAATCTACTCTACCTTGGGGGATTCCCCCAAACAATTGACCAACACTGCTTCCGCTTCGACTTCTTGATCAATCCACTGTCACCCTGCTATAAGCTTGCTGTCCCGGCTAGCTCCGTTGTCAGAGCGACTGCTCCGGTGAAGCGGTGGTCCCGGGTTAGAACCCCGGACCAGGACGAATTTTTCTTAAACTGCGAAGTTTCTCAGAAAGCTGTATTGCTTTCCTTTGTACCGTATGGCTGCGCATGGGCGGATGGCAATGTGTAATTACTCCCTTAGAACATTCGCTTAAGTGTGCAAAAATTAATAGCACTCTAGCGGTGTGCCCTTGAAAAAAATTCTGCGCAAAAGCACATGAAGCAGTTCACATACAACGGTAGTGCAATAAACATTAATAAAATAATTATATAAACCAGTTACGTCTGACACTGCTGAAATAATGAAATTTTATGACATTCACAATGAATGATCCTACCATCGCTATTGCAAGTACCTGCGGGTACACAAGGATAGTGTTTAAATTCATGTCAACATGAACGGTGACCGACTGAATTTCAATGTTCTGTGTTATTATGCCGGAGCTAATAATTCTACCAAGTGCCTATATGTATTGCTTCATGCTGTAGCAGGAATATATTACTCAAAATCTCGGTACCTTGCATTTATATTGGTTCTAAGCGTGAAAGAAGAAATTTGGTTTTGGATAGGCGGTTCATAGCTAAAATTTATTCTGAAGACTGCGAAAAAAGGAAAAGGGCAAAGAAGGCACAGGACAGTAACGTGGCGTTTTCTCGTTGTTTACTTGTTCCCTCTTAGTTCTTGTCCTCTTTGCGCCATCTTCGAAACCAACTGTATTTCAAGTGTCTTCCATTTACATTAGTTCTTTTTGGACTAACTGCTCAGACAGTCTAGTTGTACTCGTTTGATATTTGACATTTGGGTGATGGCTAAAGCCCTAGTACTGAAGCCAATTCCTGAAATTCAATGCTAATTCTCCTTCGTTGCTCTGTCAGACTTGGGAGAAGCGACAGCCACCACTTTCTCAGTGGTCCACATTTCACAGTACACTACAGTCCAATTCTCCTCTTACCTGCACTCCTCATTTCAATGGCGCATTTACCTCACTGAACTGATTCTAATGCATGTGGCTGCGCTTATGAATGGGCAGGAGACGGTTCAGAGATCTCTGCACATTCTGCACGCCGACATTTATAGGGTACGAGCCACAGCAAAACACACGGCTGAATGGTCTCTCTTCAGTGCGCCAAACCTATTCAGTCGCAATAATGAAAGAACGATTCTTCAAAATTCACGAAATGCAATTTGATCCGTCTCAAACCTTTCAAACAGCAGAGTATATATGAGCGTGAGCCGACGTCAGCGAGGTGGAGCTGCATGGTTGACTCGCGAGCACGAGATGTAAATTCGCTATAATGGTAACCGGGGTAGCCGCCACAGCTTGGTTTGAAATCACAGTGAGCAAGTTGTGACACGACGTGTAAATGCACTTGCCGCGAATCACTTATACGACCACAACAAGGCTAAAGTAATTTTCTTGGACTGTACTTCGAGTTCTTCCTCGGTATCTTGGCATTCCGCCTCTCGAGGGAACGCCGAACTTAGGCGTCAGCAGGAACCACCACCCGGGCAGCAGCCCGGTATACAGCCGCACTGCCCGGCTCTGGGAGAAATTCGAGGCGCACGGGAGTGCCGAGCCAGACCGAGACAGTGGGATGTCACGCGAGACGGGAACTCGCGGCGGATGTAGAGAGACGTCCACCTCAGGCAGCGCCGATAGGTATGGGCAGCGGCGTCCACGCATTAGTGCGATGATGGCGCAGGCCCCCGAAGGGAGCCACCCTTGATAGACACTGTTACTTGACGTCGAAAATATGCTACCGTTTGAAAGCGACCGCGCAGGAACAACAGGGAACAATTTCAAGGAGGAGGAACGGGAAGTGCTCACAAGAAGGAGGTTGGAAGTGTTGCCGAGATGGTTGTTCAAGGTTGGGTGGTCACAGCGCGGAAAGGACATTACGAAAGGGAGAACAGTTTATTCATGCAAATGATCAATGTATACAGAAAACCAAGACCCTACAGGAAAGAAGACCACATGACTTAAAAAGGTCGCTTTACAATCCATGGAATAGGATTAAACTTCTCGCGTGGTTTACGAAACAAATGAGTCACTGACGCATGTAGCATAATGGTTCGCGATCTGATAAGCTTCTATAATCTCCCTTGTTAGCCGGGATGTACCCTTGGCGAGTATTATGGTCTGTTTTTCATGCCTTGTCATGCTTTGGTTTTATGTATATACTGACTATTTCCTTGAGTAAACTCATGAGTTTATAGTCAGCGCTGTGCGTGTCGTGTTCTCCCTTGCGTGATGTCGTTTTCGCCCTGCGACCATGTTATCTCACAAGAAACAGCCCGAAAGTTCGCACGGCGAGTCCGAAGGCGGGTGTCCCATGGCTGACGGCACTAGCGCTCGGCGCCCAGTGTGGCGCGCGCCTATGAGGAGGATGGCTCCTACGTGTGGTTCGGCGCAGAAAGGTGAACGAGCTCTCACTACGAGCCTCAGGTGTGTGATAACGAATTTCGAAGCGCACAAGCATCGCGCGACGTGAAGACTAGCTGAATTTCACGCGCACCAGCGTTCCAGCTACACTGAAGCTGCATCAATGAAGACGCCGCGCACATGGAAGCAATTTTCGCAGATGTGGTTGCATGAAGCGAGCTCGCCTACAATAGCGGTTTGACTTTGTGCAACCCCCGCGGTGGCTCAGTGGTTATGGCGCTCGGCTGCTGACCCCAAAGACGCGGGTTCGATGCCGACCGCGGAGGTCGAATTTCTATGGAGGCGCAATTCCAGAGGCCCGTGTACTGTGCGATGTCAGTGCACGCTAAAGAACACCAGGTGGTCGATATTTCCGGAGCCGTTCACTACGGCGTCCCGCATAGACTGAGTCGCTTTGGGGCGTTAAACCCCCCCAACCAACCAATTGACTTTTTACTGCTTTCGCCCAGAAAACTTTAGTGCGACATGAGGAGAAACGGCCTCGACCAATTTTCGAAGCCACAAAAGTGATTGTCGTCCAGGCGATGACCAGCCGTGCAGAATGGTTCGCCGTGGTCGTGGCATCGAGGGACGTAGCCTAAAATAACGGTTTGACTGTGCTGCTTTCACCCAGAGCTCTTGCGTGAGACATAAGGCGAAAGGGCCTCGACCATTCTTTGAATCCATAAAAGGGATTCTTGTCGAGGTGATTACCAGGCGGGCGGAGTGGTTTGATCGCATCCCGCGTACTGTCGACTGAATTTCCCGCACACCAGCATCACATCTACACTGAGTCTGTATCACTGAAGACGCCGCGCACCTATAAAAAAATTTTCGCAGCTGCGGGGGGCCCCGCCTAAAATAGTGGTTTGACTTTGTGCTGTTTTTGCCCAGAGCGCTTGCACGAGGCTTGACGACAGGCGACCTCCAGCAATCTTCAAAACGATAAAAAAGAATTTTTGTCCGGGTAGTTAGCACCTAGAAGAGATCGCTTTATCAGATGCAATGTTGTGAAAATTCACGGAATTTCGCGTCCACCAAAGGCAATTTAAAAACGATTTTTCGTAGGTTAGTACTGCAAGCACCTGGAAGCTTTTGTCGACAGTGTGGACGCGCTACCACCTTGCCTAAAAGAACAACACTCTGACTTATTGCAGTTTCCACCCAGAATGCATGGGCGTCACATCGGTTAAATTTGGTCCTGCAATAAAGAAGCGATACAAGAGCATTGTCGTCGGTGCTGTTCGCAGCAAAATGGGTTGATTTTGTTACATACAGCGTCGTGAAGAATGACTGATTTTAACGCCCACCTGCGCCACTGCGACATCGACTGTGCTGTAAGTGGAGACGACGCACCTGATAGCTTTTTGCCACCCCCAAGGCAGGCTGGCAGCTCGCTTAATATCTGGCTGTGACTTTTTGCTATTTCCTTCCGGAGCGTTCTCACGACAGATGAGACTACACAACCTTCTAGAATCTTCGAAAGCCGCAGCGGTGGCGCTGTGGTCATGGCACACGGCTGCTGACCCGAAAGACGCGGGTTCGAACCCGGCCGCGGCCGTCACATTTCGATGTAGGCAAAATTCTAGAGGCCCATGTTCTTTGCGACGTCAGTGCACGTTAAAGAACACCAGCAGGTCGAAATTTCTGGAGCCCTTAACTGCGGCATTCCTCGTAGCCTGAGTCGCTTTGGGACGTTAAACCCCCATAAACGAAATCAAACTATTTTGAAATTTCACACAGTTTCTGCATTTTTATAAATTTTTTCTCTCACGGTTTGCCATACCAACCGAGTATTATTGTTCGCCTGCAAAAATAAATGCGAATAGTATTCAAACTTTGCTGTCTTTAAGTCAGAATTTAGCGGATTTTTTGCGTTCTTAAATGCGGTAAATTCACTTTCATCTTTGGTTAGCAGGAATGTCTAGAAGAGTCTGTTTTTTCTGTTTGATTCTTTAAAATAGTTCACGAGATATCCAGGGCTTGCGTACTTTTTTGAGCGTTTTACAAGGCCTAAGAGGAAAACATGAGGCATAAGCAGATACATAAACATGAAAAGAAAGCATCGTAAGCGACATCGGGGTCAGATAACTCTAACAAACTGTTGCAGTTAACCGTGCTGAGCATCTCCTTAAAGTTGTTATTATTGGGCTCGGGAAAGTCTCTAATTTGTGCTTCATATTCGGGGCGACTGGGTGTTCGTAGGGTAACACACAATATATCGGCAAATGGTCACTTAAACAGCTCACCAAAGTGCCCGATTTTATAATCTCGCGTGGAAAATTTGTAATACATAATTCCAGAATGCTTTGGGAGGTTGATGTAATTCTAGTTGGCACGGTGATTCCGTTTGAGCAACCAAAAGAGTCGTATAACTCTTGGAATTGTAAAAAAGCCTGATTATCAGGGGAAGCATTTCGATTGAGATCCCCCACGAGACCACTTTCAAGCTTCAACTGAACGCTCCAGTCAAGTAGTGTTTCGGCAAACCGTATAAATTCAGGGAAAAAAACCTGATGGAGGACGGTATATAACAGGGAAAATAATATTGCCGCGAATATTTGCAGTGTATGTTCTTTTTTTAAAAGAAAACTGTTTCAATGCCGCGAATATTTGCAGCGTTTGTTCTTTTTTCATATATGCCGCCACACCACTTTATCGCTTTGTTTGTGACGCAAGACGCGACTAGATTTATCTCGATTGATCACAGCCGGGCACAGTTTATTCTACGTTGTTCCGGAATGTTCTAGTAACTTTGCACGCTTTATCTCAAAAGTTCGCTATCAGCTTTAAATTGAGCACGGCCGACAGCAGCGGGACTTCAGTTCGACGACCGCCGAGCACGCTTGTCGCTTCGCCGCCGCCGAGTGATTCAGTCCATTTTGGGTGCAAGTCAGCCCAATAAACAGTTTTCTTTTAGAAGACCCTTTCGTCTGTCTTCATCGCTGCTTCGACTGCCGTCACCACTACGTGACATCTGGTGGAGGTGCGGGGTAGCCTTCCATGTTCCGGTGGCTCAGCCGGCGCCGAGCGTTTGGACTTTAAGGCCCCTCGGCGGAGGCACACACCACTTTGGCCCCAGCTTCCTGTGGACGGCACCTCCGGCCTGACCCGACCGGCGGAAATCGGCAGTCGCCTTTTCCTGTCCTCCTCTCCATATTTTACTTTCCTATCGTCTTTCTCACAACTCTCCTGTCTCCTCCTCTCTTCCCGTTTTTTTTCTTACATATTTCATAGGCGGCAAGGGTTTACTTTGTGTGGCGTAACTACCCTGAGTTGCCCATATTTGGTTATATCAGTGGTGTACAGCTGATGTGGGCAGGACTTACAAGTTCCTGTCCCGTCCCCTTGTTGGGCTCCATGTTGGGTGGCTGGCACCATGGCCGAATAACACACTTTATTATGGCTACCTCTTTCCTTTCAAATGATCGCCCTCGGAAAAGAGGGCGGACTGATGTAACCTCTCAGTTTTTCAGCAAAAAGAAAAATACCTTCGCAAAGTACCACATCGTTCATAGCGAGAAAAAATAAAAGCCAGCCAGACTTATATCCCCGTTTCTAGTATCCAAATTTCTCACAGATTCCCTGGGCCCTAAGTATAAAGTGACAAAACTAACTAGTGGTGACCTTTTGTTCGAACTGATTGATATCATTCAGATTTCAAAGCTGGCAAGCATCGAAACTTTTTGTGACATCCCTGTCTCCGTAACTCCACATAGTTCTCTAAACACAGTGCGCGGTGTCATTTCTGACAATGACTTCTTGGGACTAACCGACGAAAAAATGCTCGAAGGATTGTCAGATCAGAACGTGACTAATGTACACAGAATCAAAATCCGCAAGGAAGACAAGGAAATTCCGACAAAGCACCTGGTTCTAACCTTCGCCTCCTGCACCTTGCCCGAGTCAATCGAGGCAGGACATGCAAAAATTCCCGTCCGTCCATATATACCTAACCCTCGACGCTGCTTGAAATGCCAGAGGTTTGGCCACGGGTCCCAAAGCTGCCGCGGCCGCGATACCTGCGCCAATGTGCCTCCAATGATCATCAATCAAACGACTGCGATGCTGCGCCGCGCTGCGCAAACTGCGAAGGCGACCACGCCGCTTATTCAAGGTCGTGCCCTCCATGGAAAAAAAGAAAAGGAAATAATTACCATAAATACCAAACAAAATATAACATGTAAAGAGGCAAGGCAGCGTTACGCAACGACTTAGGGCACATTCTCTTTCACTGCACGCACAAACTTCGCCGATGTGCTGCGTGGGCGCGGCACACCACAGCGGCCTTCGGTGCCTGCCCAGCTAACGCCTAGTGAGGCTGAGGCAGGGCCATCCGCAACTCTGGCAGATGCAGCGAAAGCTGCTATGCCACCCCCGAAAAAGGGCCCGCCGGCCACCAAGTCAGCAACCCGCAAGGCTTCCGTTCGGGAGAAGCCCACAACCTCCCAGCCCGGGGGCTCTCCGTGGAACTCCAAACGCCTCCAGTGAGGCGATGGACACAAGTCAGAGCTCACTTCCGCCGCTGCGGAGACGGAACTCTCTTGATCGCAAAAAGGAAAAAAAACCTTAATAATAGGCCCTCAGCAAGGAGGGACCTAAGGTATCAATACAATCCCCCCCCCCCAAAAAAAAAAAAAATTAACATGGCGTAACTTATCCACTGGAACTGCCGTGGAATTCTAAATAACTATAGTGACGCAACAGATATCCTTAATTCTAAATCTCCTGTAGCACTGTGTCTGCAGGAGACCAACTTGGGACATTCTCATAAAAATATTTTTAAAAAGTATAAAGTCTTCCGCCGTGACCGTGAGCAAGCAAATGGGCTCTCTGGAGGCGTTGCTGTTGTAGCTCAGAGCGGCGTTGCAACCCATGAAATAAAGCTCCAGACGAATTATGAAGCCGTTGGAGTCACCATCCTAAGCTTTAATACAATTACCGTATGCTCTATATATCAATTCAATTCAATTCAATTTTTATTTTTCCAGAAAAAAAGGATCCTGGAAAGGGTCAAGAGCTAAAAGCTGTCTCGACAGCTTGACTAGGCCCATGACCCCTTCTACAAGGCAGCAGGTTTACTGCAACAGGTAACATCAATTAGAAATGCAAAGAACAATGAGTTATACAATAGCAGAAATGTTATTTAATTATTAACTAAACAGCATATGATTTCAAAATGTGTCTACAAAAACTCTACTTATAGTTTTGAACACAGCACAATACCAACAAGAGAAGTAAGCAGACAGAAATATAAAGAAAAATTGAATACATACATGTTCTTGAAAAACAGCACTTGCAAATGAAAAGGTAAACACGCATAGCCATTCATTCTTTGAATAAAAAAAACATTCTCTGTTCTTTTACGCCGCAACTCATCACACATTTATGCTCATTTAGAATAAATGGCAGATTATGCTGTAGTGACTGAAATTTATAATTATTTCGAAATTTCGGGCGCACCCAGACATCATCATTACGCGTGGATAGTGTAACATGTCTTCTTTTTAGAGATCCTAGATTCATTAAAAAATCCTGAAAAGCTACAGTGGAAAAGTAAAAAGACCGGAGCAGGTAATATGGATACATATATTCAGCACTAATGATGTTGTAGCTTATAAAAGCACTTCGCGTGGGAGAGAGGTAATCAAGGTTTGCAATATGTCGCATGATTCTCTTTTGAAGTACAACTATCTTTGCAACGTTTCCTTTTGTCGTTGTAGCCCATACTAGACCACAGCACATCTCACTGTTACTCTACAAGGTCTAGAGGAGCTTTTTAGGCAGCTACCAGAGCCATATCTGGTAGTCGGGGATTTTAACGCGCACTACTCGTTTTAGGGGAGTGAACAGACAGACACTAGAGGTCAGACTTTAGAAGATTTTATTCTGTGCAACAACGTCTGGTTGCTCAATACAGCAAACCCACATATTGCTCTTCATCCTCAGGTAAGATGAGTTGCATAGACTTGTCTTTTAGCTCGCCATCCGTTTTTACCAATTTTAAGTGGGATATTCTTGATAACCCGTACGGAAGTGATCAATTTTCAGTGGTAATTAACTGTGCATAACCACCACCAATAATCCCCACAAACCCACGTCGTTGGAAACTACACTTAGCGTACTGGCCACTATTTCAAGAAAAGGCCTGTCTGGAAATTTTTTTTTCTGATAATCTTAGCGTTGACGAACTAAATGAAAATTTTACAACATGTATCATTACGGCTGCATATATAGCCATTCCTCAATCGTCAGGAGTTGTACGGTAAAGTAATGAGCTCTGGTACACACAGGAGTGCAGAGAAGCAAGAGAGAAACAAAACAAAGCCTGGGGAACTTTCCGAAGGTACCCCACACACGACAACCTCCTACATTCTAAAAAGGCGAGAGCAAAAGCATGGTACATACGTCGCAATGCTGAGAAAACTTCATGGAAAAATTGTGTCTTCCATAAATAGTTCAATTACATCGAAACAAATGTGGGAGAAAGTCCGCAAACTTAATGGCAGCTTTACTCCTTTTAAAATTCCTTTCCTAACAGCTCCAGATACACAAACAAGCATTAGCGAACAGGCCGACAAACTAGGGGAACACTTCGCCACAGTTTCTAGCTCCTCACACTACACCCAATCATTTCTAAAGCACAAGAACACAACTGAGAAACAACGACTGCCGACAAGTGGCAGTGCAAATGAACGTTACAATAAATTAATTACACTACAAGAAATCCGTACAGTACTTTCGGCCGGCAAACAGACAGCACCAGGCCCCGACGAAATCCATTATGAAATGCTTGCTCACCTCTCCGAAGTTGCTGTAAAAGCTCTTCTAAAATTTTTCAATAAAATATGGCAGTCCGGAAAAATGCCAGAGGCGTAGAAAAACGCCGTGGTTGTTCCATTCCTGAAATTTGGAAAACCGCCAACTTCGGCTGGTAGTTACAGGCCAATAGCACTTGCGAGTTGTCTTGCTAAAAGTTTTGAAAGTGTGCTAAATATTAGGTTAATGTTCATCCTTGAATCGCGAGAACTTCTTGATATCCACCAATGTGGTTTTAAAAAAGCATGCTGTACAAATGACCATCTCATCCGTCTTGAAAACACAGTCCGTGAAGCATTCATACACAAACGGCACTGTCTAGCAGTTTTTTTTTACTTGGAAAAACCTTATGATACCACCTGGAGGTATGAAATTCTTCGTGACCTCGCGGATCTAGGTATCCGTGGCAGGATGCTGAACTGCCTAAAAGACTTTCTTCCTGACTGTTCCTTTCGCGTACGTCTAGGCTCCACGCTTTCGAAAATATTCATCCAGGAAAACGGCATACCGCAGGGTCTATTCTAAGTACCACACTTTTTATAGTAAAAATGAACTCAATATCGCGAATAATTCCAAAGACCATCATGTATTCCGTATATGTTGACGACCTTCAAATTTCATGCACATCTTCCAGTTTATCAACATGCGAAAGACAGATACAACTTACACTGAACAAACTAGCTACTTGGGCAGACCAAAATGGATTTAAGTTCTCTCCACAAAAAACAGTTGCCGTCCTTTTCTCACTGAAAAGAGGCATGCAGATGGATCCCACCCTGCACTTGAATGAAAGTGTTCTACAAGTAAAACAAGAGCATAAATTCCTAGGCATAACTTTTTTATTTTATTTTATGTATTTATTTATTTCAATACCCTAAAGGCCCAATGCGGGTATTACATAGGGGGGATTTATCAAAGAAAACTTGAAAAATATAGAACAGAGCATATAAACGGCTAAAGTTAGAAATAAACAAGTCAAGAAGCCAGGTACAAATTAATATTAGAGGGGGGGAATGGCTAGGAATAGGCACTGAAAAAATGCACATGTAGCAAATCCCACAAAACAAAAAAATCGCACCTTTAGAAGTTACAAAACATGGCCTCTAACACTTCATGGAACGTTAAGGCGGACACGCACACACTGAAGCAAACGAAAAAAAAACGCACAACATTCTACATTGGAATTTTCTAAGTAGGACCAAAGAGCAGTTTGAAATGATGATGTTTCAACGATAGCCGCAATGCTAGAAGGAAGCGAATTCCACTCTTGAATAGCTAGTACCAAAGATGAGTATTTGTGTCGCTCTGTCCGAGCGAAAATGGGTTTAGTCTTCTTTGTATGGTCTACGCGAGCCGATGTGTGCGGTGCCGGCAGATGTGAACTTGCAAATGGTGTGTTGCTGTGGTAGAGAGTATGGAAAAAAGAGAAATGGCTGAATTTTCTGCGCATGACCCGAGGCGGGAGATGGAGCGATATTTTCAGTGCTGTTACACTTTGATATCGAGAGTAACGGGAAACGATGAATCGAGCAGCCCTGTTTTGCACAAATTCCAACATGGTAATACGATAGCTATAATGAGGGTTCCAGATCACTGACGCATATTCTATTGCAGGCCTGATTAGCATGTTGAATGCGTGTAGTTTTGTGTCCTGGTTGGCTTGGTGAAGTCGGCGTTTAAGAAGACCAAGTTTTTTTAAGGCTTTGGTAGTGATCAGTTCAATATGAGAGATCCAGGATAAATTAGAGCTAAAATTAACACCGAGGTATTTTACCGACGCTGTAGTTTCAATGACAGTATTATTAACTGTGTAGGCATTAGGACTCGTGTTAGCAGCGGAAGTAAACTTGAGATGTTTAGTTTTATCTGCGTTTATTACCATTTGCCACCTGCCGCACCAATGAGTTAGCTCATCAAGATCAGTCTTTAGAGCAATGATGTCGCAAGGGCTCCATATTACTCGGTAAATTACACAGTCGACTGCAAATAATCGTTTTGTTGATGTTATGTTTGACGTGATGTCATTAATATATATTAAGAAAAGCAGTGGACCCAGCACCGAACCCTGGGGTACTCCTGAAGCATCACCTGTTCGTCTTGATAAGAAGCTCCCTAACTTAACTGACTGAAAGCGGTTTGTTAGAAATGCATAGATCCACTGCGTAGTACGTTGATCCAGCTGTAGGTTGCGTATCTTTATCATTAGGCGGTTATGAGGCACGCGATCAAAGGCTTTGGAGAAATCAATAAAGATGAAGTCAATGTAGAGGGAAGAGTCGATTGCTTGATGAAGGTCCGTTATTAACTCAAATAACTGTGTCTGACACGATAAATGTTTGCGGAAGCCATGTTGGTTGTTATGAAGCAGGTTGTTCTGGTTAGGATCAGTCATAATGTTAGTGTATATTATGTGTTCCAGTACCTTGCAACAAATCGAGGTTAGTGAAATTGGCCTGTAATTGTTAGGAACGGATCTGTCTCCAGATTTAAATACCGGGATGACATAAGCGAAAGCTCGCATTCTTACCCCACATAAACACCCTCAAAATAAAGCTTCTCGATCTCTAAATATACTGAAGGTACTCTCACAGAAACACTGGGGGTCCGACAGGTTATGCCTTTTACAGATTTACAGCTCTGTAGTACGGTCTACTTTGGACTATGGATGCATTGTTTATGGGTCTGCAAGACCATCATACCTAAAAAACTGGATCCCGTACATAACCAGGGTCTTCGTATATCAACTGGTGCATACAGAACATCCCCCATAAATAGTCTATATGTCGAAACAAATCAACCATCTCTTGCAAACGGAAGAGCAATACTTACCTGTGCATATGTACTAAAAATAAGATTCTTACGAAAGCACCTTTGTTACCCCATAGTTACCAAGTGCACATCTGGAACACTGTCCAATAATACACGACAATCGATCAAACCTTTGTTACTGCGCTTTGAAGATATGTCATGAACTCGGAATACTAGATGCTCTGCCAAAAATGGCCCCGAGGCACGATCCATTGCCACCATGGTACTGTCTTCCCGCTGCTTGATACTTCACGCTAACACAGTTCCGTAAAAAAACAAACACCACATAAACATCTACTACAAGAATACTTGGCTTTGAAAGAGAAATATTCAAGCTACATGGAGTTTTACACAGATAGCTCTAAAACAGCGATGCACGTTGGAAGTGCCGTAGTACAAGGGAAATTTGAAAAATATAGTAAGATTGCCAAGTTATGCATCAATCTTTACTGCCGAATGTTACGCTGTGTTTATGGCTGTGGACAAAATAGTACATGAGAACATCGAAAAGAGTATAATATGCACAGATTCCCCCAGCCTACTCCCAGCGCTGCAGTCAAGAAATGCAGTTGTACCCTTAGTAGGCCACATCATACACAGCACAGAAAAAGTCACAACACAAGGACATATGATAAGGTTCTGCTGGGTCCCGAGCCACGTCGGCATAGAGGGTAACGAGAGAGCAGACTCAGCAGCAGTAAAAGCTCAAAATGGTGGAATCAAAAATGTGAACATGCCCTTTAAAGATTGCATAAATTTCATACATTACAAATTAAAGAACAAATGGCAGAAAGAGTGGGATAATGAACTGAACAACAAATAACACTTCATAAAGCCCACCTTGCAGAAGTCATGCAGACACCAGGAACGTTTCACTGAAGTTATCTTATCTCGCCTTCACATAGGACACACACACGTGACACACAACTACTTACAAAAGAAACCAAACCCGTTTGTGAAAGATGCGACGACGAACTCACACTAAACCGTATCTTATTTACATGTTCAAACCTGGAAAAGCTAAGAAAGAAGTATTTTAGTCAATTTTATAATCAATGCATTCCATTTCACCCAGCACTACTTTTGAGTGATAATGCAATTGTTGACATTTCTCATGTTTTTAACTTTTTACGAGAGGTTGGTTGTCTTAATGAACTTTGATTGGCTCACTTTTATGTGATACACATCAGCCATGTTCTCCTTCCTGAGTAGAATGCCGAGGTGTGTATTTCATTGGTTGGGGGCCTCGACATTGTTCGTCTGCAAAGGATCTCCGCTGAGGTTACCTGAAATTTTTTAAAGCTTTTACCATTGGCCATTTCGGAAAATTCTGCCTTTTACCTTCACTCGAAGAAGTGAAATAAAAGTTTAGGTCCTTGACACCACAGCTTCATTTCTGTCATATAAAATTCGGCACAAGACAATTTTCTACACCTTGTGTTTGGCGCATGATGGCCTTAGCCGCCTATGTGCCATAAAACCCAACACAACACAACACATAAAATAGCTTTATAGAAGCAATTGCATATAGGTGTGAATTTCTCCAAAACAAGTCTGTTGAGCTTGTTGAAGAGTAAGGATCGCGCTACCGCTGCCCATGATTGTTATAGCACGCGTTATAGCTATTGACGGAAAAGGCAGGCGCTGGTGAGAATCCCACAAGCACGTGGGCAGTCCCATTTGTGACGAAACATACAAATAAATTATTTACGTGACAGTATCCATGGTAGCATAACGTATACGTTGTAAACTCTTTGGCTTAGACATTTAAAATCAGCAGCCGCGTAAGCGCATGTGTTTCGAGCATCTAGGAGAATTTGTTTCTGAACCCAGACATCTTGGAGGAAAGTAAAAAGGCAGCAGCTGACAAAGTGGTCAAATGTGCAACAATGAGCACACTTACAGCGAGTCCGACATCAGCCAGTGAACGTGCACTAACAGAATACATGATAGCAAATGCACTATAGTAAGACAGATATGGTTTCTTGCAGCTGCAGCGATGGCGTAGATGTAGAGCATCCGCCTCGCGGGAAATAGGAGCAGGTTTCGAATACCGGCAATTCTCCCCCGGATTTGGAAGAGCGCTCCGCGTGTCGATGGAATTGAATAGCCAGGCCTGATGTGCTGCCTGGTCTCGGTGACCAGAACCGACAACACACTCCCTCATCAGAGCAAGATTTGGCCACTCTGTGTAGTACTTGGCCACAGCCTTCTATGAACAAACCAATAAACCCTCGGCCCTCAGTCCCCCGCGGCTGCACAGGAACTGATCAAGGTAGTAGTCACACCTGTGACGCAGTGGAGGGTGCTAAGAATCTCTGGCTCCGAACAGGCCGCCATTGGAATCTGACTATGGCAGCGTTTAACGATCGAACCTTATTAGGCCCACCCATCAATGCTGTTTGAGGAACTAGCGGGTATTAAATGGGATGTCATACGGTTTAGTGAGTTTAGGAGGACCAGTTCTGAGTGGCGGGCACGTAATGTACAATCCTACATTAGCGGATAGACGAGAAATAGGTGTCGGAATTCTCAACAATCAGGATATAGCTGGCAACGTAGAGGTGTTCCATAGTATTAACGAGAGTGTGGCAGCTATCGTAGTCTTAATAAGCGGTACAAGCTGAATAAAGTGCAGGACTCCGCGCCTACACCCAGTCATGATGACCAGGACGTTTAGAGCTAGTATGAAGACATGGAATCGGCAATAAAATAAATTGCAATCGCAGCACACTGTACTAATAGGCTACTTCAGTGTGAAGGTGGGCAAGAAGCTGGCCGGAGACCAGGTGGTAGGCGACTATGGCAAAGGGTCCAGGAGTAGCAGGGAGAGAGTTATTAGCAGAGTTCGCGGAGAGGAATAATTTGCGGTTCATGGATGCCTCCTTCAGCAAACATGAGAACAGGAAGTGCACGTGCAAGAGCCCCAGTGGTGAGAGGTGTTGGGAAGTCTGCCCAGCGGCAAAGAAAGGACGCTGCCACGCAAACAGCGACTCTCCAAGAGGGCGCTTTTCTCCATCTCTTCCTCGTGCGCTCTCCGACACCGCATTCTTTCGTTTGTCCTTAACAGCAGACGGGTCGTACCCGGCTTTTGCTGCGATCTCTCAGGAAGGATGAACGTTTCATCTTTATGTTTACGGACAAACCTTCCAATCACAGTCTAAGCCTCAACAGATCGCAGTGTGGTGGCTGCTCTTCTACTTACAGTACCATGACAGGTACCTACGTCGACTTCAGGTGATCTTACGCTGCAGCGATTCACGCTAGCTAGAGCCCCGGAGAGCGACCACTGGCCTTCTCAAAGCTCGCTTCCTATGTAACGCTATCTGAGTACATTTGGCTTCATCGAGCCGGGAAGTACGACGGCCCATCGCGCTCGATCCGGCACTAATTTCACCCGCCTTCGCCGCAAGCGCACACGATATCGTTGCAGTGCTTAGACGGGATTATGACGTAGAGGCGTTCAGTCGTAATTCCACGGATGGTAGCTTCGCATCACTGGTCTCTCGAACAAGCATGTGAACCAAGTGTCCGAATCTGCGGCTCCTCTCGTACTGAGCATTATTACAATCGCAACGACCAGTCATCAGTAGGGTAAAACTAACCCGTCTCAGGACGGTCTAAACCCAGCTTACGTTCCCTATTAGTGGGTGAACAATCCAACGCTTGGTGAATTCTACTTCGCAACGATAGGAAGAGCCAACATCATATGATCAAAAAGTGACATCGCTATGAACGCTTGGCTGCCCCACGTCAGTTATCACTGTGATAACTTTTCTGACACCTCTTGCTTAAAACTCGTAAAGCCGAAAGGAGCGTGGGGCCCCGCTTTCGCTGTCTAGAATCGTACTGAAATTCAAGATCAAGCAAGCATTTGCCCTATTGCTCTACGCGATGTTTCTGTCCTCGCTGAGTGAGCCTGAGGACACATGCGTTACAGTTTGAGACATGTACCGCCTGTTGGGATTCAGGCAGCATGACTGGGCCGGAGACGAGACGAGGACGATCGGAGGAAGAAAACTTGGAAAACTTTATACAAGGACTATTTACATTATGTACAGGTACGGGTAACTGAGAGTGCTTCTCAGTAAAGCGAGCTTCTTAGGAGTCGGGAGTCTCTGATACCTCTCAAGAAGGGGGCTCTCTCCTGGCATCAAACCAGCAGCTCCTTAAACACTCTTCGTATTCCCCAGATCCCTAGCTGGGGAATACTGTTCGAAGAATGATGTCCAATCACACGATGACACTGAAGGTACCACCCACGGCAGGGCGGTCCTGATGTTTCTTCGCAGCTCGGTCGCGGGAAAGGGAACGGGACCCGGTCACGTAGTCGTCCGCGCGGCCTCCGGGTGGCCGCGCACGTGCTTCCGGACCACGCCCATGTTGACTCGGAGGGCACCTGCATGACACAGGAATGCAGGCTGTCTCCCAGCAGGTGTCGAAAGATCTTGTACTGGTGACCGGAACGCGGAAGCCCTGTCGAAGGTGCGGCACCCGGGCAATTGTTCAAATTCAGCGTGACTGAAGGGGACCACACTGATACCGCACTTCGTCGTGGCGAGGACCGGAACGAATACGCTTATGGTCGTCGCTGGCATTCCTGTTGAACACGTGGGGACGCTATTGTCGTCGCTGCTTCCGGCATTCCTGTTCGAACACGTGGGGACGCTATTGTCATCGTTGCCTCCGGCAGTCCTGCAGTCACGTGTCCCCCAGAGGGCTCCCCCACCCTTGCGGTGGTCTTCAGGAAATCCTCCCCGTGCCCAACTTCGCCGAATTCCACAGCAGGTAGGAAGCGGGAGCACAACAGCACCCCCGCCGCCAGATATTGCGCCCGGAAGATGAACTGCTCGCACGCAGCTCGGCTGACTGGGCGTGCCAGGAACCAGATGCTCTTTGGGAGTCTTCTGATGACCTTCAGTGCCGAAGCTCGGCATCGCTTCCCCTCGTCAGATGGCCGTTTTGGGAAATTCTCTTCAAAGCTAGCCAAAAGGGATCACATACGCCAAACCACACCTGACAAAAGCACGTGCCCTCAGAACCCACTCATCCCGCCAGACCAAAACTCAGGGCCAAAACTGCACTTAGCAAAAAAACCTTAAACTAAAACTTGAAGAGATCAAATGTTTTGCCTGAATGAACACATGGTGTCTCCCGACGAGTATTATTGACAGGGCACCTGTCCATGGCCTGGTCCAGCTCGAGGCGCACTTGGATAGGAAAAAAATTTCGCTAAATGAAATATGGTTGGTGCTTAGAGGGCACGCGGTACGGGAATAGGTGACTTGATTTGGCCGACGTGGCGTTCAGTTTTGCCCGCCCCAATACCTAGAGTCAAGGAACGTTACACCACTCGCTGTTACTTATCCTGGGCCGAAATTAGGAAACGTACATCAGGTATGTTACCTGATTATGAACAACATTACTGCAATGAAAGTGGGAGATATGCGCTCTCCATTAGGAAGAGAATAAGAAATAAACCTCCAAAACTACAAATCTGGGGGACATCCCCTTTTGTAAAATCTTAACTAGCTAAAAATCTCGGCTTAGCCCGTCGGCATTTGTGTGGAGCTTGCCTTTCTTGTAGCGAACCTCGAAGCTGTGGTGCTGGAGTGCCAGGCTCCACTTAAGTAGACGACCATTTTTGGGCGACATATTGTGCAGCCAAGTCATAGGGCAATGGTCCGTTTCTACTGTGAAACAGGGCCCGGAGACGTAGCATGCCAGTTTGGCTATCGCCCAAACGAGGCTTGCGCATTCTTTTTCAGACGTGCTATACGCCTCTTCCCGCGTGCTGAGCTTGCGGCTCAAGTAAAGGACAGGCCGTGTGTGCCTGCCATCGCTTTCCTGGCAAAGAATAGCGCCTAACCCGCGGTCGCTGGCATCACATTGTATGATAAAGGGTTTCGATAAATCTGGCGCAGCCAGTATTGGGCATTCGCTTAGGGCCGTTTTAAGACTCTGAAATGCCTTCTCTTTCTTTTGATCCCAAGAAAGATTGGCAGGCTCACTTTTTCTCAGCGTGCCGGTCAGGATGCTGGCTAAATCAGAGTAGCCCTTTACGTAATGCTAATAATGGCCTGCTAGGCCAACAAAAGCCCTGAGTTCTGATTTTGTGGTTGGGCGAAGGTACTCCACCACGGCCGCCACTTTAAGTTCTGCAGGTCTGCGTTGGCTTCGTCCAACCACGTGTCCAAGATTGTTCACTTCGGCGCACCCTAGGTGGCATTTTCCCGCCCTTACCGTTAAACCAGCCTCAAGCAGTCGGCTCAACACAATACGCAGGTGTTCAATGTGCTCCTCCCAGTTTTGTGAGAAAACGGCCACGTCGTCAAGGTAGGGGAGAGCGAAATCTGCAAGTCCCCGCAGCACTTGGTCCATTAACTTTGAAAAACAGTACGGAGCATTTTTCAAGCCGAAGCTCAAAATTACAGGGCGAAACGTGTCCGCGGGGGACACGGATGCTGCGTACCTGCTGGCGCGCTCATTGAGTGGCACCTGCCAGTACCCACGAACTAAATCCAGTGTGGATATATATTCTGATTTAGCGACTGTTTCAACCCTCTCCTCGATGTTCGGAATGGGGTAGGTCTGGTCCACTGTGATTGAATTCAGTCTCTGGTAGTCCACGCAAGGTCTCGGATCCTTGCCTGGAACCTCTACAATAATGCTTGGTGACGTAGAGTCACTTTCACAGGGCAACTATGACGCCAAGTTCGCACTTACGGCGGATCTCCGTCTCAATGATTTCTTTTTGTCTTGGAGAGACACGGTACGGTTTTCTCCTGATTGGCTGTTCACTGGACCGCTGAATGTCGTGTTCGACGAGGGTTGTTTTTCCTGGCTTGTTTGAAAACCCCGCCTCAAAGTCGCGGAAGACGTTTTTCATGTCTCCTCGTTGATTTTCCGACAAACGTGGCTCTCTGTCGATTGAATTTAGCAGCTCATTCGCTGCCTGCTCGTCCTCATGTATGACATAAGGTATGTCTGAGATCTCTTCCTCTGGCATGTTCAGCGCCATGTTAACCATGGCCTGACGCTGCACATAAGGCTTCATAAAATTACTGTGGATTATCCGATTGTGTTTGTTCTTAAATTTGACCTCATAGTTGGTGTCCGAAAGCTTGGACACTACCTTAGCTGGCCCTTCCCATTGCACCTAAAGCTTGTTCCTTTTTGACGGACGCTGCAACATCACCTGGTCACCAGGTTGAAAGGTGCGCTTGCGTGCCGATTTGTCGCAGTACACTTTAGACAGTGACTGCGCTGCTCTGACATTTGCTTCCACGAGGTATCTGGTTTTCGCAAGTCTTTCCAGTAGTTTCTGGACGTATTCCACTACACAGGGATCCTCTCCCTAACCCTCCCATGACTCCCTTAGCATGCGCAATGGGGTCCTCAAGTCACGCCCGTAGACTAGTTCAGTAGGGCTATATCCTGTGCTTTCGTGTGGTACGGGTCTCATTGCAAAGAGTGCTGCTGGAATGCAGCCTTCCCAGTCTCCCTTATGCTCAAAACACAGAGACCTAAGTATCCGCTTTAGCACTGAGTGCATACGCTCCACTGGATTTGAGTGAGGGTGGTGAATGGAACTGCGGATTATTTTAATCCCACACCGTTCAAAGAACGTTGTCAAGCAGCTTGCGAACACGCTACCATTATCGCTTCGTATCTCTGCAGGGAACCGAACGCGAGAGAAAATTGACAAAAGGGTGTAGTCCGTGGAGGAAACACAGGACGGGTGAGCAACATCCATGGTAGCCGCTGAATCCCGCAGTGCCCTGAATTTTTTGCCATTTAAAACCACGTCCCGCATGTATGGCTCCAGCAATTTAAGGTTTTCTTCCGACTGTCGCATGCACGCGAAAGCCATCTTCTGCTGTTTGCAGTTCACGGAGATGTGACCCTCCTTGTTGCAATTATAGCAGACAATGGGCTTTCGAGCTTCAAACGCGCGAGCTCCAGGTGCCTGCTGTTTCGGCGAATCGGCAGATTTGGGTGAATCCATCTTGTTTTCGCTACTTCCTCCTTTTGATACCGCTTCCTCTGTTCGGCGATCTCGGCGTGATGGTGGCACCATTCGGTTTGGGATTCTCTTTAAATAGGTTTCTCCCTTTCCTAACCCGCTATCGTACCCTGCCTTGCTTTGGAGGTTTCGGCGAACGTTATACTCGTCTGCGAGCTGTGCTGCTTTGTCTAGGTCTATATCTGTTAGCCTATCTTGCAGCCCTATCCTCAGATCTTCTGGAATCGCGCTGTAGTACTGCTCTAGTGGGATGCACTCCAGTACCTTGTCATGATTTCCGTGCGCCTCAGCGGTCTTAAGCCACTCGTTCAACTTGACTTTAAGCCGGTACGCGAAGTCAGTATGTGACTCTCCGCCTTTCTTTGCCTGCCTGAATCGCTGCCTAAAGGCTTCAGCAGAAAGCCGGTACTTTCTAAGCAGTGCGCCCTTTACCTTCTCGTAGTCATCACACTCTTCTCGTGAGAGGCGAGCCACCACTTCGGCCGCCTCGCACGGAAGCAGAGGAAGTAACTTCTCAGACCAAGCGCTCTGGTCGATGTGCACCTTCCCGTATGCGCGTTCGAAATTTACCAAAAAGAGTGGAATATCGCCTCCCACGCGGTATGGTGAGACGAGATCCTGCAATCTCTGCCTCCCTTGCTCCTCTACCGAAGCCACAGGGCTAAGACGTGCCATATTCCCTCCGTTCGACGCGATTTCGAGCTCCTTCATTTTTCGAGCATGTTCTCTCGCTTTTTCCTCTGCCTCACGGACCTCCCGTCTCTCTTGAGCCAAACGAAGCTCTTCTTTTTCTTTCTGCTCGCACAATTCCCGTCTTTTTTGAGCCAACCGAAGCTATTCTTTTTCTTTCTTGCGTCCAACAATCGTTTCCGATGTCTCGTCGACCTCCTTATTAGCCACCTGCTCCTGCCGGATAACCTCGAGAATTTCTTTTTTTCTTTTCGCAGAACGTAGCGAAATCCCAAGTTCCTGGCAAATTTCGAGCAGGTCCTGCACTTTTAACTTCTCCATCGTGAGTTCCACCATGTGTTAGCAAGCCCACTAAAAGAAAAGCCCTAGCTTGAAGTGGACAAAGCAGTTTCCCTAAATAAATTTCCCAGACAACAGGAATCCGCACCTAGCAGCTGCCTGTGCTAGTATGGTCTGGCGAAATGAACGGAAAACATTGGGCACTCACCATGCCAAGGCATAGCTGACGCCTGTCAGTCCCGTAGCTGCCGAAGTCCGTTGGAGCCGGTAACTTCACGTGGACGTCCCACAGCTGCCATCCAGTTGTTAGGATTCAGGTAGCATGACCGGGCCGGAGAAGAGACGAGGACGATCGGAGGAAGACAACTAGGAAAACTTTATACAAGGACAATTTACATTATGTACAAGTACGGGCAAGTGAGAGTGCTTCTCAGTAAAGAGAGCTTCTTAGGAGTCGGGAGTCTCTGATACCTCTCAAGAAGGGGGCTCTCTCCTGGCATCAAACCAGCAGCTCCTTAAATACTCTTCTTATTCCCCAGATCCCTAGCTGGGGAATACAGTTCGAAGAATGATGTCCAATCACACGATGACACTGAAGGTACCACCCACGGCAGGGCGGTCCTTATGTTTCTTCGCAGCTTGGTCGACGGAAAGGGAACGGGACCCGGTCACGTTGTCGTCCCCGCGGCCTCCAGGTGGCCGTGCGCGTGCGTCCGGACCGCGCCCATGTTGACCTGGAGGGCACCTGCATGGCACAGGAATGCAGGCTGTCTCCCAGCAGGTGTCGAAAGATCTTGTACTGGTGACCGGAACGCGGAGGCTCTGTCGAAGGTGCGGCACTCGGGCTATTGTTCAGATCCAGCTTGACTGAAGGGGACCACACTGATACCGCACTTCGTCGTGGCGAGGACCGCAACGAATACGCTTATGGTCGTCGCTGGCATTCCTGTTGAACACGTGGGGACGCTATTGTCGTCGCTGCTTCCGGAATTCCTGTTCGAACACGTGGGGAAGCTATTGTCGTCGTTGCCTCCGGCAGTCCTGCAGTAACGTCTCCCTCAGAGGGCTAACCCACCCTCGCGGTGGTCTTCAGGGAATCCTCCCCATGCCAAACTTCACCGAATTCCATAGCAGGAAGGAAGCGCGAGCACAACACGCCCCAGTCCAGCCTGACGCTGTCCTCGGAACAGATCGTGCAGGCATTTCGAAAAGTCCGAAGGTTCACGGAGGCCCCCGCACTTGGCGCTAGAAGCGTGGACAACACAAAGGTGCGCTTTCTGCTCCACCGAGTAAGCAAAGAAACGATGAGAGTAGTGGTATTTTATTGACGGCCACGAGGAACCCGCCGATTCGAGGCCGTATCCCGCGACCTCCCACTTATTCTACACCTCTCATCTCTCTTCACAGAGTCAGACTAGAGTCAAGCTCAACAGGGTCTTCTTTCCCCGCTGATTTTGTTAAGTCTGTTCCCTTGACTGTGGTTCAGCTAGGTAGTAGATAGGGATAGTGGGAGTCTCGTTAATTCATTCATGTGCTTCACTAATTAGACGACGAGGCATATGACAATTTTTTAAACATAACCCCGGAGAGTTTATGCATGAGCACTGTGGTTTGGGCAGTGCTACCCAACGGTTTGCCCCTTTCACGGCAGACGAGATGGGTTCTGGAGCCCCGACGACACCCTACCATTTAGATACACTGAAGACATTTTCTGATGGTCTCTAAAAGTTCGCATTGCCCCTGAAGGAAACGGAGGGTGAGGCTTGTGAGGTCTTACTTTCCGATGTCCAGAGACACAAGGTTGTTGATGCTGCTTTTCGCCCAGCAGGCTCGAAAGGAGACAGTGGCGGCCATGACAATTATTGGGTCTTTGCTGATTTGAACATGAAGGTTTTGAGTCAAGTACTTGGCTCGTTTGGCTGCGCGGGCATCCTTGAGATCCACCCGCAGGTCCACCACCTGAACGTCCAGGATGACCGCCTGACCATCCCTTGTGAGGACCAGGTCAGGAATCTATAGACCAAGGCTGGTGAACAAGACGGGGACTTTCAGAACGCTCCATTCTTTTTCCGTCAATCTTCGGGTCAAGTGTCATACCATGACGTCATGGGGATATAACCGGGTGCGATGCGATTGCTTGCAGCGCTGCAGTATATGGCTCAGGACTTCATCTCCTCGGCAGCCAGCTATACACTGCTTGAGCACATCACGACCGTGTTTCGTGGGGCTAAGGCATGAGGAGGACATTCAGGGGAAGCTTCATGACGTTCACGAACTCCTTGTGACTCAGCAGGGAGGTTCCTTCTATAGACCAGCGCATGGCCACTGGAATACTCTTCGTGGCCTTTAGTTAGGAACCATCCTAGAAATGATGTCGCTTTTGTCTTTGCAGTTTCTAGTGGGTGCGTTTGGTGATCAATTCATTCACATCAGGACGGGAAGGGAACGGAATTTCATGGCCGTTGAAATGTTCACTATGCAATTCATGTGCGCATTAAATAAAAGAGGCCTGTCACACTTTCCTGACGCATGCCTCTGAGTATGAGCTGCTAAACATGAAATGATGCTAAAGGCTTTCTGCGAAAGCAATGTGCAAGAGCATTGAAAGGGTTTGCTCTTGTTTTCCAGCCAAACTGTGCATCAGACGTTGATTACTATTTTTTCGAATGAATTGGTTAAAACGATTAAAAAACTTTAGTCAATGCAGGTATGGTGAATGCTTGACAGAAATTTTGACAAATTTCCATCAGCAATTTTATATGCGACCCTGAACTTTTATTCAGTAGCAAACAAAGCACTGACTAGTTCACGAAACGAAATTCATTCATTTTCGAGGAGAAAACGCGACGGCTTCCGCGACAAAGTGCGGCAGCGCGCGATTAAAAAATTCCGAAACGTGACTGCATCTACGGGGACGAGAGCCCCCGAGCGGCGAAGTCCAAAGGAAAACCGCGTCTTCCGTGGCGACAGGGCCCAATCGACAAAGACTGCCAAGCCTCCTCAAAGAAAAAAAAAACGGCGAATTTCGCGGCGCTTTTGCCAAGCCCGTTTCCGTGGCTGTAGTTTCACCAAATAGTAGAAAAAGTTCACGACCCGCAGTAGATAAGGAGAAAAATTATTGAGGGACGGTAAAAAGAATGGAAAATGAAATGGCCCTGCCCAGTAGATAAGTAAATATAATAGGATCGGGCAACCTAAAAGATTGAAAGATAATAAGCCCCTGCCTGCACCACTGATGTATAACAGCTTAAACCAAATGAAAGAAAAAAGAAGAGCCCAAGTGTAATTGTAATATTACCACCCGAAGGTGGAGAAAAAGTAAAAAAAATGGGGAGGGGGAGCTACTGTATTGACCCAGATCAGGGGGGGGGGGGGCGGGCCCGGGGAGACTCTCCGGATCTCTCCTGGGAAGAAGCGGAAGGGATGGCCCAAAAGAATGGGTTAAATGACTGTCAGGAAAGGGGTTGTGGGAATTGGGATGGGAATGGGGACAGCGAGTTTTTGCTCTGATCCTTCATTATCTCGACACCATTACTTGCCTGTCCATTACTCTATTACTCGACTCCACTACTGGCCAATGGTGCGGCCCCGCTCACAGGATGCTCGACCACCCATCAAACGCAAAGGGCTCCGACACTCGGAGACAGGGGAACCTAGCTTGAGGTCAGCTACCTGGGGCTCCTCCGCGACTTTCAGGGCTTGTTTCCAAATTGCCACTTAACGTCGAGTGCTTTTAGCGGTTTTTCAGACATAGGAAGTATGTGTGGTGTTATCCGGCAAGTAGAGGCTTAGGTCGTCAGCCTGTCGGCCTCCGGACCCCGGCACCATGACCTAACACATACGGGGGACCCACCTGTGCTTCCAACCAACCAACCATGCACTTATTTTCTCCCATAGCTTGCTCCGCGCCTACTGAGGAGGGAGTGTTCAAGGCTGGCTGACCGGACCACGAACGAAGAATGTGGCTTAGGGTGAGATGACCCGGGCCTACTCCTTCGGTACTCCACAACACCGACGGTTTTCGCACTGGTCATACTACAGCCCCCTACCTCGGCGTCCCACAGTGACCCCAATGGCCAAAACTTCAACTTGACGACAGTCGGCGTTCGGTCGATGAAGCCAATACAGCATGAGAGAAGAAATTCGATTATAAATTATTTAGCGGGGTAGTAGGCAAGTACTACCTGGTAATCCATGTATTTTATTATCTAACGCATCATTTGACAGAAGAAAGCACGCAATAAATTTAGGCTGGCTGATGTGAACCTCCGCGCGGACCTGGTTTCCCCGTAACCAGAAACCGGCGTCGGGCGCCAGACATGCACGCCCCAGCGTCCGGAGGTAAATTGCATATGTTTTAAAACCTTTTCAACTTTGTACATGCCTTCAATGACGGATTTCGTGGGTTCATGCTGGGTGTGTCTCCAGGCCTGCCTCCGCTCAGGCATCGGACCGCACAAGCGCGACTGGTCCTCACAGTCGCTTGTGAGTCGCTGCCACTCCCATGGGGTTTCGCATCCCCAGAGGATGGGCCCTGGCCAACCCATCCCCATTCTCATCGCAGGCGTTGCCCCGAAACAGAGCCTACCACCCGAAACTATACCGGCCCGTATCCAGTGGCGAGGTGGGGGGGGGGGGGGGGGAGGCACAAGCAGACCGCACTGTCGGGTTCCCGCCTCCCCCAGTAGATAAGGAGAAAACGTTTGCAGGACTATAAAAAGAACAAAAAAATAAAGTGTTGCTACCCAGATAAGGATATATATTGGTGTGGGCAGAGAAAAAAGAAAGAAAAATAATGTTGCCCAGTCTGCACCACCTAGGGCACAACGCGCTAAATAAAAAAGACATATTTTAGTAGATAGGGTCATATAGTGTGGACAGAGGAAAAAGAGAGAAAAATAAAGTTTCCCAGCCCGCACAAAAGATAAAAAAGGGCAAAATTATTGTGGGACAATAAAAAGAACGAAAAATAAAGCGTCGCTGCCCGTGTGTCGGGAATTGGTAACGCGTCCCCGGCTTTCCGAAGGGGAACGCTATCACGTGCAGGTTAGAACAAGAGAACAAAAAGATAATACAAAGCAGAACGAAGCCATATTTATAATTTAAAGGAAACAGCCTATAAGAAACAAAAACACCATCAAAACATACGCTCAACACGCGTACAACACGACAGATTACAGGAAAGTGTTCACCACATATTGAGCATCCAAGGTGAAGTGGGATGCCTTGCAGACAGGATGGAACACGGGTAGATGAATTGTGACGCGTCGATGGCGTTGCGTCGACGGAATCGGCGAAAAAGAGTCAAGTGGTAGAAGGAGCGGAGATGACTGCAGAAAGACGCCGGTGGTCTCCTGTCAACAGCCCGAAGTTGGCAGCAGCAGGAGAAGCGTAGCCAGGACGCGTCGACGGCGCCCGGAAACGCCAGAGGCTTAATGCAGACTATCCAAGGTTGCCTTTCGGCAGCATGGACCCTCATTCCTCCGGCTGCCACCTCCACACTTGCAAGAAACGCTGGAGGCTTGCGTCGGTGATCCAAGGGAGGCCTCTCAGCAGCACGGACCCAACGTCCGTCCGCTGCCACTTGCACGCCTGAATAACCGGACATCCGCTGTGCTGTCTCACTTCACACCTTAGTTTTTTGACACGTCAGCTCTTTGCTCCTCATGCTCTCCTCGCTCTTCGTCGTCGTCGCCTTGCACACACCATTTGAACGTGCACACGCGCAACGCTGGGCCGGCACGCGCAGCACTCTGCTATACGATGCATCGCTGTCGACGCACCGCATTCGAAAATCCCACTACAATTTCGTGTGCACATCACACCTGCGACTAAGCATAACGAGTGGAAATCACATTAATCTATTCATGCGCGTCACTAATTAGATGACGAGGGATTTGGCTTTTTTGCGGTGCTTTTCACCTCCCGCCTTAGCTTCCTCCAAAGGCGACCAGGGATTGATGTCCTTTAGCGCCAAGCATTATGCTGAGCCGCCATTAATGTGACTAACACGCAGCGATAGCCAAATTTCTATGACGTCGCGTGCGCTGAGAAGAGGACAGGTTGTACCGGGAGGTTGGTACGGAGGCCAGAGCCCCCCCCCCCCCCCCCCCCCCTGCAAGCAAGGGAGAGTTAGTATTCATCGAAATGACCAGCGCATAAACAGATGGGACAACGAGAAGAAAAAAACACTGATGACATGATGGGCGCTGAGTAACAGCTCTTTATTTTCGAAGAAAACCCAGCACAATATGTGCCAAAAACCACGTGACAGTCAGGGGGCCATAGATTACAACCCAATTCACAGTCATCAAGGGGTGGCCAACACATGTATGAACTAGACAGAAAAAACCACGAAAAATGAAAAAGTGCGTGAAACTTAATGAAGTGAACATATCAAAAAGCACTTTAACCAGCAGAAATGCAAGGAAAACACACGTGCCAAACAACATCGTGGCCAAAGGGTGGTGTCAAGAACACTTTAACCGCAACAACGAGCGAGCCTAAAAGGCCCCAAGAAAGCGAAGCAAAAGCAGTGAGAAATCTAATATCAGATAAAACGTCGCACAACCCTACGAATGCCACAAAACTAAAAACAAACGAATACAACCTAAAAAGGAGCAAAAGAACTTGTCAACAAAAAGAAGGTAACAGGTAAAAACAGTCTACATGTAAAACACAAATTGGACATTACAACTTATGAGCCGTACCAAAAGCCTGAGGACAAGAATGCGCACCGGCTAACATAAAACTTCATGAGCAAACGGGAAGTGGCGGGCGAACATGCAAAATCAGGAATCTTAAAGCATGGTCAAGGAAGCGCATTTCTTTCTCGTGCAGTGAAATTGAGGGCGTGCTTACGCAACTGTCCCCTGCTTTATCAATGAAGTAGGCCTCAATGACCTCCTTTTCTGTTTTGTTTTTTGATGTTGCTAAGATCTTTGTATCCTCTTATATGGGTTTACACTTGTGGCGAGGCTGGTTGCAGTGGTCTGCTAGATTACCTCCAGACCCTCTACCTACGTTTAGGAAGTGCTCCCTGGCCCTGACATTAAATCATCTTCCCGTCTGGCCTATGTACACACTACCGCACGTTAGTGGTATCTGATAGACAACCCCAGTCCGGCAGTGTGCGTACCATTGCCCGTGTCTCGTAGTGCAGGTCGCCTGTCTTGCCTTGTTGTTCAAGACACATATCTTCGAAAGCTTGCACGGTGCGGAAAAGACGACCTGGACGTTGTACCTTCCTGCTATATTTCTTACGTTGTGGGACATCTTGTGAAGGTACGGTATGATTGCAAAGCGTTTCTTCTCTCGCTCCTTCCTAGCCTGGCTTCCCTCCTTTAACTTTTTAAGCATAGCCTCACGTATATTAGCCACTAATGAAGGCGTGTGCCCAGCAGAGTAGAGGCGCTGTACCTGGTTCTCAAAGCCTGATTTTGCCATATGCATACAGCTCTTGGCTAACGCCGCATGAAGTGCGCTTGTTACTATGATTATTTTCACTAGCTTAGAGTGCGCGCTGTCAAATGGTAGCAAACTCTTTCTAGACCTTACGTTGTAATACCAGCAAACATGGTCGTCCTTAAAAAGAAGCAGAACGTCAAAAAACTGGATGCTGTTATTCACAGGCAATTCAACGGTGAAATTCAGACCACCAGACAAGCTTCGAACAGTTCAGAGATACCACTAGCGGTCTCCGGCAAATGGTCAATGACAGCTGTGTCCATGACTACAAGGTAGTCATCCACATACCTGTAAACTTTCACGACATGTTTATCCCTCAATTTTTTATGAATGCTTCTATCCATTGCAGCCTAGCAGACCACTGCTACCAGTATCGCCACAAGTGTAAACCTATATCAGAGGATACAAGGTTCTTAGCAACATCGAAAAACAAAACATAAAGGGAGGTCATTGAGGCCTACTTTATTGCTAATGCATGGGACAGTTGCGTAAGCTTGCCCTCAATTTCACTGCACGAGAAAGAAATGCGCTTCCTTGACCATACTTTAAGATTCCTGATTTTGCATGTTCGCCTGCCACTTCCCGTTTGCTCATGAAGTTTTCTTATGTTAGCCGGTGCGCGTGCTTGTCCTAAGGCTTTTGGTGCGGCTCATAAGTTGTAATAATCCAAATTGTGTTTTACATGTAGACTGTTTTTTTCCTCTTACCTTCTTGGCGTTGACATGTTTTTTGCTCCTTTTTAGGCTGTATTCGTTTGTTTTTAGTTTTTTGTGGCATCCGTAGGGTGGTTACGACATTTTATCTAATTTTAGATTTCTGACTGCTTTTGCTACGCTTGCTTGGGCCCTTTTAGGCTTGCTCGTTGTTGCGGTTAAAGTGTTCTTGACACCGCCCTTTGGCGACGATGTTGTTTGGCACGTGCGTTTTCCTTGATTTTTTGATGGTTAAAGTGCTTTTTGATATGTTCACTTCATAAAGTTTCACGCCCTTTTTCATTTTTTGGCGGCTTTTACCTCCTGGTTGATACAATTGTTGGCTGCCCCTTGATGACTGTGGATTGGGTAGTAATCTTTGGCCCCCTGACTGTCACGTGGTTTTTGGCATATATTGTTCTGGATTTTCCTCGAAAATAAAGAGTTGTTAGTCAGGGCCCGTCCTATCGTCAGTGTTTTTTCTTTTCGTGTCCCCGTCTTTTTCCGCGCTGGTAATTTCGAATCATGCCCTACCAACTCGCCCAATCGGCAGTTTTGATTGAGCATTAGTAGTTTTAAGTCGTTCTGGACAAAACCCAAGTCCTTTAGGATCTGCACGGAAGCCGTCGCCGAAATACCACGGCAAGAAATTGTTACCGAGGATAGCAACGGTGTCGATCGAGGTTCCTGGAACTTATTTAATCAGTGCAGGGATGTCATATTTAATGGTATTGATGCTGTGGAAGCGCCACCCCTTTACCCCCAGCTACTTGGGCACTCGAGAAGAATCGTCTGGCCCTCCCTTGTGAAGACCAGATCTGGGATCTTTGTGCACTGCCGTGTGAGGTAATGGGGCTCAAGCTCTACCTCAGAACAGAGCTCGCATGCCCTCTTTCCAGCATAGAGCCCAATGCAGTCATTTCGCGAAGTCCTTGACAGATCTGTAATGGGACATACTTTTGTCACATGGCCGAACGTTTCTACAGCAGAGCAACCAGCCCGACAGGTTATGGCAGCGTCCCCGCCCCGCTGGGTCCGTGCAATGACATGCTGCAGCATTGAAACGAAACTTCACAATATTGATGAAGTGGCGGCCACTAAGCAAGTGTGCGCTCTCCCGCAGCCAGCTGTTGGCTCCCGGGGCATTCCCTGCACCTCTGAGAGATGCATCATCGGCGCTGGCATAGAGCTGGTAGCGCCAAAAGGCTCGAACTAGTTTCCCGGTGTTCAGGACTGCGCCATTATAGATAGTCATTTTCTTTGCTCTGGAGCTCAAGTCCGTCAGGTAGTGCTGCTCCATCAGTACCTTGGAAGAATAATTTGTGGAGTTGTGCAGTAAGTTCAGGCGCGTCCACTTGAAGAAAGGCACCGTTGCCCTCAATGACAGGACCCCCAGCTCGCCATCATCAATTGCCACATATGGAATGTACAGGCGTGAATGAGCGCCGTGGTGCGAGCCGCACCACGGCGCTCGCGCCAGAGCTGCGAGAGTATGCAATGTGACGACAGATTTCTCCCTCCCTCTCGAGCGGACACGTCAGACGGTTGATAAAATTCAAGTCCGACGTACAGCTGTTTTCCACCTTACTGTCAGGACGAAAGAGGGCTCCATTGGCTGCAACATCGGCTGCGGTGCGCGGGCGCTCAGCCGTCCACGAAGCGCACGGCGCCCGTCTTTCTAGTATCGTAGTTGGGTTGACACTTCGTGCATGTAACGCGCCAAGAAGGACGCGGCTTCGATTCCGGCGGCGGCGGTTGCTGCCTTTCGGTTAAGGCGAAGTACTAGAGGCACATGTACTGTGCGATGTCAGCGCACGTTTAAGAACCACAGGTGGTCGAAATTTCCGGAGGCCTCCACTACGGCGTTTCTCATAGCCTGAAATGATTTCGGACGTTAAACCCCATATACCAAATTTCATGCTTACGCGCTGCCCGCTTCCATGTAATCCGCCGCGCCTCCGTGCTCAAGGCTTGGGTGTCAGCATGCATGCATCACGTTCCCAAATAATATACCAGGGTCGCTAGCTGTCTTACAGTGGTAACATGCAAAGAGCCGCCGCATTAGTATAATCATTAGAGTTGCATTAAAAGCAACATGTGGAAGAAAAGCCGGGCGTGGAATACGTAAATGCAAGTGGTTAATTATTGTAATAGATGAAAAGGCGGTATTGCATGCAAAACTTTGATGGAGAGTAATATATTTACTGCGGGCAAAGAAACAGAAGTCTTCGTAAAATAACGGTTTCTTACAATTCCAAAACAAAATATGACGAGGATTATTAAGTTCGAATTTGAAAATGGCTGCATAAAATTCATCCAAAACTGCGCGCGCATAACGCGAAAGCCGTTTTTAGGACTGTTAAAATTTGGTGAAAATTTCGGTCATGTCGAGAAATGATGAAATTTATTATTGGTGCATTGACAAGGAAGGCTCATCAGTGCTACGAGTTACGGGTGCCAGGCATTGCCATTATCAAGATAAAGTTTGAAGAATATGAAGAGAAAATGATTGAGATGTACGCGTAGCAGAAGCGAGTATTACGGCTTTATGGTAATGCATCGGCCGCATGCAATGATAGCAGGATATCTGCTTTTTAAAGGTAAATCTGGCATTTTTGATGGCTCGGTAGAAAGTGTCACCGAGTTTCCAGATGCTTGCACCTACTTCTTTTTACAAAGAAAACTTCAATATATTTTAGCGTTCCCCTTTTGTTCGTGATTATTTTTTGTGTATATGGTAAGAAAAGGTGCGCTTCTGCTGCTCCTTTATATTTAAATATTGCTAAGTATAAGTTTTCCGGTTTGGTAACTGGCGATGATAACAGCATTTCAGACCGATATAAGATGATCGTTCTTCGCACACATCGACTCTGCGTAATAAATGGCGCGAAATGGCGAGAAATATGTACGGTATGAAAAAATTTCTTGATGCATGTGGTTTTAGGGCAACGATCATCGATTGTTGACGCAGCAAGGGTATTTGAAAAATTTATTATATGTCGTTATTTTTGCACATATTTTAGCCGTCGATCTTTCGGCTTAACATACGAGAGATTCTTTATCAAGATATCAGTTCTCAAGCTTGCTTAATGCTTGGTGAATATCCCCCCGGCCGCGACCACATCTCGAATCCACTCTGGAATGGAGACGTACAACGCCGGAACGAGACCAGGAACCAAGCGTAGGCGATCCTATTCCTCTTTGACAGCCCTCCACAAATCCTCTCGAGTCTGACTCGATATTGAACGACGGGCCAGTCGGCTTTTCATTTGCCTCCACACGTTCTCAATAATGTTTATGTCTGCACCTTTTGGGGGCCATGGAAATACTTGGATGCCCAATTCGTCAGTGGTTTGTCCAACTTTCCTGCGCAGTAATGAGGAAAAAAATACGAGTCACAAAACACAAAGGCATGAAATAATACAGAAATAAATTTTTTGAATGAAAATTTCGCATTGTTCTTCGTGTAATACGGACGTAACATTACCGGATACGTTATTGTCTCGTGAGAGCATAACATGCAAGACTTAGTCGTTAATTGTGTGTATATACATACATTCATACATACATACATACATACATACATACATACATACATACAAACATACATACATACATACATACATACATACATACATACATACATACATACATACATACATACATACATACATACATACATACATACATAGGTATAGTAAATATGAGCGCATGTGAATCCCCCCACCCCTCCTTCCTCCGCTGGGCGCAGTTCTCGGAGCACTCCACATCGGAGTCTCTTAAAAACCTGAGCTGCATCGGGACGTTAAGCCCCCCCCGCCCCCATACGCACACTCTTTGGTGGAGGAATGACTGGCTAAAGATACTTTACATTAGGAACAGTAAAGCGATTTTATTGAATCGAAGGCTTATGAGAAACGCTGCAAACACGCTGAAAATAAGGTTATAATCTGCACATTCGACAGGGATTCTCCTTACTTCGCGGTGCGGATAGGGCTCCTGTGTTGTTGGAAAATATATACCCCATCTTTGAACGGGCCTTCCAGCGCAAAGTCAACTAGGACTTGCTCTACAATTTGAGTGCATTGGTCCACGGTTGGGTTCCCATCAATGAGATGCAGCGGTCCAAGTCCGTGGCAGCTAATGGCGTCCCACACGCTGATAGAGCAGCGCCCACTAGTTGCCACTTGTTGGATGTATTTCTGGTCATATCTGTAAAATGACCGTCGATTTCACGTTGAAATTCGCATTGAGCGCGAAGGTTCAACACGTGTAGTCAATTACGTTGCGTCCAAAAGAAAGAGGCCTGTGTATTTTACAATATCAGTGCGCATTAAACGAACCTTATGCGGTCTAAATTAACTCAAAGCCTGCCATGCGTCAGTCCTCATAGCCCATGTGTAAGCTTCCGATGTTGAGCTCTACAAAGCAGCGTAACCAATGCACCTTGTAAACGGAGACAGTATTTGTAATCTATTCGGTTACACGGAAACTGGCTTTCATCGTCCCAAGGAGTCTCCAGACCCTGCGCTGCTGGTCCCACTTGCTAAGAAATGTCGATTCGTCAGTGAACACGACTTATTCCAACTCTTCCTGCTGCCAAGACAAGTACTTTCTCGCAAACTCCAACCGAGCTCACTTCTCCGACTCATTCAAGCGCGGCCTTTGACATGCCACCCTGCTCTTCAGACCAGCGGCATGCAGCCTGCGTTTGATGATGGAAACTGATAATGGGAGATCAAGCTCCCTCTTGATCTTGAGAGCAGTAATAGCCGGCTCGCAGCTGACAGCAGCATCAATTGCCAGGTCTTGGTCATCCGTCGTCGCCAAAGTCCTTCCTGTGTAAAGTGCGTCCTCTACGCGGCGTGTGACCATGAACGACAAGTTCGGTCTACAGCGCACTTCGAGCACCCAACCTCTCTAGCTATTGGTCGCCGACTGCGCCCGGCAACAAACAGATCTGCCACTTTTTGCGGTCTTAACAGCATTGAGTCGCGCCATGCTTGTACTGCTTTACGCTGAGCTAGTGAAGAACCTCAACCGGCACAGCGCTTTATATCCACCAGCTATGCTTTAATGTGGCTGTTAAAGCGCGTCAGTTATCGCACTTTTTTCTATTCCAACGCAACCAGAAAAATCGGCGTCATGGATACGAAGAGATAGCACTGCAGTCTTTTAATAAGGCAACATTTTTTGTGCGAGTGAGAGCAATCTAAATGCCCGTCATTTCAAAATCGAATGGCATGCTTTGGAACCTTCTTTTTTTGCCAAAAATAAAGGTTGACGATTGACTTTCGTGGGACCCCAACGCGCAGCATTCGGTCGTGCACTTCGTTTCTGGGAATTACGTCATTTTTATGCGAAGAACTACGTCAAGTTGTTTTTTTATTGCAAACCGTTGTTTCTGTATTCATTCATACATTTGTGTTTTGTGACTGTCGTATTTTGTTTCCTCAATACTGCGCAGGAAAGTTGGACAAACCCTTGACGAATTGGGCATCCAAGTGTTGCCTTGGCCCCCAAAAGGTGCAGACCTAAACATTATTGAGAATGTGTGGGGGCAAATGAAAAACCGACTGGCCCGTCGTTCAATATCGAGTCAGACTCGAGAGGATTTGTGGAGGGCAGTCAAAGAGGAATGGGATCGCTTTCGCTTGGTTCCTGGTCTCGTTCCGGCGTTGTACGTCTCCATTCCAGGGCGGCTTCGAGATGTGGCTTCGGCCGGGGGGATGTTCACCAAGCATTAGGCAGGCTTGAGAATTGATATCTTCAGAAAGAATGTCTCGTATGTTAAGCCGAAAGATCGACGGCTAAAATATGTGCGAGAATAACGACATTAAATAAATTTGTCAAATACTCTTGCTGTGTCAACAATAAATGATCGTTGCCCCGAAAACACATGCATCAAGAAATTTTTTTCATACCGTACAGATTTCTAGCTATTTCGCGCCATTTATTACGCAGAGTCGATGTGTGCGAGGAACGACCATCTTATTTCGGTCTGAAGTGCTGTTATCATCGCCAGTTACCAAACCTGCAAACTTATACTCAGCAACATTTAAATACAAGGCAGCAGCAGAAGCGCACTTTTTCTTAACATATACACAAAAAATGATCACGAACAAAAGGGGAACGCTAAAATGTATAGCAGTTTTCTTTGCAAAAAGAAGTAGGTGCAAACATCTGGAAACTCAGTAACACTTTCTACCGAGCCATCAAAAATGATTGATTTACCTTTAAAAAGCAGATATCCTATTATCATTGTATGCGGCCGATGCACTACCATAAAACCGCAACACTCGCTTCTGGTACACATACATCTCAGTCATTTTCTCTTCATACTCTTCAAACTTTATCTTGATAATGACAATGCCTGGCACCCGTAACACATAGCACTGATGAGCCTTCTTTGTCAATGCACCAATAATAAATTTCATCATTTCGCGACATGACCGAAATTTTCACCAAATTTTAACAGTCCTAAAAACGGCTTTCGCGTTATGCGCGCGCAGTTTTCGATGAATTTTATGCAGCCATTTTCAAATTCGAACCTAGTAATCCCCGTCATATTTTTCTTTGAAATGTAAGGGACCATTATTTTACGAAGACTTCTATTTCTCTGCCCGCAGTAAATATATTACTCTCCCTCAATGTTTTGCATGCAATACCGCCTTTTCATCTATTACAATAATTAACCACTTGCATTTACGTAATCCACGCCCGGCTTTTCTTCCACATGTTGCTTTTAATGCAACTCTAATGATTATACTAACGCGGCGGCTCTTTGCATGTTACCACTGTAAGACAGCTAGCGACCCTGGTATATTATTTGGGAACGTGATGCATGCATGCTGACACCCACGCCTTGAGCACGCAGGCGCGGCGGATTACACTGAAGCGGGCAGCGCGTAAGCATGAAATTTGGTATGGGGGGTTTAACATCCGAAATCATTTCAGGCTATGAGAAACGCCGTAGTGGAGGGCTCCGGAAATTTCGACCACCTGTGGTTCTTAAACGTGCGCTGACATCGCACAGTGCATGTGCCTCTAGTACTTCGCCTCAACCGAAAGGCAGCAACCGCCGCCGCCGGAATCGAAGCCGCGTCCTTCGCGGCGGGTTACATGCACGAAGTGTCAACCCAACTACGATACTAGAAAGAAGGGCGCCGTGCGCTTCGCGAACGGCTGAGCGCCCGCGCTCCGCAGCCGATGTTGCACACGCGGTAGACGAGATGCAAGGCGGCACCAGCGCGGCGACGCTTCATGCAAATGGGAGCACTCTTTCGCCCTGACCGTAAGGCAAGGTAGCCGCCTTGCGTAAGGTGCGAAACAGCTGAACGTTGCAATTGAACTTTATCAACCGTCTGACGTCTCCGCTCGAGAGCGAGGGAGAAATCTGTCGTCACAGCGCATACTCTCGCAGCGCTGGCGCGAGCGCCGCGGTGCGGCTCGCAGCCGCTCCTCCGATCGGAGCCGTGGGCCGCGTATTTTTGACCGCGCCTGTACAATGCCACGCTGGAGGCGTAACCAACGCCGCACAGTGGCTTGGGCGGTCCTGTCAAGTTTTATCAGCAGCTTCAATGAAGCCGGACCGAGCACCACACGGTGCATTAGTCTCGGAAGTAGATAGGAACGGAGCTCCACAAGGCGCCGCCGCGGCTTCAAGGGTGCCGCGCCAATGCGCGGCAGCAGCAGTTTAAATTCGGCGGTGATGTGAGCTACTGACATTCCATAGGGAGACAACGTCAGCCCGAGGTACGAGGTACCGCCATGTTGTCTCCACTGTCGCCTTCGTGATTTGATCTCCACCAATGCAGAACTTCTGGCTAGCGTCAGTCTTCGTATTCGTAATCTTTCTCTTTGCATCCGTTAAATTAGCCACCGCCAAGCTCTCAGTGGCATTAATTACCAATACGTTTGGTGCCAGGTATGCGAAGAGATCGTCCAGCTGTTCTTGTAGGCCGGCCGATGTTGAAGCCACGACAATGATGTCGCCAAAAGCCATTGCGTTGACCATCAGCGGACCACTCTTGAAACAAATTTCGGTCGGACAAGCCGCCAGCCCCCCGTCCAGCAAGAGGTTGAATAGCATGGGATATATTGGGTCCCCTGTCGCACTACCCTCGTTGCCTTTGCATATTGAGTGGATCCTTGTAAGGTTAGTGCAGTCTCGGCTCCCTCGTATAAATCCCTAACATATCTCAGGAGGTTTCATCCAAAGATTTCCTCTTTAGCCCTTCCAGAATGGCTCCTATGGTGACACAGTCGAATGCTTTAACAATATCTAATGTCACCATCTCCAACGGACGGTACTGGCGCCTTGCCTCATGGATTACGCCACCGAGTAGGTGGACATTCTCGGTGCATCCATGCACTGGAGTGAATGTTTGCTGCTTTACGTCCGACGGCACGGCACTTTGAAGCCTCGCCGCCAAGACTTTAGGAAATATTTTAACTAGGGTGGGCGCAATGGCTATAGTTCCTAATTCTCCTGGTTCTCTCCCGTTCTCTTCCTTTCGGATGAGTATGGTACGTGCACCCCTTAAACACACAGGTAGCCGTCCTAGAAGCAAAAAAAGCGACATAATCACCTTTAGTACAAGGACCGGCATCCCCTTAGATCTTTGGTTCTCAAGGCATCGGGTCCCGGTGCTGAGTTAAGTATAGTCATTGCTGCCTTTTGTTCACTGGTGGTTACTGGCTGGAAGATTGAAACGTTTTCCTTGACGTTCTTCTCTACGGAGCCCAACTAGGAAGACGGTGGCGGGGTCTCCATAATCGATTTCCGGGTGTGTCCAAATGATGGAACATCCTGCACATCAGCCTCCTGGGATCAATCTAACACTTCTCGTGCAGAGCGTTCTTAGCATTTCTTGAAGCGCTCTTGCATCTTAGCGTTCCCCGAACGCAGTCTTTTCCTTCTGCTCATCTTCATCGGTTTTCGTTGTGCTGGCCTATGTGGTTGATCACGGAAAAAGTGCTCCCTAAGGTAGTTATTGAAAGGTATTGCAACATCCTGGTTGTCTAGGTAAAGATTTGTCTAGGTGCAGGTTTGTCCAAGTTGTCTGGGTCCAGAGTGTGTCTGCCCCAAATGATCGGAGACAAGGTCTATTCACAAGAAGCACCTATTAGTGATCATATTCCTATAGTTCTTACTACCAACCAATACACTGCAGTGGCACACTTTCTTTGGATCCATCTAACAACTATCGTGCACATCGACCCTGACATTTCTTGAAGTACTATTGCATCTTAGCGTACTCCATATAACAACAAAGTTCAAAAGCGGCAAAAATAAGGTAGAATCTGTTTTTTACCAGGCAGTTCAATATTTTTAGGCCATCTACACCATCGACAACTTTTTATGTTCCTAAACATTCTACAGAAAACCAATTCTATACCTTGAGCTTGGCGCATGATGGCCTTAGCTGCCTATGTGCCATAAAACCTAACACAACGCCAAACTAAGGTAGAAGTTAGATAATACAACATTACAAGAAAGCGAAAATATAAAGCGCATGAAAAAAGCACGAAAACAACAGCAAGAAAGTAGTGCATAAAACTGAACGATAAACAGCACTGAAGAGAAAAAAAATGTCAAGAAATGATGAAGCAAAAATAACTAACTAGTGGTGTCACATAATTAGCCTCTTCAGAGACTGGCGATAAACGACGTAGTCGTGTATGTCAGCCACGGCTGCGGGAAGGTGGTTCCATTCTTTCGATGTGCGAGGAAGAAAGTAAAATTAAAAGTGTTCGTATGACCAAAAATGGATCCGGTTTTGTATTGATGGTCGACACGAAAAGAGCGATAGGTAAGTGTTGTGAGAAAACGCTCGTGCAGTGACTAGTGATGATAAATTTGATGAAAATGGGATAGGCGTTAAACTTTTCTGCGCTGTGCGAGAGAAGGTAAAGAAGGTTAGATTTCTTAGCTGTGACACTCGCGGTCCGGTCAAAAGTAGAAAGGATAAAACGAACTGCGTTATGTTGATCCATTGCTAGTGCAGCGCAAAGTGTCAGATGGTGAGCGTCCCAAATGGGGGCGGCATATAACAAATTAGGAAGAAGTGTTTTATAAAGTACTGATTTTAAAGAGATAGGAGCTTTGCTAAAATTTCGACGTAAGCAGCCTAACATGGGTTTAGCATTAATAATTAGTTCGATGGGCGGTTTTCTTGTTAGCGACGAGGATATAAGTACACCTAGGTACCGGTATGACGTTATGGGTTCCATCGGAATATTATCGTTGGTGTACAAGGAGGAAGTTTTATTTTGCCTGCAAATTTTCATTTCTTTTAATTCACATCTCTATGTGACACTATCAACGTTTACCAAGATTGCGTGCTTTTTCTCGGCACTCAGACGGGTGAAAGCGCGTTGTTAGCTCCAACCATTGAAGAAGAGGTAGTGAGTTTACTTAGATCCCTAAAAGATTTTTTTCGCCTTCACTGGATTGGTCTTTTTCTCTCCGTCTTCATGACTTCACTCCAAATTATCTGGCTGAATTATTAGCAGTAATCTTAGCCTTACGAAAATTAGAAACTTCCGTTTCCCGGGTCGTGGTTATGATGTACTCTCTGTCCATTTGCTCTTCATTATCCTCACCCACTGGGTCTCGGACATTACGCCTCTTTAAGTTCCTGATTCCGCCCATTCTAAAATAGGTAAGGTTGCTTTGGGTACCAGGTCACATGGGCTTTCATTTAAATGAGGTTGCAGATTCCTTAGCAAGAGCCTCTCTCTGCGGCCCAATTGTTGCTGTCCTGCAAACGTCTGCATATACAGCTGCGGTGAGGTTTCGCAGCTGCACAATATTTCAGGAATTTGCTGCCTCGCCTCTTACATCATCTCCCGAATACCAGCATCTTCTGCATACTTGGAGTAGCAAAGACTGGCGCTCACGTAGACTAGAGGTCTCTTTCACTCACTTGAGTTGCCGGGTTCCCCTTCTAAATTTTTACCTTCACAGATCTGGCCTGGCGGCTTCCCCACTGCGCCCTTTTTGTGCCGAACCTGAGACAATGGATCACTTCCTGTTGTTCTGCCGCCGCTTCTCTCATTTGAGAAAGCGTCTTCTGAAAATTCCATTTCATCAACTGGGCTTGCCTGTGTCCTCCGCGGTTCTTCTTTCCATTGGCGCTTCTTTGCTTGGACGAAGCGACAAGAGTGTGCGCTCTGCTGTGCACAATTTTCTTCAATAAACGCAGCGACTCCCATTCTAGTTTCCTTTTCCCGCTCTCAGTCAGTACGACACTGAAACATTACAGGCATTGTATACTATTATGCACATTAAGCCATTGTCCCGTCTTCGATCTCCAAGTTAACAGGACCCCTGTCCTTCTTTCTTCCAATCTATCAGACTACATACTATTACCACTCCTTTTCCCGTCAAAACTTTCCTGTATCCAGCAATTAATCGCCTGTGTCTTGGCCACTCCCCCATAGTGGTTATGTGCCAGCAACGTCTGAGGCCTTCCTTCCTTCCTTCCTTCCTTCCTTCCTTCCTTCCTTCCTTCCTTCCTTCCTTCCTTCCTTCCTTCCTTCCTTCCTTCCTTACTTACCTACTTACCTACTTACTTACTTACTTACTTTACTTACTTTACTTACTGCCTGCCTGCCTGCCTGCCTGCCTGCCTGCCTGCCTGCCTGCCTGCCTGCCTGCCTGCCTGCCTGCCTGCCTGCCTGCCAGCCAGCCAGCCAGCCAGCCAGCCAGCCAGCCAGCCAGCCAGCCAGCCAGCCAGCCAGCCAGCCAGCCAGCCAGCCAGCCAGCCAGCCAGCCAGCCAGCCAGCCAGCCAGCCAGCCAGCCAGCCAGCCAGCCAGCCAGCCAGCCAGCCAGCCAGCCAGCCAGCCAGCCAGCCAGCCAGCCAGCCAGCCAGCCAGCCAGCCAGCCAGCCAGCCAGCCAGCCAGCCAGCCAGCCAGCCAGCCAGCCAGCCAGCCAGCCAGCCAGCCAGCCAGCCAGCCAGCCAGCCAGCCAGCCAGCCAGCCAGCCAGCCAGCCAGCCAGCCAGCCAGCCAGCCAGCCAGCCAGCCAGCCAGCCAGCCAGCCAGCCAGCCAGCCAGCCAGCCAGCCAGCCAGCCAGCCAGCCAGCCAGCCAGCCAGCCAGCCAGCCAGCCAGCCAGCCAGCCAGCCAGCCAGCCAAAGATACCAAGTGCTGTGGTGTCGATGGATTGCAAATTCAATCGGTAAAAAAGATAAAGATGTAATCTATCCGGTGTTAACATTCGTCTTTAACCTTGGTTTTGCTGACGGAGGTTTTTCGAAAGAAATGCAGGAGGCGAAAGTAAATGTAATTCACAAAGGTGGTGAGAAAAATGTTTCCCACTTATTGACCAATATACAAATTTCCAGTATTATTAAAAGGTTTACAAAAGCTAATGCATAAACGCATGACTTCCTTTATCAGTAAACACCAAATAATCACAAGCACACAATTTGGACACATGAGAGAACTTTCAACAGAACACGCACTTTTGTTACAGAAACGAGAAATATTGAAATCATTTGACCGTGAGCAGTGCACTCTAGGTGTGTTTGTCGACTATTCAAAACCATTCGACCGAATTAGTCACATTGCCTTGTCCAAAAAACTGAACTATTATGGTTTTGAGGGGATATTTCTTAAACTTTTACAATCGTATCTTCCAAGCCGCAACCAGCACGCACGCATTAACAATCATGCCTGACATTTCTGCAATATTACAGCGCGTGTCCCACAAGGAGGCATACCGGGACCCCTACTCTTCTGTCTTGATATAGTCGAGCCATGTCTTCCGCAAACATAGCTACGCTTTCATTTGGCTTCTGGACGCGCACTTCAAGCAGGCGCAGCGCATTCTCTCGTCGATCAGTTGTAGCAAAAGTGTCCACCAGCTGGCGGCGGAAGTCATTACATGTGGACAAGCTGGCCTCGTAGTTTTCATACCAAGTTCTAGCAGTATCCTGAAGTGCAAAATAAACATTGCAAAGCTTCTGGTCCACGCTCCACTGGTTGAACTTGGCCACTCGTTCAAACTGGTCGAGCCAGTCTTCCACATCTTCAAACGCGTTCCCGCGGAAGCACTCCGGTACCTTGGTGTTGTGAAGAGTCATCGACTTAGGCGTGGGAGGTGCCATGGCTTGGAAGACCCGGCGAACTTTGACGTTTGAAGAGTCGCCCGGTAGATGGTTTTACTCCGGGGAAAGGCCTAGACGTCGGCGGCTAGCGCGATGGACAGGCGTGTCGATGTCCGGGACTCGCTGTGGACTGCCGGACTTCCCTACATCACGTTCGCCTACAATATGGCACAACAAGACACCACTCGCATGACGCCTTTCAGCCTTCTTCATGGCCGACCAGTGACAACTATGCTAGATGCCATGCTGCTCCCCAATGCCGACGGCGACGATGTCGATCAGGACGCCGAGGAATTCGCACAGCGCGCAGAAGAAGCTCGCCAACTAGCGCCTGTACGCATCAGAACTCAGCAGGAGGCTGACGCACGACGCTACAATCTTCGCCACAGACATGTCATGTATGAACCTGGCGACAAAGTGTGGGTCTGGACTCCTATTCGCCGTCGTGGACTCTCCGAAAAATTATTACGGCGGTACTTCGGGCCCTATGTTGTGCTGCGACGTTTAACCGACGACACGTATGAGGTGGTGCCGGACGGGTTATCGACATCCAAGCGACGCCAGCAACAAGTCGACGTCGTCCATGTTGTACGTATGAAGCCGTACTACTCGGACCGATCTTGACCTACTACTTTCTTTTGTTACCATCGAGACGATGCTTCCTGAGGAGGGGGGCAAATGCCGCATCCAAGAAGACGCCAAAGATGAAGACTTGGTCTACGAGCGCGAGGCAAGAAGAAGCTGAAGTGCACAGGGAGTTTTTCTGGTTAACCAGTAAACCGTTTTACCTTCAGCTCTCCTCGAGGTTCTACCGAGTATTGACAATATAAACGATTTAGTTAACATAGACAATGCGACTAACATTCATCATTTACGCGGATGACACCACATTGCTCTTCCCTGGGGGGGGGGATCCTGCTAACGTGGTTAACGATGGTAACCTTGTGTTGGAAAGGACTATCCTTGTAAGCACTGCTATAACCCTCTTGTCATTAATAAAAAAACGAGAGCCGTGCTGTGCCGACCGAGAAACCGCAGAATCGACACTAATTTAGAATTTAAATAGGGAACCTGAGAAATTCAACTTGTCACCTAAATTAAGTGTCTTGGCGTTTTCTTTGAAGAATATATGACCTGGAACATGCACGTAGATTTGGTCCAAGCCAGGGATTCACGAGTGTGCGGCATATTCAACAAATTACAGTATTATTTACCGAGAAGCATCAAACTCATAATTTATAGTAGTTTGTCCCCGCAGGGGGGCGTCTGCAGCGTGCAGACGTTGGTGAGTGGCGACACCACGTGTTCCCGAGCATCCACAGGGAAATCCCCGCAGGGGGATGATGGTGAACAGTGCATCTCCACGGACTCTAGCACCCGCGCTTCGCCGTGCATGGCACCGCCATGTCCGTTTAAATGGGGGTCCTGGTGGCTGAGCCGATGCCGAGCATTTGGACCTTTAAGGCCCCTCGACGGAGGCAACACACCACTTTGGCCCCAGCTTCCTGTAGACGGCACCTCCGGCCTGAACCGAGCGGCGGAAATCGGCAGTCGCCTTTTCCTATCCTTCCCACTATCTTTCATTTTCCTGCCCCTTTCTCACGACTCTCATGTCTCCTACTCACTTATAGTTTCTTCCTTTTCTCCTGCCAGCGAGGGTTAACCTTGTATAGCCGAATACTCTGAGTTGCGTCATATTGGGTTATATATAGTTGGAATACAGCTGGCGTGGGCCAGACTTGCTTGCAAGTTCCTTCCCCGTTCCTAAGTTGGGCTCTGTGATGGGTGGCTGGCACCGTAGCCGAAAAACACGCATACAATATGGCTAACCTCTTAGCAAATGATTGCCCTCATAAACGAGGGTGCACTGGTGTCACTACGCAGTTTCTGCAAAATAAAGAAATTGTCCCCAGATACCACGTCGTACACGGCGAGGCATCTGAAAAACAAGCCAGAATCATCTCCCCTTTTCTAGTTTCAAAATCTGTCACGTAGTCATTAGGTCTTGGCTACAAAGTGACCAAGTTGGCCGATGGCAATCTACTCCTCCAGACAAGGGACAAAGCTCAGCATTCGAAGCTCTCAAACGTAGCAAACTTTGGAGAAATACCTGTTTTTATTAGTGCACATAGATCCCTGAACACTGTCAAAAAGGTGATTTCAGAACAAGACTTTCTCACTCTTAGAGAAGCAAAAATGCTGGATGGTCTCAAGGACCAGAATGTCACTGCAGTACAGCGCATAAAAATCATAAAAGAAGACAAGGAAATTCCAACAAAGCACTTAGTTCTGACTTTTGCCTCCAGCCAACTCCCTGATACCATACAAGTAGGTTACATGAAGATAGCAAACCGACCATACATCCCCAATCCTCGCCGGTGCTTCAAGTGCCAAAGGTTTGGTCATGGATCGCAGAGTTGTCGTGGCTGATAAACTTGTGCTAAATGTGCATCTTATAAATATGAATCCGCTGTCTGCAACGCAGCGCCAAAGTGCGTTAACTGTGAAGGGGGACCACTTCGCATATTCTACGTCTTGCGCATCCTGGAAGAAAGAAAAGGAAATTATTACTATCAAAACTAAAAAAAAAAACATAACGTTCCAGGAAGCTCAGGGACTTTCTTGTTCACGGCCAAAACAAATTTCGAAGATGTGGTGCGACGGGGCAGGGACCACACCAGGTTGCGGCATCTGCCTAGGCCACACACAGTGAGCCTGAGGCGCGGCCATCCTCACCCCGGGCAGACGCAGCGAAGGCTGCCCTGCCACCCTCGAAAAAGGGCCCGTCGGTTTCTGTGTCTACCGCCCGCAAGGCTTCTCCCAGCCGGGAGAGGGCTACAAACTTTACACCCTTGGGCTCTCCGCAGCGTGCCAGAACCTCTAGCGAGGCGCTGGACGTAGCACCGAGCTCACCTCTGCGGCAGCGGCGGCGGAGCTCTCTTGACAGAAAGAAAAAATCCTAATAACTGGCCCCAAAGAAATAAGAAACCTAATTTTTCAAAATACGCCCCCAAAAAATCAAAATGGATACCTAATACATTGGAATTTTAGTGGAATATTTAATAACTTAAGCGATATGAAAGACAAATTAGCTATATTCTCACCTGTGCCCTAATGTTTTCAAGAAACAAACTTAGGTCCCAAAAACACAAATGCTCTCAAGAAACAAAGTATTTCGCCGCGACCGAGTGAACGCAAGCCGGCTCTGGCGTTGCTATCATAGTGAAAAATGATGTCCCGGCTCGTGAGCGTAAACTAAAGACTAAATTTGAAGCCGTTGCAGCTGCTCCGGTCACACAGAAAACACTAACATTGTGTTGTATTTATCTTGACCCTTATCTCATAGTAAGAATACACGAATTAAAAAATATTTTAGAGCAGCTATCAGAGCCCTATCTGGTAGTTGGCGATTTTACAGCACAGTCCAGGTTCTGGGGGAGCGAAAAACGGACGCCCGAGGAGCAAATATAGAGCATTTTATTCTGAGCAATAATTTTTCTCTCCTCAACTCCCGTAAAACCACTTGCTGCTCTTCAGCCTCAGGGAAAATGAGCAGTTTAGATCTGTCTTTTAGTTCGCCGTCTTTTTTTAACGATTTTAAATGAGATGTCATAGACAACCCATTTGGCAGCAATCACCTCCCCGTAATAATCAAACATGTGCGCCTAAAATAACCCCCACAAAACCGGGACGCTGGAAGCTCCCTTTAGCTGACTGGCAACTTTTTAGATCAGCAGCCAGTTTAGCAGAAACAGTGTTAGAAAATATTGATATCGACGAATTAAATGAAAAGTTCATTGATTGTTTCTTAGCTGCCGCACACTTGGCTATTCCAATGTCTCCGGGAATGGTACAACAAAATCACAGTTTGGTGGATACAAGATTGTAAGCATGAGAAAAAAATGACAAATTAGAACTTGGGGTATTTTTGCCGGTACCCCAGACACGAGAAGCTTGTAAAATTTAAAAAAGGAAGAGCTAAAGCTTGGTACGTCCGTCGCAGTGCGGAGAAAGCGTCATGGCGGAGCTATGTGTCATCCATAAACAGTCAAATCACATAAAAAAATGTGGGAACAGGTAAGAAAATTAAATGGAAAATTCTCACCGTACACAGTGCCACTTTTGACAACACCTGGTATACAAACAAATATAAGGGAACAGGCAGATATAGTAGGTGAGCACTTCGCTGCAGTTTCTAGCTCGGCACATTACGCCTAGTCATTTCTAAAATACAAAAACATGGCCAAAACACAAAGGCTTCCAACAAGTGGAGGTGCTAATGAACAATATAATACATTAATCACCTTCCAGGAAACCAATAGAGTACTATCTTCCGGCAAAAAAACAGCTCCAAGACCCGACCAAATACACTATGAAATGCTGGCCCATCTTTCCGAGTCTGCAGTACAGGCACTACAAGATTCTTTAACAAAATTTGGGTATCAAGGAAACTACCCACAGCCTGAAAAAAAGCTCATGTTGCACCATTTCTTAATTCCGGGAAAGAACCAACCTCCCCCAGCTGTTATAGACCCATAGCTCTCCCCAGTTGCACCGGCAAATGTTTTGAAAGTGTCCTAAATATCACATTAACTTTTGACCTTCAATCTTGTGAACTCCTTGATATCAATCAGCGTGGATCTAAAAAGGAATGCGTCTCTACAGTTCACTTAGTTCGCCCAGAAAATACTGTCAGAGATGCTTTTATACACAAACAACACTGTCTTTCAGTCTTTTTTGACTTCGAAAACGCATATGACAAAGCCTGGAGGTTTGGGATTCTTCAAGATCTTGCCGAGTTTGGCACCCTAGGCAGAATGCTGAATTACTTAAAAGAGTTATTATCCAACCGTTTATTCCATGTTGTCTCGGCTCAACCCTTTGAAGGGATTTTATTCAGGAGAATGGAGTAACTCAAGGATGCAGTTTAAGAATAACACTCTTCGTAGTAAAAATGAATTCTGTTAGGAAAATAATCCAGAGGTCCGTTATGTATTCTGTATATGTTGACGATTTTCAGATACCACGCACATCCTCCAACGTATCTACATGCGAAAGACAAATACAGCTTACAATAAATAAACTGGCAACATGGGCAGACAAGAACGATTGCGTGTTCTCCGACAGAAAATAGGTGCCTAACTTTTTTCATTCAGACGAGGCTTACAGACAGATCCCACTGTACATATAAACGAAGCCCAGTTACCTTTTAAGAATGAACACAAATTCCTAGGCATCATTTTCGACAAAAAGCCGCCGCGGTGGCTTAGTGGTTACGGCGCTCGGCTGCCGGCCCGAAAGACGCGGGTTCGATCCCGGCCGCGGCGGTCGAATTTCGATGGAGGCGAAATTCTACAGGCCCGTGTACTGTGCGATGTCTGTGCACGTTAAAGAACCCCAGGTGGTCGAAATTTCCGGAGCCCTTCACTACGGTGTCTCTCATAGCCTGAGTCGCTTTGGGACGTTAAACCCCCATAAACCAAACCAAACCATTTTCGACAAAAAAACTTACTTTCCTGGCCTACATAAACACTCTAAAAAAAGCATCGCAGTCTTTGAACATACTGGAAGTCCTTTCACGCAAACACTGGGGTTCTGATCGGGTGCGCCTTCTGCAGATTTGTCGCTCTGTAGTACGTTCCATTTTAGACTATTGTTGCATAGTGTATGGTTTAGCAAGGCCATCGTACTTGAAACGACACGACCCAGTGCAAAACTTACGTTTACGTCTTTGAACTGGTGCTTGCAGAACGTCGCCCAAAAATATTCTTTATGTTGAAACTAACGAACCATCACTCACAGACAAAAGAACTATGCTCACATGCTCATACATTCTTAAAATTCGTTCCTTGCCAAAACACACATGCTGCCCAATAGTTACAAAGTGCCCATCTTGAACACTGTTTACCAAGAAATCTCTGGCAATCAGACCACTTCTACGCTTTGAAGAGAAATGCTAAGAAATAGATCTAATGGACACATTGCCTAATATTGCCCTCAACCTGACCCACTCCCGCCTTCGTACTGCCTGCCCTGTATGTACGACTTCACATTAACACAATTTCAGAAAAAACAAACACCCGATGAGATATATTACAAAAGTATTTAACCCTAAACAGAAAATACAGAGAATACACAGCATTTTATACTGATAGATAAAAGTCTGCACACTACGTCGGAAATGCTGTGGTTCAAAATAATTGGCAAAATAAGAGTACGGCTGTCTGATTGCGCACCCATTTTTCACGGCAGAATGTTACGGAGTCTCTGTGGCTCTAGAAAAAAATTATAAATGAGAACATTGCGAATACTATCATTTACACTGATCCTCTGAGCGTACTCACTTCTCTTCGCCATAGAAATAGAGTTACACCACTAATTGGTGACATCATTCATAACATAAGAAGAGCCACAACACAGGGACAAGATATAAAATTTTCGTTTGTGGCAAGCCACTTCGGAATCACAGGCAATGAGAAGACGGATGAATGTGTTGCAAAAGCTCGGAACAAAGAAATGGAGAAAGTGAACATTCAATACAAAGATGGCAAGAAGCTGGTACAGTGTAAAATCAGGTATAAATGGCAGTCTCAATGAAATACTGAAAGAAATAAGCTAGACTTACTGAAACCTCTCATAGAAGAATGGAAGTCAAGCTCACGCCAAAATGTTTTATCGAAGTTATTTTATGCCATCTCCGTATTGGGCACTCACCTAACACAAAACTTTCTAATGACAAGACGGACCTTTATGTGAGAAATGTGGAGATGAGCTCACAGTAAATCACATCCTATTCTTTTGCACGCAACTGGAACGGCTAAGGAAAAAATATTTTACTGTTTTTTTTGTATGAACGCCTTCCCTTGCACCCAAATTTCTGTTAGGGAATAATTCAGTTGTAAGTACTCCATCCGTTTTTAGTTTTCCGAAAGACTCGGGGACCTTAAACAAAATATATTATCACAGAACGATTGATTCTAAAAATTCTTGCCCTGTGCTTTGACGCATTTTATGATACACCTCATCCATTTTCTCAAGCCTCAGAAGAAGGCTGAGGTCTACACTCGATTGGTTGGGCTCCTCGGAGTCCTTGTCCGGACAAGAACTTTCGCTGAAGACACCCAATTTTTGAAATAATTTATACCATATGTTTGCCTCATGATAGCCTGAGTTGCTTATGCGCCATAAAACCCAATACAATACAATAATATACAATAGTAGTTTATTTCTGTGCTACTTTACCTATTGCAATTTGGCGTGGGCAACCACCAGTTTAACCAACATTTACACACTTCATAAAATTCAAGAGAAAGCAATCCTAGGTGTAGCAAATTCTCCACAGAGTTGCATACCGAACTCCTCGTTAAAGGCCTCAGTTTAACCCCAATACCCGAGCTCCACAAAACCTTCTTTCTTAAGCTCTATAAAATGGGCGTTAAGTACAATACAGCTTCTTTACTAGAACTTCCGACCTGCAAAAAAGAAGAAAACAACGTAGCACGCGAATGTTGCGAGAGTGGGAAGTTTCACGCATACGAACGAACTACGGAAAGCAAATGCTGAGTTTCCTTTTTACCAGCTTTTTAAATAATGTTCTGTAAGCTGATTTTTGGCATCAATTTGTTGTCATTTTTCTGTTTTCTTTTCTTTTCCTTTTTACAATTTTCTTATTTTTTTCTTCCTCGCTAGCATGTGCGAAACGTGTATAAGTTCATACACTGTAAACGATTTCTGGCTGTGTCAGTCTATGCCAAGTGTATGGTGCCGTGGACCTCGTCAAGCCGTTTGTGTGACTTTTATTCTGCGGCCCTCAGTGTCTATCTATCTGATGCTAAAATAAAGAGGAATATTGAATACTAAAACGAAATAGTCTTCATACTATGCGCTCAACCTTGCATCGTTCAGGGTGTGTACGTCCTCGGAAAGGTGCGTTGTAGCGACCACAGGATGGTAAGGTCTCGGATTAGCTTAGACTTTAAGACGGAACGGAAGGAGCTGGTGAAGAAAAAGTCCATTAACGAGCTAGAGGTAAGAGGGACAATAGAGGAATTCAGGATATTGCTGCAGAACAGATATTCAGCTTTAACTGAGTAAGATGATCTTAATGTTCATAAAATGAACGATAATCTGAGAGCTATCATTACGGTGTGCGGAGTAGAAGTGGGCGGTAGGACGGGTCGACAGTTTACCGGCAAGCTATCTCAGGAGACGAAATATCTGATTAAGAAACGCGAAAGCATGAGGACGCCTAACCCTACCGACGGAATTGAGCTGGTAGAGCTATCGAAGTTAATAAATTAGCGCAATGTAGCCGACAGAAGGAAGTTTAATATGGAGAGAATCGAGCATGTTCTAAAGAACGGAGGTAGCCTAAAAGCGGTGAAGAGGAAACTAGGCATAGGTAAAAACCAGATGTAAGCGCTTACAGACAAGGAGGGAAATGTCATTAGCAATATGAATAAGATAGTTAAAGTAGCCGAAGAGTTCTACACAAATCTGTACAGTAGGCAATGTAATCAGAACGTTAACGATAGAGACAACAGCAGACAGCAATGCATCATCCAGCCGGTAACTAAACAGGAAGTAAAGAAAGCTTTAGGAGCAATGCAAAGGGAAAAAGCAGCTGGTGAGGATCAGGTAACAGCCCATCTGTCGAAGACGGAGGGTAGATTGTGCTAGAGAAACTTGCCACCCTGTATACGCAATGTCTTGTGACCTCGATGGTACCAGAAGCTTTAAAGAACGCAATTATGATTTTAATGCACAAGAAAGGAGACGCCAAGGAATTGAAAAGTTACAGACCGATCAGCTTACTGTCCGCTGCCTACAAGGTATTTATTAAGGTAATCGCTAATAGAGTCAGGCCAACCTTAGACTTTAGCCAACCGAATGATCAGGCAGGCTTTCGTATATGATATTCCATAATAGATCATATTCACACTATCAATCAGGTGATGGAGAAATCCGCAGAATATATCCAACCCCTATATATGGCCTTCGTTGATTACGAGAAATCATTTGACGCAGTAGAAACCTCAGCAGTCATACAGGCATTGCGGAATCAGGGTGTAGATGAGCCTTATGTCGAAATACTGGAAGCTATATATATATATATATATATATATATATATATATATATATATATATATATATATATATATATATATATATATATATATATATATATATATATACTGCACAGCTACTATAGTACTCCATAAAGTCCACAATAAAATTCCAATGAAGGACGTCAGGCAAGGAGGCACGATCTCGGCAATGCTATTTATTTACCGCCTGTTCACAGGAGGTATTCCGAGGCCTGAATTGGGAATAGTTGGGGATAAGAGTTAATGAAGAATGCCTATATAAACTGCGATTCGCAGATGACATTGTCTTGCTGAGTCACTCAGGAGATGAACAGCCAATCATGATCGATGGATCAGAAAGAGCAGTACGGTGGGTCTTATAGTTAACATGCAGAAATCCAAAGTAATGTTCATAAGACTAGCAAGGGAACAGCAGTTCAGAACTGGCAGCGAGGGAATGGAAGTGGTAAAGGAATACGTTTGTTTAGGGAAGGTAACGACAGTTGATCCGGAGGGTGAGAGGAAAATACTTAGAAGGATAAGAATGGGGTGGAGCGCATATGGCAAGTTATTTCAGATCATGAATGGCAAGTTACCGATATTCCGCAAGAGAAAAGTGTACAACAGTTGTACCTTACGAGTAAATTGACAATTTCTCCTAGCATTTTGTCTCCACACAGAACACAAACGCTTAATACCGTGCCTTCAACTGCAAGATTTGGCACTTAAATGGTGACCCGACTTGAACGGCACGCATTGCTCGTAGCGACAGCAATCTGCATGCCTTAAACGGTTCTGAGCAGGCACCCCGCAAAAAGATTGTCATACATAAAAGATGTCATATTCAGAATGTAAAGAAGCACCCCTTACGATTTAAATCACAGCTGAGTTTATGTTACGCACAAAGGGCTATTAACACTCAGACGTGAGGAGCCCAAGGTAGCGGAACTGAATCCCGGCAGCATTTAATTGTAGTCAAAATGGGAAAACAGTCGTGTGCCATTTAATGCCATGTGCACGGCACACTATAGCCCCAAAGCTTGTCCCCAAAATTAGGTCTACACTACCGCGAAAGCATAAAGTGCTCAAAGGCATCCATTTGTTCCAATCACCTACGCTCTG